>NC_045602.1:77898214-78198214 GCF_009762305.2 Zalophus californianus
TAGTCACTGTCTCCAGCTCAAAAATACAGGATCTCCAGAGTAGAGTCACCTAAAAAACAGTAGACCTGAGGAGGACTAGGAAAGATGGCGGAGGAGTAGGGGACCCTATTTCAACTGGTCCCCGGAATTGAGCTGGATATCTACCAGACCACCCTGAGCACCCAGGAAACCAGCCTGAGATGTAAGAAGATCTGGATCTCTGCGAACAGAATATCGCAGGCGGTTGGTTTCGAGGTATGAAGCAGGGAGCCGTGATTCTGCAGGCAGATATTGGAGGATAAATGGCAGCGGGAGGGTGCCTGGTCGTGGCGATCCTATACCGCCGCTGAGCGACAGCCTCGTGCGCTGGGGACAGGGCACAGACTCCCAGACCAGTAGTGGCGGGGAAAGGACTTTAGGGCAGCCCCCGGGGTGGAAACCCGGATCGGTGGGGTTGCGTGTGCGATCTGGGGGTGGCTGGCAGTTTTAGAAGCACAACGGGCAGAGACGTGCTCTGACCTGGAGGCAGGACTGGGGGCACTGTGGCGGGGCGCACAACCCAGGCCGCTGCAGTTTATAGCAGCATGGACAGAAAACGGAGATGGTGTGGCCTGGAGAGCTCACTGAAGAACAGATTGCAGTCTCTCTGCTCTGAGGCAGAGGGTTGGAAACGGTCTCTTCTGCTCTGACTCCTGGAAGAGACATGGAAAGCCGCCAGGGAAAGCTGCCAGAGAACAAAAGCCCCAAAAACTGGTTCCCGCTGAGCCCATCCCCCGCCACAGGGGGGCAGGGCAACTCCGCCCAAACAGGGTTGCCTGAGTAACAGCGTAGCAGGTCCCTCCCCCAGAAGACAGGCTGGGAAAACAAGAGGCCAGCAACCCTAAGGTCCCAAGAAAACAGGTGCATCTTGCTTGGGTTCTGGACTCTAATTTGGACTCTATACATTTGGACTGTATACATAATTTGGACTCTATACATTCCCTCAAAGACCCATCAACAGGATGACTAGGAGGAGGAGCCCCCAAAATAGAAAAGACTCAGAGATTATGACTTATGTTGCAGATTTACAAATGGATGCAGATATAACCAAGATGTTGGAGATGGAATTCAGGCTATCAGTTGTGAAGGCAATGGCTAGAATGGAGAAATCAATAATGGCAACATAGAATCTCTAAGGGCAGAAATGAAAGCTGAATTGGCAGAACTTAAAAATGCTATCAATGAGATCCAATCCAATCTAGATAATCTAACAGCTAGGGTAACTAAGGCAGAAGAACGAATAAGCGACCTGGAAGACAATATAATAGATAAAAAGGGAAAAGAGGAGGCCAGGGAAAAACAACTCAGAATCCATGAAAATAGAATCAGAGAAATAAGTGACACCATGAGGCGTTCCAATGTCAGAATAATTGGAATCCCGGAGGGAATGGAGAGAGAGAGAGGACTAGAAGATGTATTTGAGCAAATCGTAGCTGAGAACTTCCCTAATCTGGGGAATGAAACAAACATTTGCGTCCTAGAGGCAGAGAGGACCCCTCCCAAGATCAAGGAAAACAGGCCAACACCCCGGCATGTAATAGTAAAACTTGCAAATTTTAGAACCAAGGAAACCATCCTAAGGGCAGTTAGGGGGAAGAGATTCCTTACGTACAGAGGGAGGAACATCAGAATAACGTCAGACCTATCCACAGAGACCTGGCAAGCCAGAAAGGCCTGGTAAGACATATTCAGGGTACTAAATGAGAATAACATGCAGCCAAGAATACTTTATCCGGCAAGGCTTTCGTTTAGAATGGATGGAGAGATGCAGAGCTTCCACGACCGGCAGGAACTGAAAGAATATGTGACCACTAAGCCGACCCTGCAAGAAATATTAAGGGGGATTCTATAAAAGGAGAAAGACCCCAAGAGTGATATACAGCAGAAATTTACAGGGACAATCTATAAAAACAACGTCTTCACAGGCAACAAGATGACAATTAATTCATATCTTTCAATAATCACTCTCAACGTGAATGGCCTAAATGCTCCCATAAAACGGCACAGGGTTGCAGATTGGATAAAAAGACAGGACCCATCCATATGCTGCCTACAAGAGACTCATTTTGAACCTAAAGATACATCCAGACTGAAAGTGAAGGGATGGAGATCCATCTTCCATGCCAGCGGACCTCAAAAGAAAGCTGGGGTAGCAATTCTTATATCAGACAAATTAGATTTTAAACTAAAGTCTGTAATTAGAGACACAGAAGGACACTATATCATTCTTAAAGGGTCTATCCAACAAGAAGATCTAACAATTGTAAATATCTATGTCCCCAACATGGGAGCAGCCATCTACATAAGCCAACTGTTAACCAAAATAGTCATATTGATAACAATACGTTAATTGTGGGAGACCTCAAGGCTCCACTCTCAGCAATGGACAGATCATCTAAGCAGATAATCAACAAGGAAACGAGCTTTGAATGATACACTGGATCAGATGGACCTCATAGATATTTACAGAACATTCCACCCTAAAACAACATAATACTCATTCTTCTTGAGTGCACATGGAACTTTCTCCAGAATAGACCACATACTGGGTCACAAATCAGGTCTCAACCGATACCAAAAGACTGAGATTATTCCCTGCATATTCTCAGACCACAGTGCTTTAAAACTGGAACTCAATCACAAGAAAAAATTTGGCAGAAATTCAAACACTTGGAAGCAAAAGACCACTCTGCTCAAGAATGTTTGGGTCAACCAGGAAATCAAAGAAGAACTTAAACAAATCATGGAAATCAATGAGAACGAAAACACATCGGTCCAAAACCTATGGATACTGCAAAGGCGGTCCTAAGGGGGAAATACATAGCCATCCAAGCCTCACTCAAAAAAAATAGAAAAATCCCGAACTCACCAACTAACTCTATACCTTAAAGAACCAGAGAAAAAGCAACAAATGATGCCTAAGCCACACATTAGAAGAGAAATAATTAAAATTAAAGCAGAGATCAATGAATTAGAAACCAGAAACACAGTAGATCAGATCAACGAAACTAGAAGTTTGTTCTTTGAAAGAATTAATAAGATTGATAAACCACTGGCCAGACTTATCCAAAAGAAAAGAGAAAGGACCCACATTAACAAAATTATGAATGAAAGGGGAGAGATCACGACTAACACCAAGGAAATAGAAACAATTCTTAGAAATTATTATCAACAACTATATGCCAATAAACTGAGCAATCTGGATGAAATGGAGGCCTTCCCGGAAACCTATAAGCTGCCAAGACTAAAACGGGAAGAAATTGACAACCTGAATAGGCCAATAACCAGTAACGAGATTGAAGCAGTGATCAAAAACCTCCCAAAAAACAAGAGCCCAGGGCCTGATAGATTCCCTGGGGAATTCTACCAAGCATTCAAAGAAGAAATAATACCTATTCTACTGAAGCTGTTTCAAAAAATAGAAACAGAAAGAAAACTTCCAAACTCATTCTATGAGGCCGGCATTACCTTAATCCCCAAACCAGGCAAAGACCCCATCAAAAAGGAGAATTTCAGACCGCTATCCCTGATGAATATGGATTCCAAAATCCTCAACAAAATCCTAGCTAATAGGATCCAACAATACATTAAAAGGATCATCCACCACGACCAAGTGGGATTTATCCCCAGGATGCAAGGGTGGTTCAACATTCGCAAATCAGTCAATGTGATAGAACACATTAATAAGAGGAGGGAGAAGAACCATAGGGTCCTCTCAATTGATGCAGAAAAAGCATTTGACAAAATACAACATCCTTTCCTGATTAAAACTCTTCAGAGTATAGGGAAAGAGGGAACATTCCTCAAGTTCATAAAATCCATCTCTGAAAAACCCACAGTGAATATCATCCTCAGTGGGGAAAAGCTGAGAGCCTTTCCCTTAAGATCAGGAACACGTCAAGGATGCCCACTCTTGCCACTATTGTTCAACATAGTACTAGAAGTCCTAGCAACAGCAATCAGACAACAAAAAGAAATAAAAGGTATTCAAATTGGCAAAGAAGAAGTCAAACTCTCTCTTTTTGCAGATGACATGATACTTTATGTGGAAAACCCAAAAGACTCCACCCCGAAATTATTAGAACTCATAGAGCAATTCAGTAATGTGGCAGAATACAAAATCAATGCACAGAAATCAGTTGCTTTCAAGATGTGGTATATATACACAATGGAATATTATGCAGCCACCAAAAGGAAAGAGATCTTGCCATTTGCAACGACGTGGATGGAACTGGAGGGTGTTATGCTGAGTGAAATAAGTCAATCGGAGAAAGACATGTATCATATGATCTCACTGATATGAGGAATTCTTAATCTCAGGAAACAAACTGAGGGTTACTGGAGTGGTGGGGGGGTGGGAGGGACAGGGTGGTTGGGTGATAGACATTGGGGAGGGTATGTGCTATGGTGAGCGCTGTGAATTGTGCAAGACTGTTGAATCACAGATCTGTACCTCTGAAACAAATAATGCAACATATGTTAAGAAAAAAAAGAAGAAGAGGATAGGAGGGGAAGAATGAAGGGGAGTAAATCGGAGGGGGAGACGAACCATGAGAGACGATGGACTCTGAAAAACAAACTGAGGGTTCTGGAGGGGAGGGGGGTGGGGGGATGGGTTAGCCTGGTGATGGGTATTAAAGAGGGCACATTCTGCGTGGAGCACTGGGTGTTATGCACAAACAATGAATCATGGAACACTACATCAAAAACTAATGATGTAATGTATGGTGATTAACAACAATAAAAAATTTAAAGTAAAAAAAAATCAGTTTTCTTATACACTAACAACGCAATTGTAGAAAGAGAAATTAGAGAAATAATTCCATTTACAATAGCACCAAAAACTGTAAGATACCTCGGAATAAACCTAACCAAAGAGGTAAAGGATCTATACTCTAGGAACTACAGAACACTCATGAAAGAAATTGAAGAAGATGCAGAAAGATGGAAAAACATTCCATGCTCATGGATCAGAAGAATAAACATTGTTAAAATGTCTATGGTACCCAGAGCAATCTATACCATCAGTGCCATCCTGATCAAAATTCCAATGACATTTTTCAAAGTGCTGGAACAGACAATCCTAAAATTTGTATGGAATCAGAAAGGACCTCGAGTCACCAAGGAAATGTTGAAAAAGAAAAACAAAGCTGGGAGCATCACGTTGCCCGATTTCAAGCTATATTACAAAGCTGTGATCACCAACACAGCATGGTACTGGCACAAAAACAGACATATAGACCAATGGAACAGAATAGAGAACCCAGATATGGACCATCAACTCTATGGTCAAATAATCTTTGACAAAGCAGGAAAAAACATGCAATGGAAAAAAGACAGTCTCTTCAATAAATGGTGCTGGGAAAATTGGACAGCCACATGCAGAAGAATGAAACTTGACCATTCTCTAACACCATTCACAAAGATAAACTCAAAATGGATGAAAGACCTCAATGTGAGACAGGAATCCATCAAAATCCTAGAGGAGAAAGAGGCAGTAACCTCTTTGACATCGGCCACAGCAACTTCTTTCAAGATACATCTCCAAAAGCTAGTGAAACAAAAGCAAAAATGAACGTTTGGGACCTCATCAAGATAAAAAGCTTCTGCACAGCAAACAGTCAACAAAACAAAGAGGCAACCCACAGAATGGGAGAAGATATTTGCAAATGACACTACAGATAAAGGGCTCTTATCCAAAATCTATAAAGAACTTCTCAAACTCAACACCCAAAAAACAAATAATCAAGTCAAAAAGTGGGCAGAAGATATGAAAAGACACTTCTCTAAAGAAAACATACAAATGGCTAACAGACACATGAAAAAATGTTCATCATCATTAGCCATCAGGGATATTCAAATCAAAACCACATTGAGATACCACCTTACACCAGTTAGAATGGCAAAAATGGATAGGGAAAGAAACAACAAATGTTGGAGAGGTTGTAGAGAAAGGGGAACCCTCTTACACTGTTGGTGGGAATGCAAGTTGGTACAACTACTTTGGAAAACAGTGTGGAGGTTCCTCAAAAATTTAAAAATAGAGTTACCCTATGACCCAGCAATTGCACTCCTGGGTATTTACCCCAAAGACACAGATGTAGTGAAAAGAAGGGCCATATGCACCCCAATGTTCATAGCAGCCATGTCTGCAATAGCCAAACTGTGGAAAGAGCTGAGATGCCCTTCAACAGTTGAATGGATAAAGAAGATGTGGTCCATATATACAATGGAATATTACTCAGCCATCAGAAAGGATGAATACCCAACTTTTACATCAACATGGATGGGACTGGAGGAGATTATGCTAAGTGAAATAAGTCAAGCAGAGAAAGTCAGTTATATGGTTTCACTTATTTGTGGAACATAAGGAACAGCATGGAGGACATTAGGAGAAGGAAGGGAAAAATGAGGGGGGGATTGGAGGGAGAGATGAACCATGAGAGACTATGGACTCTGAGAAACAAACAAGGGTTTTAGAGGGGAGAGGGGAGGGGGGAGTGGTTAGCCCAGTGATGGGTATTAAGGAGGGCACGTACTGCATGGAGCACTTGGTGTTATACAAAAACAATGGATCGTGGATCACCACCACATCAAAAACTAATGGTGTATTGTATGGTGACTAACATAACATAATAAAATTTAAAAAAAGAAAAAAGAAAAGATCCCTCTCCAGGACTGGACAATACTTTCACTGTTCTTGCCTGAGCCAGGCTTCACCCTCCCCCACATTCTCCTGGCAGGTGTCCCAGGCCACCTCTTTGATGGGAGGTTAAGGTGTGAGTCATATAGGCAGGTAGCAGGGTTTCCTTGTGTTGGTAGCTGGGTCTTAAGGAATCTGTGGACTTGAACTTCCTAATCCTCTAAACATGGCAGCCTGCACTTGACCACAGTGACAGGCTTCATCTGCCCTGGCTGGTAGGGCTTCAGCTGGTGCTGCTGAAATAGTTCTTCCTTCAAAATTATCTTCCACATCCCTGTTTCTGGGCATTCTCAGGAAGTCAGGGAAACTAATAAGTCTAAGCAAACCCCAAGTGGTCTTTCTGCTGATTGCTTTGTATCTGACTAGGACTTAAAAGTATTCTGTGGTATTCTTTGAAACTCAGTCTTATCTTAGGTCACTGGTATTCCCCAAGTCTGTAGTGAGGCCACATCTTCTCTGCACATCAATTTCCAATAGTTACAACCATTGACTAGACGTGAATTGGCTTGGGTGTAATGCTTGTGTGGGGGACACTGTGCACTAAGTGAGGCCTCTAATGTCAGATATGAATGGTCACAAAAACAAGGTTGGTCATATTCTTTGATTTCTTGAATTCAGTTTAATTTTTGATTCCAGGGCCCTTGTATCCTAGCAGACTGGCAGGAAATTAACATCAGTTTATCTCAGAGTTCTCCTCCTGAGCTTTCCCCAAGGTTTGTAGGTCCTAAGGCAATGCTATGAAACCCTTCAGGTGGGGCTCTAGTCATTGGACATCTGTTCCTCCAAATTACCCCATAAATATTCATCATTTTTCACTTATGGCCACTCCTGGTCAACCAGTTCTCTGCTGCTGCCACGCTGAGCTTTGGATGTGGGAGTCTTTTGTGGACCCCACCCTATCCCGCCTGATTCACCACGCGCCTACCTCCCAAGGTGCTACAGAGATGTGGAGCCAGTTCCCGTCTTCTCCTGGGACCCTCTCCTCTTCTCCCCCAAACTATGGGGAATCTCCTTATCTGGGACAACTCCTTTCTCCCTCCTGCTTCTTCAAAGCTACCTGCTCTGTAAATCCTAAGGCCTCTCC
Source organism: Zalophus californianus (assembly GCF_009762305.2). Taxonomy (NCBI): domain Eukaryota; kingdom Metazoa; phylum Chordata; class Mammalia; order Carnivora; family Otariidae; genus Zalophus; species Zalophus californianus. The sequence continues at coordinate 77,906,020 of NC_045602.1, forward strand.
TAGGGGTTTAGGCTTTGAAAGAAAAAGCCAGAATGTCTTGCCAGCTACTTTGTCTTTCTGCCCTGCCTCCTTTGGGGCAGATTTGCAATGTGCCTGATATCTGCCTGAATATGGAAGGAAGATGGGGAACAGAAAATACAAGGAGAACAGATCACCGTCACACAATATGATCCACTGACATACATAAATGTGACCTTCTATAAAGGTGAAACTCTAACCCTAGGATGGCTTTTCTGTAGAGGTGGAAACTACTGAGATAATATAGCTGTTTACTTTTTTTTAATTTTGTAAAATAACACTTCAGGGATAGATGCTGGAGAATGGAAAATAGAGAATTTGTATGGTATTAAGTTGGTGGCACATGTAGGTCTAGAGTTTCTCCGTCCAGTACAGAAGCCACTGGCCACCTATGGCTACTGAACACTTGAAATGTGTTGAGTCCAACTGTAAAATATACACTGGATTTCAAAGACTTAGTATGGAAAAAATGTAAAATAACAGATAATTTTTAGTATAGATATGTTGAGATGATAATATGAATATATTGGGTTATAGCAAATGTGTTAATAAAGTTAAGTTCACTTATTTCTTTTTACTTTCTAAAATGTGGCTGCTAGAAAATTTAAAATTATATATGTGGCTTGCATCATATGTCTGTTGCCTAGCACCGCTCTCGGCCACACTGGCTGGCCCTGTCACTTAAATAGCTGTGTAACTTTAGGCAAGGTATTTAACCTTTCTGCCTCCCATTCCTCATCTACAAAATGGGAATAATTGTTACTATTCTATTAGATTGTCTGTGTTAAATAATGAGGCAGAATAAGGCACTGTCCTGTGTTCCAGGAACTCAAATGCAGTAGAATCAAGAGCCCTGGCTTTGGAGTCAGACCTGAGTATGGGTTTATCACTAAGCTGTGTGATCTTGGTTAAGGTACCTGACCAATCTGAGCTTTAGCTTTCTTATTTATGAATGAGGATAATGGTGTTTGCTTTGTGGGTTGTTAGGAATATATATATGTGTGTGTGAATATGTGTTTCTGTATGTATACATATGTATGTGTACATTGTGTGGGTGTGTATATACCACACACAGTGTTTTATTTTTTTAAAAAGATTTATTTATTTATTTGAGAGGAGGGGGGAGGGGAAGAGGGAGAAAGAGTCTCAAGCCAATTAAGCCAACTCGGTGCTGAGCGTGGAGCCCAACGTGGGGCTCAATCTCACAATCCTGAGATCATGACCTGAGCCGAAATCAAGAGTCAGACACCCAACCAACTGAGCCACCCAGTGTTTTATACAGCACCTGGTACACAGTTGAGAGGTCATAGGTACAAGATAGGTACATAGTTGGTAGGTAAATAAATTATGGATGCTGTTACGCCTAATCATCATTATCCTGTTGGTTACCCTGCTGTTATTACCACTAGGTAAGCAACTTAAAGACTAAGTTTTTATTTTCTTCTGATATGCTTATTCTCATGTTTGTTTTAGTTTTACTTCCATTATTAAATAGATTTGTTTCTCACTTAAAAGTCCATTTGCTTTGGTTTTCCAAGGTATTTCTTGATTGGCTGAAGTTCTAATAGTTTCCTCAAGGAATAATCACAAGAACAATATTCCCAGGGTTTTCAAATGTTCTTTTCTATATCTTCATGCTTAAAGGACAGCTTGGCTGGACAGAAAGCTCTTGGCTCACCTTTTTCCCTTTGAGTGGCGTATGGCTTTGTGCTCCAGTGTCTTCTCATGTTGCAGGCTGCTGAGGAGAGACCTGAAGCTAGCTTGATTTTTGTTTCTTTTCTAAGTGACTTTATCTTTTGACTAGGTTGTGCAAATGATTGTTTTTATTCCCAGCTTTATTGAGCTTTAATTGACATATGACATTGTGTAAGTTTAAGGTATACAATATGATGATTTGATACACATGTATTCAAATGATTACCATAGTAAGATTAGTTAACACCTCTATCATTTTACCTAATTACCATTTCTTTCTTTTTTTTTTTTTGTGGTGAGAACATTTAAGATTTACTCTCTTACCAACTTTCAAGTATATAATACAGTGTTGTTAACTTCAGTCACCATCTGCACAGTCGATCCCAGGAACTAACTCCTCTAATTACTGGACGTTTGTGTCTTTTGACCAACACCTCCCCATTTCCCCCAGCAAGCCGCTGGGAACCACCATGCTACTGTCTGTTTCTATGAGTTTCCCTTTTCCTTTTCTTCCTTCCTTCCTTCCTTCCTTCCTTCTCTCTCTCTCTCTCTCTCTCTCCCTTTCTTTTCTTTCTTTCTTTCTTTCTTTCTTTCTTTCTTTCTTTCTTTCTTTCTTTCTTTCTTTCTTTCTTTCTTTCTTTCTTTCTTTCTTTCTTTCTTTCTTTCTTTCTTTCTTTCTTTCTTTCTTTCTTTCTTTCTTTCTTTTTCTTTCTTTCTTTTTTTCTTTTCTTTCTTTCTTTCTTTCTTTCTTTCTTTCTTTCTTTCTTTCTTTCTTTCTTTCTCTCTCTCTTTTCTTTCTTCCTTTCTCTCTCTTTCTCTCTCTCTTTCTTTCCTTCTTTCTTTCTCTCTTTCTTTTCTTTTTGCCTGATTGGTCTGGCTAAGATTTCTAATAGTTTTTTGAATGGAAGTGGTAAGAGCAGGAGTTCTTGTCTTCTTCCTGATCTTGGTGGGAAAGCTTTCAACTTTTCATGATTGTGTTTGATGCTAGCTGTGGGTTTGTTGTATATGTCCTTTAATTTTAAGGTATGTTCCTGATATATCCAATTTGTTGAGAGTTCATTTCATGGCCATTTTTCATAAAAGGATTTTGAGTTTTGTCAAATGCTTTTTCTGCATCTATTGAGAGGATATATAAATTTTTATCCTTTGTTCTATTAATGTGGTGTATCACATTGGTTTGCATGTGTTGAACCATCCTTGCATCCCAGGGAAAAATCTTATTTGCTCATGGTGTATGATCTTCTTATGTGCTGTTGAATTTGGTTTGGTAGTATTTGTTGAGAATTTTTGCATTTGTAATCATCAGAGATATTGACTTGTAGTTTTCTTTTCTTGTAGTGTCCTTATATGGCTTTGGTATTAGGTTAATGCTGGCCTTGTAAAATGAATTTTGGTGTGTTCCCTTCTCTTCAACTTTTTTGGAAGTGTTTAAGAAGGGTTGGTATTAATTCTTTAATGTTTGGTAAAATTCACCAGTGAAACCATCTGGTCCTGGGCTTTTCTGGATTGAGATTTTTGATTACTGATTCTAGTCTTCTTACTTATTATTGGTCTCTTTTTGGATTTTTTATTTCTTCATGATTCTGATTTGGTAGGTTGTATGTTTCTAGGAATTTATCCATTATCCAGTTTGTTGGTGTTCATATTAATCTCTTATAATCCTTTGTATTTCTGTTGTGTAACTTTTCTTTGTTTTGATTTTATTTATTGATACTCTTTTTATCTTAGTTTAGCTAAAGTTTTGTCAATTTTATCATTTCAAAAAACCTGCTCTTCATTTTGTTGATCTTTTCTATTGTTTTCATGGTCTCCATTTCATTTAGTTTTGCTCTGATCTTTGTTACTTTTGCTAAATTTGGGCTTAGTTCTTCTTTTTCTAGTTACTTGAGGTGTAAATTTAGGTTGTTCATTTGTGATTTTTTTTATGTAGGTGTTATTGCTATCAACTTCTCTCTTAGACTAGCTTTTGCTACACTCCATAGATTTTGATATGTATTTCCACTTTCATTTCTTTCAAGATATATATATATTTTTTTTTTTTTGGTGTCCCTTTGACTTCTTCTTTGACCCTTTGGTTGTTCAGGAGTGTGTTGTTTAATTTCCACACATTTGTTAATTTTCTAGTTTTCTCCCATTAGTAAGTTAGTGAGTCCTTACGTATCAATACTTATGTTAGATCTATTTGGTCCAAGATATAGGTCAAGTCCAGTGTTTACTTATTGATGTTCTGTCTGGGTGATCTGTCCGTTGCTGAATGTGGGGTATTGAAGTCCCGTTATTGCATTGTTGTCTGTTTCTTCCTTCAATTCTGTTAATAATATTTGCTTTAAATATTTAGACACTCCAGTTGGGTGCATACATGTTTACAATTGTGATATCCTTTCAATGAATCAATTCCTTTATCATTATATAATGACCTTCTTTGTCTCTTGTGACCAATTTTGATTAAAAGTCTATTTTATCTGATAGAAGTCTAGCCACTCCTGCTCTCTTTTGGTTACCATTTGCGTAGAATGTCTTTTCCCATCCCTTCACTTTCAACCTATGTATGTCCTTAAAGCTAAAGTGAGTATAGACAGCATGTTGTTAGATTTTGTGTTTTTTTTAAATAAAAAAAAATCTATTCAGCCACTTTGTGTCTTTTGATTGAATAATTAGTCCTTTTATGTTTAGCATAATTATTGGTAGGTGAGGACTTACTATTGCTGTTGTTTTCTGTTTTTAAATGTCCTTTGTTCCTCTCTTACTGTCTTCCTCTGTGATTATTTGATTATTGACTTGATTATTTGATTTGATTATTATAAAGTGGTCCTTTATCTTTGTCTTTTGTGTAACTACTGTGTTTTTTTTTTTGTGGTTACCATGAGGTTTACATAAAACATTTTGTATATACCACAGTCTATTTTAAGCTGATAAAAAATTGCCTTCAATTGCATACAAAAACTCTACAATTTTACTTCTCCTCACCCCACATTTTATGCTATTGATGTCATACTTTACATCATTTTATATTGTGCATCTATGACAAATTACTGTAGTTATAGTTATTTTTAATATTTAACTTTTATACTAGAGATAGAAGTCATTTATATACCACCATTACACTGTTAGGGTATTATGAATTTAGTTAAATATTTACCTTTACCAGTGAGTTTCATACTTTTATATGTTTTTGTATTGGTACTTAGTGTCCTTTCATTTCAACTTGAAGAACAACCTTTAGCATTTCTGCAAGGCAGGTGCAGTGGTGATGAATTTCCTTAGCTTTTGTTTGTCTAGGAATGTCTTTATCGCTCCATAATTTCTGAAGGACAGTTTTCCTGGATATAGTATGCTTGGTTGGTGGTTTTTTCCTTCAGCACTTTGCATATATTATCCCACTTCCTCCTGGACTGCAAGGTTTCTGCAGAGAAATCTGCTAATAGCTTTATGGGGTTCCCTTGTATGTGATGAGTCATTTTTCTCTTGTGGCTTTCAAAATTCCCTCCTTGTCTTTGAATGTTCTACATTTTTATTATAACATGCCTCAGAGTAATTTTCTTTGGGTTGATCTTGCCTGGGGTTCTTTGAGCTTCGTGTACCTGATTGTCTATGTCTCTCCCTAGATTTGGGAAGTTTTCAGCTATTGTTTTTTAAAATCATTTTTCTTTCCCTTTCTCTTTTCCTTCTGGGCCTCCCATGGTGTGAATGTTTATTTGCTTGATGGTGTCCCATAATTCACATAGACTTTCTTCACTCTTTCTTACTCTTTTTTTCTTTTTGTTCCTCTAGCTGGTTAATATTAAATGATCTGTTTTTGAGTTTGATGATTCTTCTGCATGATCAAGTCTGTTGTTGAAGCTCTCTTGAATTTTCAGTTCTATTATTGTTCCTGTTTGGGGAATTCTGTTTTGGCTCTTTTTTATGGGTTCTGTTTCTTTATTAAACTTTTCATTTTGTTCATGCATTATTTTCCTGATTTCATTTGGTTGTCTATGTCCTATACATTTCATTGAATTTCTTTAAGATGACTATTTTGAATTCTTTGTCAGATAATTCATAGATCTCCATTTCCTTGGGGTTGGTTATTGGAATATTATTAGTTTCCTTTGGTGGTGTGATTCTTCATGATCCATGTAGCCTTGCAATGTATCTATATTCACAGAAGCAGACACCTCTTCCAGTCATTATAGACTGACTGGTTTCCAAAGGTACAAACCTCTGTCTATTCCCTGGACGGATGGAATTACCTCCAGAATCACAATCATGCTGGGCTAGAGCTAGTTATGAGATTGTTGCTGGGGCTACAGTGGGTTCCACAATTAGCAGGTGGATATGGATCCTGTCTGGTCCCTGGGTGAATGGAACTGTCTCCAGTACCTTGTTTAGTAGGGTGGCTCTGGGACAAGGATCCTCTTCAGGATCCACAATTGGGTCTTTGGACAATGCATCTATTACTAGGTGCATGGCAGGTGTGGCTCCCACCAGGTCTCTGGGAGGGTGGCTGCCTCATCACTGGATGAGTCCCCGGATGGGCAGGACTAGCCCTAGATCATGGTAGAGGAGCTAGAGCCAAGTATAGGGGCCTTTCAGGATCTTCTGTGGTGAAGATGGGAGTGTCTTCTACTGGTTTTCTGGGCTGGCAGGTCTACCAGGCCTGCAGCTGTGATGTGGTTGGAACCAGATACAGGGCCCTTCAGGATCTCGGGCACAACTGGGAGTATCTCCTGCTGGGTCCCTGTGTCAGCATGACTGCAGTTGGGACGGCCTGGAGCCTAGTATAGGGCTCTTTCAGACTAGAGTATCTCCTGCTGGGTCTCTAGACACTTAGGACTGCTGGCCTACTGGCTACAAAGGGTGTGGAGCTGAGTATAGAGACCTTTCTGGATCTCAGAGGGTCCAGACACAAGTGTCTCCTGCCTGGTTCCTGTGTCAGCAGACCTTCTTGCAGACTGCCACTGGAAGAGGACAGGGGCCTAGTACAGGAGATGGCCCTTTCAGGATCCCTGGGGGTACAGACTGGAGTGTCTCCTGCACAGTCCTTGTGCCAGCAAGACTATGTACCATGGCTGGGATGGTCTGGAGCCCAGTTATAGGGCTTTTTTTTAGAATCTACAGACTGAGTTTGGTGGGTTTACCTCCAGGGGCTTCTGGACCATAGACAATAGGGACTGGAGCCAGTTCATGGGCTCCTTCAGGGTCCACAGTCAGGACCAAGGTCTGTATGTCTATTACCTAATATTCTGCATGACTCCTGGGTCCCTTGGCATATGCATATGGTGCTGATGACAGGACCAAAGCAAATGGGGCTGTAGCTGAGTCCTCAGGGGTACAGAACTGTTTCTGTTTCTGTATCCAGGACCATGGTCAGCAAGTCAGCAACATTGGTGCTGGCCTGCCTTCTCAAAATGGCTCTTCTCAGTCTTGGACTACGCCAGGGTTTCACAATCTCCTACCTGGAACCCAAATCTGCCATGTAGGTACTTTTGTCTGTGGATTGATGTGTAATTGTTGGTGGGGATATGACTGAGGGACATCTTACTCAGCTATTTTGTTCCAAAGTCCATTAAGTCCTAGGATATATCTCAATGTTGACTGCTCTAGTTGATATTCCCGGGTATGCAGTATGCCCTTTACCTATGGAGATTTAAGATTTCTATTTCAGGCAAGTTTCCTCAAATTATATCTTTGAATATCTGTCTGTTCCATTGTTTTATTTATTATTATTTTAAAATATGAATTATTTTCAAATTTAAGGAAAACTTAGACATTGCTTCGTGGTATGTGACAGGTACTATTCCAGCCTTTTATCAAATTTTGAGTCACTTAATCTTTATAACAACTCTATGGAGTAGGTACTATTATCCTCATCATTTTAGTGATGAAGAAACGAAGACAAAGTGGTTAAGAAGCTTCTCCAAATTCATATAGCAGACAGAACCAAGATTCAGACTCAGTTTATTCTCTTAACCTTTGCACCATGCTGGTTTTCTTCTTCAAGGGCTCATTTATGTGTAAAATAAGAAAGAGTTCCATTGTCTATCATATCTATCATTTTCCCTCTAATATTTTATTTTTAAATTTTATTTAATCCCTCTGATATTTTAAAAATACTTTATTTCTGTTTGTGTTCACCTTCTCTGGTTTCTTACAGTGAGTTCCATAGTATATTTTCTTCATTGAATTTCTACCAATTTCATCTTCTGTGATTTGTTTGCTTCTTTCCTGAGTTTTCATATTTCATCTCTTCCTGTTTCTTGCCATCTTACTCTTAAGTTGTTGTATTTCTGCTTTGTTTTCTTCCTTCACAGAAATGATGGATTCATATATATTTTTTAATTCATGGTGAAATATTGATCATAATTTTCATGTGTTCCTTGATAACATTTTTAGAGAACATTACTCATCTCTTGATAGTTTTGCTGCTTTTTTTTCTCACAGTATCCTTGTTTGGATGCTGTATGCTAGCTTCCTTTTTATTATTCACCACTGAAGGGAGATAAGATAGGTATCTGTAGGCAGGTGTTAAGGGAGGTAGTGTAGGGAGAGGTCTGTGCTTCATACGTCAAAGGCTGGCTTCTCTGCTGCCCAGAGAGAGAGAGGTTCCTACAAATAAGTTTGTTCTGGGTGACGATTTGTGAAGGCTTACCTCTTTTGCCTTTCTAAACCAAATAGGCAGACTTTTGTAACTAGCCCTTGTCATTGAGGTTCCAGTAGCCATCGTTGCTCATCCTTCACTTTGGCTGGGCCCCGCACTTTCTAATACCTGCCCCAGCTCTCTGGACCATTCTAGGTGCACTTTCTCTGTGCTTTATTCTGCACGGCTTCTGCCCATCTCAGCTGCTCTGGATGTTATTTTTATCTCCTAATTTGGCAGAAGAAGGCATATGTGTTTTCTTTTTTTAAAAAATATTTTATTTATTTGACAGAGAGAGCACAAGCAGGGGGAGTGGCAGGCACAGGGAGAGGGAGAAGCAGGCTCCCCGCTGAGCAGGGAGCCTGATGCAGGGCTTGATCCCAGGACCCTGGGATCATGCCCTGAGCTGAAGGCAGACGCTTAACCGACTGAGCCACGCAGGGATCCCTATGTTTTCTTTTTTAGTTCTCATTCCCCCCCCCACCCTCCCACAATAATTTCTAGGAAAAATAAAAGTTATTGAGTTATATAGTTGTGTTTATCCTGGAAGTAAAGACTGAGTCTGGAACGTTCAAAGATGTATTAAAGTGAATTAAACCAATGTGAAACCTGAAGTCTTCATCTTTTGTGTGGGGTGGATGGTATTTTTCACTTTTCATTGTCACCCATCTGTGTGTCATACATTATGTTGCCACTCACTGTATTTACATAAAATTAATGAAGTAGCATTTGAACACTTAGCCCATCTATCATCTAGTTCTCAAATTCCAAAATATCTTTGAATAGGTTGGCATAAAATTCTGGTGTTTTAAAGAGAATGTAATTTTTAAATCTTAAAAAATAACTTTTTTGGTCTTTTTTTCTTCCACTGTTTCTTAGAAACCGTGATATATCACTTGTAATTATTGGATGAGAGTGATGAAGTGTACTAACCTGCTTAATGTTTAACTCTTGTCACTTTAAAGGATTTTTTCCCTAAAGTGATTAAAGCTGGTATGTGTGTGTGTTGTTAGGTACATTATATACATTACCTCATTTAATCCTCACAACAATTATGTGAAGTGAGTGGTATTATTATTCCAAGTTTTCAGAAGAGAAACAGCCTTGGGTTTTTTTTTTTTTTTTTGAGGGTTACATGACTGGTAAGAGGCAGAGCAGGAGGTCTGAGCCTAGGCTGTCCTAAGCACTCTGCTGTCCTGCCCTGTGCAAACATAGTGCGAACAACTTGGAAAATACAGAGAAGAAAGGAAAAGAAACATTGTTGCCACCCAAAGAATTTCACTGTTGAATATACTGGTGTATTTCCTTGTAGTCCTCTTAATTGTATACTTACAGATAGCATGGAGCCCTGGGTGTTATATGCAAACAATGAATCATGGAACACTACATCAAAAACTAATGATGTGATGTATGGTGATTAACATAACATAATAAAAAAACTAAAAAAAGAAAACTAGTGAAAGAAAAAAATGTATACTTAAAAAAATTAAAGCATCACTATTATGTACCACTTTGAATATTGCATTTTTCCTTAATATTATAGCAAATATTTTTCTATGTTCTTAAAAATCTTCTGTAAGTGATATTAAAAGATACATAGTACAGTTGACCCTTGAATAGCACAGGGGTTAGGAGCACCAACCCCCTGAGCAGTGAAAAATCCACATGTAACTTTTGACTCCCCTGAAACTTAACTAATAGCCTACTGTTGACCAGAGACCTTAGTGGTGACAAAAACAATTGATTCACACGTTTATGTTTACATTATATATGTATTATATACTGTGTTCTTGTATAAAGTAAGCTAGAATAAAGAAAATGTTTTAAGAAAATCATAAGGAAGAGAAAATACATTTACAGTATTGTACTGTACCAAAAAAGTCTGTGTATAAGTGGACCCACATTGTTCAAGCCCATGTTGTTCAAGGGTCATTTGTACCTCATTAAAGTGGTACACTATAATTCTGTAAATCACTTCTTGTTGGACATTTGGGTAAGTTTGAATTTTTTTGCTATTAGAGATAATACAACATTTTTGCTGTGGTGGTTTCCTCCTGTATTTTAGACTCCTTTGGGGAATAGATTTTCAGGAATGAGAATACTGGATCAACATGTCTGAACATTTTGGGTTAATCTTTCACATGGTCTTGCTTTCTAAAAACTGTTTTAAAATGATATAACTCACATCAGCAGTGTATGTGGAATCCCCATTTCACAGAACCTGAATTAGCATAAAAATAGTTACCTCGTTTCTATCCGAATTTCTTTGATGAAGAAATTAATGTCATTAGTAGTGAATAGTAGTAGTGGAACTGGACATTTTTGTATTTAACTTCTTTTATGAATTGCCTGCTTGTCTTTTGCCCATTTATTTGCTGGGGTCTTGTGTTTCTTATCACTTCCTGTGAACTCTTTGTATATTGATGACATTAACTCATCAGTATTATTACTTATTGATAATTTATCCTACTTATATCCTTTTCATTTTGGCAATCATTTATATGCACCCTTAAAATTTACATAGCAAGTCCAGTCCGTAAATCGTATAGCTCCTTTGTGATTCCATCTCTTTTCCATTTGGTCCTGTTTGGTCTGAGTTGAAAATGAAAACAAAGATCTTTTTGTTCCCTCTAGATTTGTTTTTGAGGTGTGGTGTAATGTAAGGATGTAAACGGGTTTTTCCTAAATAGCTAACAGCTGAATTCACCTCGTTCACTCATGAACCTTTACCTTTCTTCACTGTTGTATGTGGCTTCCTTTGTAATGTGTCGTATTCCCAGGTGTAGGCTTGCTCCTGGCCCATCTACCCTGCTTCATTGCCCTTTCCTATTCTAGTCTTCCCTTTCTGGTGATGACTTTTTTTTTTTTTTTTAAGATTTTATTTATTTATTTGACAGAGAGAGAATGAGAGATAGAGAGCATGAGAGGGAAGAGGGTCAGAGGGAGAAGCAGACTCCCCGCTGAGCAGGGAGCCCGATGTGGGACTCGATCCCAGGACTCCGGGACCACGACCCGAGCCGAAGGCAGTTGCCCAACAATCTGAGCCACCCAGGTGCCCCTGGTGATGACCTTTTGACATTAATTTGTTTTTCGTTCTGCCCTGTATATTTGTTGTAGATGTGAAAAACGGATTTGCTATTACCCAAATAAATCTTCATTTCCTGTGTTGCTGGACTGAATCTTCTGAGGGGAGAGCGCATGGGTACTTGGCTTCTGTACTGTCTTATTCAGTGGAACACTTGTTTTCTCACAATATCCATGGACATTTTAAGGTTTTTATTTTTTGCTCCCAATATATTTTTCTTCCTTCCTTTCTCTTTTTTCTTGTCTCCACTCCTCCCCCTACACTGTTTATTAGTACAGTTTTGAGGAGGTCCAGTGGTACGATTTGAAAGCAAAACAAAAGATTGAGCTGTATCAGTGGTTTGCTTACTACAGCTTGTCAGTGTATTAAAGCCTTAAAAAATTTGGAACAATAATGTGGCATTTTTACCCATTATCAGGTAGAGATGTAAAAGGCCGTAATTATTCTCTAAAGTTTCCAAAGCCATTTAGAGTGCTCCGACTTTATAAACTAATAGAGACTGGATAAACTAGATACATTGCTACAATGTATCTGATTTCCTTTAATTTTGACATTTGATACTTGTTGGCAAGTAGATATTTGTAGGAATCTGCCTTTCTCATAATGGGTTTGATAAATAAATTGTAATCATATCTGCAAATTAATTATGCATAAATTAAATTATGCAGCTTTTAGGCTTTGTATTTTGGGGTAATTCCTTACATCAGCCTTTTCCCTTAAGAAAGTAAAAATTAGGGCGCCTGGGTGGCTCAGTTGGTTAAGCGACTGCCTTCGGCTCAGGTCATGATCCTGGGGTCCCGGGATCGAGTCCCACATCGGGCTCCCTGCTCAGCGGGGAGTCTGCTTCTCCCTCTGACCCTCTTCCCTCTCATGCTCTCTATCTCTCATTCTCTCTCTCAAATAAATAAATAACATCTTAAAAAAAAAAGTTTAAAAAAGAAACTGCAAACTTTTTTAAAAAAAGGAAAGTAAAAACTAGTTGTAGGCTAAGAGCACTTTTGTCTTGTTTCTTGCTTCATTGCAAAGACAACAATTGATACATCATGTATAGTCCTTTACTGTGCTTGCTTTGGGTTCTTATATGTACATTAATTCCTTGGAGGAATTTCCCTCCACACTGAAATTTTTCCTGTTTATTTTTCTAGGACTGTTCTTTTCAGGTGATGGAAAGCTTCTCCATTGTTTTGACAGAGGCTGCTTAGGATGGTACATTAAATATCACATGGTATTTTAAGTTGTTCTTACCTTACCTCCCAAGAGTTTAAGGCCCATCGTCTTTGACTGTCAAGAGGACAGGAAGGGGACTAGGGTTCATGGCACCGACTACGTCAGCCCCCCTGAGCACTTGTGCAGATGGTGGTGGCTGCTCACCTCAGGGATCAAGAGGAGATTGCCTCTAACCCTGATTCTGTGGCCAGGTGCTGTCTAAGATCTTTCTCCTGATTTGTTTTATGGGAGAATTTTTATGGAAGGAGGCCTATGCTTTTGTTCCCATTGCCCTCTGGGATCCTCCGGTTGCCTGCACTGTGTCTGGTTTTCCCATTAGCCACATTTCCGCATGAAAAATTTCCCCACATTAGCCACATTTCCCCACATTCCCGCATGAAAATTCAGCTCCCTTATTCCCTTCTACTACCCATCTCTCACACTCTTCATTAGGTATGACTTTTAATGCTACTGACCCTCTGGAGGTTGAGAAAAGACTAACACACATCCTCCCTGGCTTTTCCCTTCTGTCTCCCCTTTTGCCTTCTGAAGCCCCTCACCATTTCTTTTCAGTCCTAATGATGTGTATCTTGTAGTTGGGGTTTTTTGAGCTTCTTGGACCTGCTGGTTTATAGTTTCCATCAAATTTAGAAAAATTTCAGCCATTATTTCTTGATCACAGGTCTATAGGTCAACTGCAGTTCGGTTAATCTAGGATGGACTTGTCCTTTTTAACTAGCACTATCCAGGATATATTCTTATTGTAGTGAATAGCATGAGCACAAGAGTCAAGCCAAACCATGCAGCCATGTTTAAGGACCCTGCTCCTGTCCTGTCCACTAACATTCCATTGGCCAAAGCCAATTACATAATGAAGTCCAATGTCAATGGGATGGAGAGGGAAGTAAATTTTTGCTGAACAGTAACAGAAGCTATCACAATCTTTTGTTGTTGTGTGGTTCATTCTTGGCTCTGGAAAACAGTGTCTGCTGGGAAGTGAATCAACTTTGGAATCATACCTGGATTCAAACCCTAGTTTTGCCACTAACTACTTGTGTAACCTTAGCAAGTTACTTAACCTTTCTAAACTATGTTCCCTCAATTGTAAAAATGGTAATAATAGCATTTACCTCATGGCTTTTGGGAAAATTAAAACATGTAAGACATATGGAAATGTTTAGTACAAAATTGGCATTCAATTAGCGTTAGTTTCCTTTTGGGATTCCAGGTGGGCTTTTATTGCAGACATTGGTTCTAGAAAGTAAAACAGTCTGACAAGATACAAAAGCCTCTGTCATAAAGAATATTTTTAGAATAGTCATGATACAAAGCAGTTTATTTTCATTCACAATGATGAATGAGAATTGGAATTTGGATCCAGGAAGTGAATACTGTACTATTCAACTATGTCCTGATAGGAGGAAGGTCCATTTTCAAGGTTGATACTAGGGGTTGGCCTCCTTCAGGAGCACCCATTCTTCTACTAGAAGTAGGAAGTAGGATTATACTGTGGGGCCTTTTCTGGGCATGACTTTCTCCTACTTTCCTGTTGTCAGACTGGGCTCAGGGAGGAGCTTGAATGGTGCAAGAATAGTTATAAATTGGATGTGGTAGTTTTCAATTCTCAGAAGCTTTCATGTAGATTGTTCTAGATGGGGTCTGGGTTATTGCTCTTTGGGGAAGGTGCTGGTGCTTTCCAGAAACTGTATCTTTAAAGGGTACAGTCCTAATTCTGTGAGAAGCTGGTTATGCCTTAGGTTGTAAAAGCCCTGTGGGCCTAAAGTGAGGGGTCTATTTGGTGGTTTGAGGACTCCCTTTTAGGAGGAAAAAGGGCTTCTGATCTCTTGGGTTTGGAGCAAACCTCATCTTTTGTATTGGTTCTCTCTTCTGGTTTTACCCTTGAAAAATTTAACTAAACCAAAACTATAAATATGGAATAGGAAGATCATGTTAGAGTAAAAATGTCCACTTAAGGGCCTGGCATCAGCCTAAGAAAGGAAAGAATTTTGGCATTTGATGTAGCTATGCTGGGATCTAGACTGATTGGTGATGTGAACAGTGGACTTATTTTAGATGGCCTATGATGTCAGGCTCTTCAGAATTGGAAATTTGAGGCACTCCTGTGGTAGGATAAGCATCCTGGCTGACAGCCATGGTCAGAGCTCTGAGCTCCCACTTCAAGCCAGAGGAGGAGGTGGAGGAGGAGGAAGAAGAAGAGGAGGAAAAGGAGGAGAAAGAGGAAGGGGGGAGGCAAACTGCAGACACTTGGGGCACAGTTGTAACTTCAACATAGTTCCATACACACAACCAAAAGAGCTACCCGCTTAGGACCATCTCATGGTTCCAGGAGGTCCGGGTTGGGCAGCATAACATCTTTCACTTATACCTGCACCCATATCAGGCATCACTAATGGATTCATCATTGTCCTTCCCACTCAGCAGTACTGCCCTGGGCCCTCCACATTGCTTGCTGGCCAGCCCCTAATTGAGCAGAACTACAAACGGGGTTCACTGCACTTACCGCATATTGGCTCTTGTCTCCAAGAGAAAGACTTTTCAAAGAATAAATAAAAAGGAGTCTCAGGTGATAGGAAAGTGTACTGTTTTTCTGAGAGTGTTTTTGTTTGGGTCCAGCATTCCTGGCAAAATGGTGTCAGAAAAGCTGCTCAGATCAGCTAGTTTTATTCTGAAGTCCAAAAATGGTGTAGCTGTAAAAATTTGGCTGATTCTACCTTTGGAAACTGTACTTTTTGTGTGTTGGTGAAGATAAATGAATGAACTAAAACTAAATATTATGAAACCGAATTTTATTTACTTTAAGATATGTTCAGGCTGTTAGGCTTGGAGAGAAAAAAAATAACCAAGTTATGTTCTTGGAAGGCACTTCTGATCTTTAATTAGATATTTAAAGTTTACTGGCCCATCACTCAGGCTTGGCATTGCCTCTTTGTTTCTAATCTCTGATTTAATTTAGAAACACTGATTGTAATTTACTGACAGCAGGAGGCTCTCTCAGAGGTCTTCCCTCCAGAACTTGGTTTAATGCAGTGGATGGAGCCGGAGCAGCTGCACTTCCAAAATTGTTGCCACATTGTAGTTTTCAAGGCTGAGAGACTTTAATTATCTCTGGAGTCCTGCTCCTTTCCAATAATAGTTTGCCTTGAATTTCTGTGAGACAGGGCTCTGGTTAGTTAACATCCCTTTGTTCAACAGCTTCTGTATGTCTTCAGAGGCTCACTAGGGCTGAGGAGGAGATTCTGAAGGCATAAAAGACAAGGTTCCTATTTCGGGAACCTCAAACTCTTAGAATATCAATTATGCTTCTGCTTGATGATTTAAAAGTTGTTCCTTCCCATCATAACTCCAGGAGCCCAGTTTAGGATTTAAGAATTTCCCACCTCCACCTTCTTCTTCCCTACACCTGGGTATGTGTGAAGGTCTACTTCTCCTAACCAGAGAGTAAGACACTTTCAGGGCAGGGAACCACCGTATTCCTTCCTCCATTCTGTGTTTGTATCCTGGGTTCCTTGTTATTCCTGTAGTATAGCCTGTCACCAGGATGCCTCCACTGCTCACTATAGTCCTTTCTTGGTATGGGGGCAGTGGTAGGCTCAGCCCAGTTCTTAGGTCACCAACACAATCAATCTTTTAGAATCCCACTGAAATAATTGAGTGGGTCCAGACATCTTGCATCACCTAACAAAATATATGGCATAGAGAAATCCCACAAGAATCTCTTAAAAATTAAATTGAATTACTAAATAAAAGAACTGGTGTCAATTTCTGATTACCTTTGGATAAACGTGCCCTGATTTGAGGGCACGTTTGCTTTTGAAAATCAGGTACTCTGCTGAGCTCTGGGGATCCAGTGATGAAAAAGGAAGTCCCTCTCCTCGGGAAGTTTATGCTCGGGAACAGCCTATTTGGAAGTGTCTGCCAGCTGTCAGGGATGTACCAGGGAGAGTGGTTATAAAAACAGATCAACATAGTTCTGTCTTCAAGGAAATCACAGTTGGATAAGGGAGACAAACATGCAGATAGCACAAGTCCAACACTTGAGAGCTCTCAGAGCTACTAACCCCACGAGGCTGTGCCGTGGGTGACTGCCAATCCCAGCGCAGGCACATACTGGCTAAGCCGGCAGGGGTGTGTTGCTGCTCATCAGAATCTCACAGTAGGCCCTGGCCTTGGAGATCAGCTCACCAACCATCATCACCTACACATCAGAATTACAGACTGGGTGCTTTCCCTCCCAGGAAGAGATGAGTCTATAAGCCCCTTGAAGGAAACTAAAAACAACCAACACCCTAACAGATGAGATTTGCTTACATAGATCTTGTGTTGTGATCATTTACGAGGGCACACAAGGACAGTGTTCCACTGTGGAAAGAGAATGGGCAGCTTTGGAGACAGACCTGAGTCGAATCCTGACTGCACTACTTATTAGTTGTGTGGCCTTGGGTAAGTTTCTTAATTTCTCTGAACCACACTTCGCTCATCTGTAAAATGGGGGTGATGATCCCTACTTATGTGATCGTTGTGAGAGTAAATGAGGCAGTATGTTTAAGTGCCCAGCACAGTGGCTGCCACATAGTAGGCACGTAGTAAATTTTAGTTTTCCCTCTTTCTCCTCCTTGATGCATCAGCCAGAAGCAGGCATTATAAAAGACATCTAATCTAAAATAAATGGCACTATTAGAAATAGTGGAATGTAATGAACCATATCAGTGAGAATGGCCTGGAATGGGTATCTAGAAGATGGTATGTCAGGGATTCTCCAGCACTTTTAAGGGGAAAAAGAGCTTTGACTTCTTTGGGGAGAGCACTTCTTTAGGGCAGGAATAGGGACATCAGGGTATTAGAATATTGTTCCCAGAAATGATTCAACTTTTTTTCTCCAAGAATATTTTGTATAGAAATAATTTGTTTACATGCCTGTCTCACCTATTAGACTAAAGCTTTGCAAAATTTTGTTGCAAAAGAATCACTGGGATCCTTTCAGGAGTACAGTTTCCTCGAGTCTCCCTCCCATCCCCCCCACTCAGAATGAGTCTGGGGTATGGCCTAGGAGTTTGTACTTTGATAAGCACATTGGGGGGTTCTGACACATGTTCTGAGGACCACACTTTGGGAAGACCACCCTGGAGTGAGAGCCCCTTAAAAGCTTGGACTGTTTCCTGTTCATTCTGTATTTCCAGTGCTCAGATGTAATAGATATTGAATGAGTTTGGTCGAATAAATGATTGAATGATTCTCTAAGAAGATGTCCTATTGAGAAGAGGATATTTTAAAATAATTGACTTCCTGGGTCCTAGGTCAGTGTCTTGTGAGTTTGAAGAAAATAATTAGCCTGCTAAAACTTGGGAGGGAGACCCAGTCTCTGGTAGCCCACATGACCCATTTCACAAAAATGGACTTTTGGTTGAGGACAGAAGGCTGAGCAGATGCTAGTGTGGGGTTGCTCCCTCAAACAGTAACCCTAGCCTTACTGTTTCTCTTTTGATTCAGGGTTGGTTGATAGAAATCAGGGAGCAGCTCTGTGACTGTCTTGCGTTCATTTCGTGCACTGTAGATCCCTTAGAACCAAAAAGAAGTTCAGGCCTTTTTATGATGGAAAAGCTGAGAAACAACAATTTTAACAAATTTTCTCTAAAGGAAAGTTCCCCTGAATTTACCGTTTCATTAAAACACCTCTTGATTTGGTGCCTTTTAAAGGGTATTGCCTAGTCTAAATAGAATAGATTTATTCAGCCAAACTTTATCTGTGGGCATTTAGACATTGTTTCTTTATATATTGCTTCTCTATCCCTGTGCCTGGGTCTTTATCACCGGCTTGTCTGGTAGCACCCCGAGCCTGGGGTCATCCTTCTTGCTGAGTTTGGTGGAGAATAATGATGGCTTATATTCAAAGTTTTCTAGGTGAAATGTTGGATGATTAGACTGCATTACATTTGCACTTTACGTTGTTCCACTTAGAAGAGAGAGGCCCCAGGAGATAGGCTCACACCCACTTATTAAGAGTTGCCCACACTTGGTATTTGAAACTACTTTTAAGACGTCATGGCCCTCGTGAAACATGTATATTCATTGCTCCAGGAAAATGGTAGACGTTTATCCAGATAGTGAAATGACTCTATTTTTAAACTAATCAGTGATTAATTTCCACAGGGCGACTGAGTGCAGCTGCCCACGCACCTCGGTGGTTGGGGCAGTGGGGCCAGATCAAGCCAGAAGGTGTTCAGTGACCTCTCAACACCAAAGCAGCTTAATATATAATTTAACACAAGTAAGCGGGGATTTTCCATTGCAACAGAAACTACTGATTTCACCACTTGCAGTACCTTTATGGATGTCATTGTCCCCTTGCACCAGACCCTTATTATAATTTCAGATCTCTGGGGATTTTTGTTCCCTCATAGTTTAGTTTAAAAAACACATTGTATTGCTTTCTGTAAATAGAAGCATGTGCTGCTTTTTCCTGAAAATACTGCCTTTTGATAGCTCTGTTCAGTTCTTTTAGATCCTCACAGCTGAATAGGAGTTTAGGGCTCTAGCAGACAGCAGTCTCTACCCATCTGGGTCAGTTCTGCACCCAGGAGTCCTGGGCAGTGGGGAAGGGCCACAGACAGATGAGCCTGTGCTGGGACTAGGGAGGGATCTGGGACTCAGGGTTGCTGATGGTGCTTTTAGTTTCTGGCTTGCCCTCCCCTTGTGCTACATTAGGTTGTCCTGGGACCAGTGTCACCCCTAGCTGCTTTTTGAATTGCCTTTCCCCTCCTGCCCTTGGGATGCTAGTGTTTCAGATACGTGGGGGGAGCCTTGTGTCGCTGTGGCAGGAGGATCTAAAAGGAAGGGACTTACTGCTCTTGAGGGCACATCACTGTTAAGGTCTGGAATACCTAGGGCACAGTCATATTATGTTCAAGTGACGTGAGTCTGTTATATACCACTCAGAAGAGTTTCTTGCAATATTGGGACCTGTCAATCCTGAAGCGGGGCAATTCCCCAAGGAAAGAATGTATTTGGTTCTGGTTGTTTCTTTGTAATAAGGACAATAAAAACAAGGAAGGACAAGAATTCTTGCTGAAAACACTGGATCTTGTGCTAAGTGCCATGGAGGATACAAAGAAAGAAAAGACATTGTCCCTACGTTCAAGACGTTTACAATCTAGTGAGCAAAATCAGCCTGTGCGAACATAAGCAGTAATCCAAGCCTGCGCGCTCACACCATAGGAGAGTTTTAGACCACAGCTCTTGATAGCACAATGACCGGGGACACACTGCTGAGTGATGAGCTCTGTTGTAAGCAGCTGCATACTAAAAATAAAGCATCATGTTTGTGAAGGATTGACTTAAATTAGACTGGATTCAAGGTCATGCAAATACTTGTTCACCATCACTGGCTGATGCTTCTTTGTCCTCCTTGGAATTGGAGGTTGGGGTGACAGGCAGCCAGGAATTGCATATACTGTCAGCCTATCTAATGGGGGAGAGGGGGACCTGAGAGTGTGTCCTGGAAGCAAAAGGACTGAGAGCGGTGATTGTGGCTAATGCCTTCCATGGGCTAGAGAAGGAGCTGGAGGCCGATCACTGTTTGCCGGGATGGCTGGGCCAACCTTGATGGTGGAGGCTGGACAGTGCCTTGAATGAAGGGTGGGGTGAGTGCAGTGGAGAGCTCTGAGTTTCCTGATGGTGAAGATAGTGGCATACAGGGGCCCTAGGGGGCTGGGGACAATGCCCTGACCGGGTGGCATAGCATTTGATAATGTTATAGGGCCTTGAACCCTGGACTCGATTGCAACGCAGGGAGCAGGGCCCTCAGCACTGGCAGTGCCCATCTACCAAATAGTAAGTGCTCGACAAATATTTGCCAAATGAATAATTAATGAATTGGACTCTGACAACTGGACTTTATCCTGTAGGTGAGACATGGAAGATTTGACAGGGAGGTGGTGTTCCCCTGACATATCCAAACATACCTGTCCTGGGGCTCATTTCATTTGTTAAACCAGCCAGTTTGAGAAATCAATACCGGGTGCTAATGAAAAACAGCAGCTTAATGTGACATCTCTCCCAGATGGTGTCAGAATTCTGTGAGCCTTCAAATTGCTACCTCATGGCACATGGGAGATATCAGGGCTTGGTGCAGGAGGGAGACGTTTGGGTTGGAAGATTTTGTAGTTTGGATGTCTCTTTGAGGAACCATATCCTGCTTCTGTGCACAGCAGATCTTGGCTGGCTTGTACCTTGGTGATCAAAATCCGCGTGGCTTCCTCATGGTTTTGTCTCCTCTCTGGTTTAGCCTATGGCATCTCAAATTCACAGATCTCTCTGAATACTGGGATTTCCTGTGCCTTGTCCTCCATCCTCTCGGTCTTCAGTAGGGCTGTCTCCCTGGGCTGCAACTGCTTGATACCCCAGCTAAGTCCCTTAGAAGTGACCCTGATAAAAATGGTAGCCCTTCCTCACTGCCTGTGGAATAACGAAATAAAACCTCTACATCCTAAGTTATGCTTTTTATTGCTCTGCAGTTTTTCTTGTTTTGTTTTTAAAGCAAACCTGGTTAAATGGACAGTTTTGAGTTGTTTTTTTTTTTTTTTTCCTGATCACCAGCATAGGACTCTGTAGCTTCCTAATTATAATGACTAAACCGGTGTATTGATAATCTAGTTACTACCTGCACAGGGAGCATGCTGTCACTTACTGCCCCTTAAATACACTGTCCTGTTTCTGGATCATCAAGAGCAACTCAGTTTTCTTGAATTTTTCCTTTGTTGCTGACCTGTGGTTCACTGCCTGTCAAGATACTATTGACAAGTCTGGGGAAAATGGAAATTGACGAGCCTTGACTCATTCGAAACTTTTAAAGTGAGGATTCTGCTGCTTAACACCTCTATGCTACAGTAAGCAGCTGGAAGTCAGTTTTACTTTTGTAGCAGTCAGAAAGTCTTGTGGGCTTAAGGTTTGCATTTGGCAGCAGGTTGCAATATTTTTGGAGTTCCAGCACGGAACTGGGTACACATCACGTTTCACTCCTTGGGCTATTGATGGCTGTAGAGCCACGGTGGTCCTCCATCTTTGTCAGGGCTTGTCACTTGCTTCTTTATGAATACAGCTTTTAATACTCTTACCCCACCTGACCAACTTTGGGAGGGCCAGATCCCTGGCATCCCCTTACTTCCGCCCTGCCCTTCTTGACTACATTTGAATGTCAGAAACATCAACTATGGTCTGCCTTGATCTCTCCTGGTGGCTTAAGGTTAGTCCTTTCACCCTGGGTAGATGAGTCTCCTTGGGCAGTCCCTAGGCTGATGGTGGTCTCTCACTCTCTGTGGACATAGGATCTCAGGCATCTGTGGACTATTATGTAGATGGGCTTGGTAAAGAGGATATCAGTAGCAGTTCGGGGAGGGGGCTGCAGGGACCCTCTATAACCATCCATTCCTTCTCTAGGGCAACTATGCAGGGTGGCAGAGTTGGTAGAATCAGACCAACTTGGGTTTGACTCCCTGCTCTGACACTCATTGATGGTGTGACCTTGGATGACTCATTCTGCCTCCATTTCTATACAGCTGTAGAATGAGGACAAGAGTAGAATTTGCCTGCAGAGCTGTGGTAAAGAGAAAGACAATGTTTAGAAAGGCCCAAGTTCAATGCCATGCACAAAGCAGGTACCCTCAAAGGTATTTATCATTAGAGAGTTTGGACTTTTTTTAAGCTTATTTTAATGATAATGTCGTCAGTGTTCTCTGAGCTGACTGTATACAGTCTGTGAAATTGAGTTAGATTTTTTTTAAGCTTTTTATTGGAATGGTGCTTTTAAAATTAGAGACGATAATCTGCTAAATTCTTGTTACTAGAACCATATTAGAAGCAACCCCAGAGCAACGACTCTCTGGTAGCCCCTGTGATGTCTTGAGTAGTACCAGGCCAGTGGCTGGGCCCGTGGATGCCACTGAAAATGGGAGGTTCTCTTGTGTCCTCTTGGATTCACCACTGGCTCCGTGTGCACAGCATGCTCTAATAGAGAGGTGTGTGGAGATAATGGTAGGTTTACATACAGTTTTAAGAAATAATAGAGATACCCAGGTGCTCTTTACCCAGTTTCCCCTATGGTAGCATCTTGCAAAACTATAGGACATTACCACAACCATCACATTGATATTGATGTCAAAATACCACCAGAGGAACCCTTATGTTGCACTTCTGTGGTCGTACCCATTTCCCTCCTGCTCCAACACCCTCCTTAATCTCTGGAAACTACTAATCTCTTAGGGCCTGGACCTCTTACCCATAGGATAAAATTTTATTGATTGACTGATTATGAGAATGAGATTAATATCTATATTAAGAAGCCATATCATTTTGAAAAAAATATCATACAGCCAAACCTAACCCTTAATTGAGAGAGCAGAGATCCAGAAAACGAGGCCAAAGAATCATTTCTTACATTAGGGGAAGATAAGGACTGTGAAGGTGGTTTTCAGAGAAGTGGGAAATCTCGTTTAATCAAGAAAGATTAGGAATTATTACTTTCATATACCACTGAATTTCTGTTCCTCACCCTGGCTTTTGTTAGGTGCTTTTGAATAATTTTATTCTTTAGCTTCTTTGAGTATTATCAAGAATTCATCTTAAAATATTATGGCTGCTACAAATATTTACAAAGATTTATTGCATCCTAAAGTCTACATTTATGATTTCTTGAGGTGACAGCACTTCCTTAGGGATTTCAGTTCTGATTCTCAGATTAGTGGAGAAAGTGGAATTTGATGTTCAGAAATGTTCTAGAAACTTGGCTGGGGTGTAGCAGGCCTCTGGGACTACCAGAGAGTTCTTGGGCTTGCCATAGCCACCCACTCACGCTGTGTTTCTCTTCCCAGGAGCTGGGGTCAGAGAGGACGTGTTTCTCATTTGGAGGGAGATGAAGGAAGCCTGCAGCACTTTGACCCAGATCCAGAGGCTGGTCGCTGAGCCACCCAAGTCCGATGTGGACAAAGTAGACCATGGTGGGTGCTGTTTATGTTCATAGTGTTACCAGTTGGGGATGAAGGGCTGTTTCCTGAGGAGTTCTTCCAGAGTTGTACTATGGTTTGTATGCGTGTGTGTATGTGAGTGAGTGAGTGTGAGTGTGTGTGCGTGTGTGTGTGTGTGAGATTGTCCAAGAAAAATGAGCTGGACAGGAAGGTGGTAACTATTGCTAGGAAAAGGAGGCCTCAGTGTAAAGAGCTGGGCTCAGTGATGACTACAACATGGACAAGTGGGGATTTGTAGCCAAGGAGTGGGGTGGGGTTGGTGGATGGAAAATTTCTAAGAGGAAACATCAGGGGTAAAAGGGGATTCTGGCTAAACCTACCTGACAGGATTCTTGCTGAAGGCAGGCCAGGATGGCCAGATATCACCTGGGGGTGGTGGGCTATGAAGTATTTGATCAGTTGTGGAGGGTGGGGGGATTCTGGCTAAACTGACTTAGCAGGATTTTTGCTAAAATTGGGTGATGCAGAGACAAAGATGGAAGTCCAAAGCTGGAGGCCTAGTTGAGAAGAGGATTCAGAGGAACCTGAGTTTGGAGTGAGAAAATCCTGGTTGCAAATCCCAATTCCATCATTAGGCATTGACCCAAATTAATCTCTTTAAGCTTTAGTTTATTCTTCTATTAAGTAATTATATCCGTCTTGAGGGATTGTAAAGATTAAGTAAAATAATGTATGCTTTGCACCAAGCAGGTATTTGATAAATGTTAGCTCCCTCTTTTCCCTTTCACAGTTAGAGAGGTAGTATACTGATTCTCCTTTCTGAATTCTTGAGTTAGTAATTATTTTCCTCTGTAGGGCACTGGTTCCATTTAGGGCACCTCTGGTAATAATGGTAGTTAACATTTATAGCACATACCTTACATGGCAAGTCCCGTGCTAGGCTCTTCACAGTATTCACTCATTTAACTCTTCCTACAATCTTATAAGATAGGTGCTCCATTTAGGTTAAGTAACTTACCCAAGGCCACAGAACTAGAAGTGCGAGACCAGGATTCAAAACCTAGTTCCTCAGTAAAAGTATCCAAGTCTGGCTTTCACCTCAGACATTCTGATTGAATCCATAAAGTATGCGATCTGGACATTGAGGGTTTTGAAAGCTCCCCAGATGATCCTAATGTATAGCAAAGTTTGGGAACCTTTGCCAGGCTGTATTGCCTCCTGGTACCCTGCCTATATTACAGAGGTGCCAATGTGGGAGGAGAGCAAGGAGCCAGACGAGCTGGGGCAGGGATGCAGTTGAAGAGGAGAAGTGGGGAAGGGACATGTGTAGAGGGAGGAGGAGGTTAAAGGCATGGGTAAACTTGCCCTGTGCAGCCTGATAAATTCCTGGTGACAGTGACTTTTTACTGTGACTGGGTGTCCAGCTGTGGGTCTGGGACAGCACAGCTGCAGTTGTTTTGCTAGTGCCAGCTCTCCGGGGTCCCCAAGGAGGGGCCTATGGTGACACCATACTTGATGTGAACCCAAAGAGTCCTCTGTCATCCTGAGAGAATGAAAATGAAGCAGGGGGCCTTGGGTTAAAGTCAGCATCCATGGTACACAAAGAGAATGGTGATCCTGCTGCTCAAGTTTTTGGGGAGGGAGTACAGTGGATTGAATTGTTCCCCCAGAGTTCATCTGTTGAGACTCTAACCCCCAATGTGATTGTATGAGGAGATAGGGCCTTTAAAAAGGTAGTTAAGGTTAAATGAGATCATAAGGGTGGGACCCTAATCCAGTATGACTGGTGTCCTTATAAGAAGAGGAGGAGACTCTAGAGACCTCTCTCTTTCCACGCATGCACAGAGGAAAAGTTATATGAGGACACAGTAGGAAGATGACCGTCTACAAGCCAGAAAGAGATGCTTCACAAGAAACCAACCCTGAGGGCACCTTGATCTTGGACTTTCAGTCTCCAAAACTGTGAGAAAATGAATTTATGTTGTTTAAGCCACCCAGTCTATGGTATTTTGTTGTGGTAGCACAAGTAGACTAAAATAGGGAGTATTTAAACTTAGGGAAGTCAGTCTTGAGGATTAACAGAAGATTTTTAGATACTATTTCTAAAGGAAACAGAAAAGTTGTTGGCCTCAGTAATTGATAGAAGGATAGATCATCGTCCCTTTATTTCATTCTAATACACACACACACACACACACACACACACCCAAAACTAAAAAGTAAACGTTTTCAAAAGATGTTTCAAGCGTACTATTTCTATTTAAAAAGGAAAATTTGGTCAGGACCTTTCCACTGTTGGATACTCATTGAAATGTTATAACCTTGCTTTGGCCCCAGAGACCATATTTGGAGTGTCTCATCTGCTCCTCTTGCCACCTACAGCACAGTGTTATTGAGGCAAAGGAGGATCTGCTTCATGTGAAGGCATAGCCATTCCCTAAGTTTGGCTGCCCAAGACCTGCTAGGTCAAAGAAGATAGCATAGCCATCTGGAGAGGGATGGGTTAGGATGGAGGAGGTCAGATGGGCTGCCATTGCATGTGAAACCTTCATGTGAGTTAGACAAAGTCGATCTTCCCAGGCATAGCACCCCCACATGCCCCCTGGGCTAGGTGCACTGGTTCAGAGACCAGCTGGCCAGGAGGGTGATTTCTGGCAGGGATGATTCATCAGCTTAATGCCTAGGATAAGAAGTTGGTGAGGCCAGATACTCCAGTCACTGGTAATTTTGACCTCTTTTAATTACCAAGAGTAGAACATGAGAAATCTCTGGGGGGGAAATGACAAAAATATATGAAATAATGGTTTTTAACCAACTGAGCCACCCAGGTGCCCCTGAAATAATGGTTTTTAAAGACACGGGACACCCAAGAAATGAAGGCCAGTGATCCTTGAGATACAGGGAATATCCAAGGTGAGCTCTGTGATTATTTCAACCTAATGCTTTCAGAGTGCTAAGTGCCACTTAGCAAGAGCTAAGATACCAAGAGCTCACCTTGGATATTCCCTGTATCTCAAGGATCACTGGCCTTCATTTCCTGGTGTCCCGTGTCTTTAAAAACCATTATTTCAGGGGCACCTGGGTGGCTCAGTTGGTCATGGGGTAGGGAGAGGGATTCCAAGTGGAGCACAATAAACTTCTGATTCTGGGAGACAGAGCTAAGAGTCCAGGGAGACCAAGAAATCTAGATTTCATAGGACCAATTACCAGAGAGGAGAGAGGTACATGGAGGGAGAACTCTGAAAATCTGCAGAGCCCCCCCTTGAGAATTTGGCTCAATATGGAAGAACTCTTTCATGTGGGGAGATTACCTGAGGCTGGGAAAGATCCACTGGGAAGAATTGGAAAGAAAAAGCTTGGTGCTCACACAGGGCCAGGAACAGTGCCCATTCTTAACAGCCCTAGTATAATAATTCATAACTCATGGGGCACTGGGTGGACTACTTAGGAAAGTCTTGCCTCAGTAATGGGGAATGAGTAGCATTCAGTGGAGTTCTAGACCCTCTGAGGAAATCATCAAATTAAGACATGAAGGAAAGAACTCTTTATAGATAATGAAACTGCATCTCAGAACAAGGTTCCAGAAGATTTAAAAGAATACAAAAACAACCAGTAGCCAAGGTGAAATTCACAACTGGCTTCCAGAGATTACTAGGTGTGAAAAGAAGCAGGAAATGTTTCCCTTAATAATCTATCAATCCAATCCAGACTCACTGGGAACTGATACATTAGGATTGACAGAAAAAGAAATTCAGTTATTATAACTGTATTTCATATGTTCAAAAATTTAAGTAGGAACAGGGATGATATAGTTGTTTAAAAAAATATATGTTGAAGTTTTAGAGATGAAAAGCTTTTAGGGAAGAAAATATTTTAGATGAAAACATCTGAATGGGATCAATGGCAGATTAGACATTGCAGGGAAAAACATTAGTGAACTTGAAGACACAACAATAGAAACTATTCAAAATGAGACACTCAGAGAAAAAGAATAATAATAAACAAGTAAAAACCAAATGAAAAACGAACAAAAGAGCATCATTGAGCTTCAGCTGGCCAAAATATACATGTAGATGGAATTTCCAAGGAGAGGAGAGAAGGGGGAACTGAAAAATATTAGAAGAAATAGATTGAAAAATGTCCAAGTTTGATGAAAACTATAACTGAGATCTAAGAAGTTCAATGGATGCCAAGTACAAGAAAATGTGGGAAAGTATACCAAGGGACATCATAATCAATTTGTTCAAAACAGTAATACAGAGGAAATCTTAAAAGCAACTAGAGGAAAAAGAAGAAATGTTACATACAAAGGAACAAAGATAACCACAACAGCAGAATTCTTGTTGCAAGTGAAAAGACAGGGGAGCAACATCATTTTTTCCCTTTTAGTACTTTAAATTTTCAACCTAGAATTCTATAGTCTATGTCTTTCAAAAATAAAAAGGCAAAATACAGATGTTTTCAGATACATGAAAGCTGAAAGAGCTTATTATCAGCACGTCTGCACTTCAGGAAATATTAGAGGAAACCCTTCAGGCAGGAGGATAATGATATTTTTAAATGGAAAAATGAATGGAAATAATGGAGCTACACAAAGGGATAGAGAACACAGGAGATAACTACATGGATAAATATACAATATTTTTCTATTTAGATATCTTTAAAAGACAATTGACTAAACAGAAATAATATCTGTGTACTGTGGGGTCTATAACATATGTATAAGTAAAATGTATGACAACAATAGCATAAAAGCAGGAGAGGGATAGCAGCATTATAAGTTCTAAAGATGAACAACCCAAATGTCCACTGCCAGATGACTAGATAAATAAACAGTGGTATGTACATACAATAGAATATTATTCAACCTTTAAAGGAAGGAAATTCTGACATAGGCTACAACATGGATAAATCTCAAAGGTGTTACCCTAAGTGAAATAAGGTGGACACAAAATGACAAGTATTGTATGAGTCCACGTATATGAGGTGCCTAGAATAGTCAAATTTATAGAGACAGAAAGTAGAATAGTGGTTACTAAGGGTTGGGGGAGTGGGGAACGGAGAGTTATTATTTAATGGGTAAACAGTTTCTGTTTGGGATACTGAAAAAGTTATGGAGATGGATGGTGGTGATGGTTGCACCACAATATCAATACTTAATGCCACTTAATTGCATTCTTGAAGATATCTAAAATGATAAATTCTATGTTAATGTATGTTTTACTACACTTAAAACAACAACAACAAACCAGTGCTTTGCAAAACAAAACAAAACAAAAAACAAATCCAGGAAGGGAGAAATGGAAGTATGCTATGATAAGGTTCTTATACTTGTGCATGAAGTCCTATACTGTTAATTGAAATTAAGGTATGATATATTGAAGATGTTTGCTATCTACCTAAAGTAACTACTAAATAACAAAACAAGCCAACAAAGGCGATAAAATGGAATTAGAAATACTCAATCCAAGATCTGTCAGAAGGGGAAAAGAGAGCCAAGAACAAATAGGGCCAATAGAAAACAAATGGCAAGATGATAAATACAAACTTAACCATACATATATCAAGATGTATCAATTTTTACACTTTAAATGTGTGTGGTTTACTGTATGTCAGTTATACCTCAGTGCAGATGTTAATAAAGTAAAAGAGGATGTGGATCACTCCTGAGGTGCTGAGCTGTTCAGAGATATTGGTGTTAATGCATCTGAGCATTCTGTGTGTGTGTGTTTGAGTGTGCCAGGTATGACTCTCAAATGAAAAGATGGCTTTTCTCACAAAATGTTCAAGAATTTGTCCAAGTTAGGGAGACTTGACTCTTCTTTGGATGATGCTGCAGCTCATCATTTCAGGAGCGCCTCATTTATAATAACCTTCACAGCCATTTTATTACTCACTGGAGTTAATAAGTCTGATCATGTTGTGTAGTCATGCCAGATTGGACTCTCAATATTTGGTTGGTTCAAAATATCAAACTCATGTCAAATGACAAGGAAGGGGCTAGAGGCATACTGAAGCCCTACAGGCGTTTCTAACCAAGAGCTCTTCAGGAGTTTTGAGCACTTTTTTTTTTAAACACATGGAGAGGGGGCCAATGCTTGTTTTTATTATCGTTGTATTAAACCACCAGCCAGATGTTTCTGTTGCCGTAAGTTCTGGTGAAGTACACAGATCTGGAATTAGAAAGATATTAATCCTGGCTCTGCCCACTCTTGTGTGACACTTGGCAAGACATTTATTATCTGTGCCTCAGTTTTCTTATTTGCAAAATTGGGATGATAATGATAATACCTACTCCACAAGGCTATTGTGAGACTTAAATGAGTAAACACATATAAAACATTTAGAACTGTGCTATCACATAGTTAGAATGTAATGCTGTCTATGAGGTTAATCCGTTTATTTTTTCTTTCATTTATTGAGTGCTTACTATATGTAGTTCTGTGCTAGATGATGAGTATCATGGTAAGTAAAACAGACATGAAATGGGCGCTCATAAAGCAGCACCTTGTACCATTTCTTGCTTGGTGAGACATGCACATGGAAGTATAATTACCAACTGGAATAGTGTGACTAAAGAAAAGTGTGAGCTCTTGGGCTATTTATTTTCTGGGATCAAGGAATGCTTTACTGAGGAAATGTTTTTGGAACTGATATCTGGGGGTTGAGGAGTCAAGTTAATGAGGTGAAGAGGTGGGAGTAAGGGAAGAGTATATGCTAGGCAACAGAATGGCACATGCAAAGGTCCTGAGCCAGGAGGGAGTATAGCACGTTAGAAGAATTGGAAAAGATGAGTGTGGGTAGAGCTCAGAGATCAAATTAGCAGTTGGCCCTTGATGAGTCTGGAAAGGTAGGCAAGGACCAGATTATGCTGGGTCTGTAGGTCATCATATGAGATGTCAGTCCTTCATTTAAGACCAGTGAGAAACCATTGGAAGACTTTAAGCAAGGGAATGATAAAATCAGATTTGCATTTAGAAAAAAAATCACTTTGAAAAAAAATCACTTTGGCTACTGGGTGGGAAACAGATTAAAAGAGGGAGGCCAAGTGACGATGAAGGAAGGGAGTTAAGATATGTAAGTGAGAGGTGATAAGTGGGCAGATCTGAGGGAAGATTCAGATATTGAACTAGGCAGGACTTGGGGGTACAGAAGTTATAGATGTCAGAGCTAAGCTCCTAGATGGATACCATGCTGGAGGAGAACCAGGTTTGTGGGTAAACAGGATGAAGCTTGTTTGGATCTATTAAGCTGAAGCACTCTAGAGAGACCAAACAGAGAAGCAGGAGAGGCAATTGACCCTACAAATCTGGCGTTCATATAGCTGTGAGTGACACACTGTTGGATGAAGCGAGCATTCTTGGTGTAAAGACATGGGCCTGTCAAGTGTGGGAATGCCAGGTTTCTGAATCTTTTATTCCAAGATCTTTGGATTCTTATATATACAGCGAAGAACATATACGAGTTCTCTGTTCTCTACCAGTGATGGCCAATCAATGTAGATGAGGACTATTTTACCAACATGATGACTTAAGATCTGAAAGCAAAGCAGACTAATTTACAGAGCCCTTGTACATATTTACTGTCTCAAGTATATATTTCCCTTTTGTTCAAATAAGACTTGCAGGATGAGATCTGGGGCAAGGCACAGCTGGTTTCTTATGTAACTAGAAGCAAATCTAACACTTGTCAGAGTGCTCACACTTCCGACAAGGCAAAGAAGATAATATTTCTTCCCAGAACTGAATTTTTTCCAGTGTGCTTTTACACATCTAAAGCTCTTTATAGTTAAATGAATGTTGATAGGGCTGATTAATAAGCAGCAACTGATATTGCTAAGAGGGCCAGGATTTTGTTGAACTCAAACATGCATTTTCTTATAGGTAGTAACCCTGTATTTTCCAGATTAAAAAAAGAAACAGAAAAACATTTGTGTAAGAATATCATGTAATGGTTCCACAAGTCAGAATTAAGATGTCACTAAAAAACTTCCCTCAAAATGTGGGAGAAGAATTAGTTCAGTAGAATCCTATAGATGTGATGTATTAAATTTAGGAAGGATGTTGGAATGTAACACAAACTATGTTGAAATGTCAGAGCTAGAATCATGTTATTAAAAAGTGAGTGTGGTAAATGAAAATGAAAGTTGAACTTATCAAGATTTGTAGGATGCAGTGAAAGCAGTGCTTAGAGGAAAATTTATAACATTGAATGCATAAATTAGAAAAGAAGATAGGTCTAAAATCAATAAGCTTCCATCTTAGGAAACTAGAAAAAGAAAAGTGAATTGAATCTAAAGTACCCAGAAGAAAAAAAAAATTAGAGCAGAAATCAATGAAGTTGAAAACAAATCAGTAGAGAAAATCCAACAAAATCAAAAGCTGGTTCTTTGAAAAGACAATAAAATCACTAAGCCTCTAGCCAGGCTAACTAAGAAAAAAAGAACACACAAATTATAAATAGCAAAAATTAAAGAGGAGACATCACCAGAGATCCCATGGGTATTAAAAGGATAATAAAGAAATATTATGAAAATTCTATGCCCGCAGATTTGACTGGGTCAATGGATAAAATGGGTCAATTCCATGAAAGACAATCTGTCAAAACTTCCACAAGAAGAAGCAGACTATTTGAATAGGCCTATATCTATTAAAGAAATTGAATCAATAATTAATAACCATTCACAACAGAAAGCACCAGACTCAAAAAGGGAATTGTGAAAGCATGTAGGCAGAAGTGACTCACCACATGAAAGGGATCCTCAGTAAAATGAACAGCTGATTTCTAATCAGACACTATGGAGGTCAGAAGCAGTGGGATGAAATATTCAAAGTGGTGAAAGAAAAAGATTGTCAACCAAGAATATTATATACCATATGCAAGGGATTCTCAATAAAATGAACAGCTGATTTCTAATCAGACACCATGGAGGTCAGAAGCAGTGGGATGAAATATTCAAAGTGGTGAAAGAAAAAGATTGTCAACCAAGAATATTATAACTGCCCATCAAAAAGAAGGAGAAATTAAGACATTCAGGATTAAAAAAAACAGATGTCATTGTTAGCACACCTTCCCTACCAGAAAAATACTAAAGGAAGTCCTTCAGGGTGAAATGAAAGGATATTAGAGAGTAACTTGAATCCACATGAAGAAATAAAGGACACTGATAACTACATGGGTAAACATAAAAGACAGTACAAATGTAGTTTTTGTTTACTGTAACTTTTTTTTTTCTCCTATCTGATTTAAAAGACAACTGCATATATCAATACAAGAATGCCTTGGAGATAGTGTGGGTTTGGTTCCAGACCACTGCAGTAAAGTGAGTATCACAATAATATCCAGTGGATATCACAATATCCACTGCTGTGTCTTTACCCAAGAAAATGAAAACACTAATTCAAAAAGATATATGCACCCCTTTGTTTATTGCAGCATTATTTTCAATAGTCATGATATGGAAGCGGCCCAAATGCCCATCAGTGGATGAAAGAATACAGAAGATGTGGTGTATATACACAATGGAATATTATTCAGCCATAAAAAATAATGAAATCTTGCCATTTGCAAAACAACATGAATCAACCTAGGGTATTTAAGCTGAGTGAGATAAGTCAGTCAGAAAAAGACAAATATATGATTTTACTCATATGTGAAACTTAAATAAAACAAAATAAACAAAGAAAAAAGAGAGACAAATGAAAAGCTGATATACAGAGAGCAAACTGGTGACTGCCAGAGAGGAGGTCAGGCAGGGAGCGGAGGTACGGGTGAAACAGATAAAGGGAATTAAGAGTACAGTTATCTTGATGAACACTGAGAAATATATAAAATTGTTGAATCCTCTTGTACATCTGAAACTCATATAACACCGTATATTAATTATACTTAAATTTTAAAAAGGCCTTAAGAAAATATATGTTCACACAAAAACTTGTACATGAATGTTAATAGCATCGTAACAGCCAAAAAACCAAAAAGTAGAAAACAACTTAAATGTCTTAACTGATTAATAGATAAGCAAATGTAGCATATCCTTACAATGGAAAATTTTTTTTTTACTTATTTGACAGAGAGTCAGCGAGAAAGGGAACACATTTTACTTATTTGACAGAGAGAGAGACAGCGAGAGAGGGAGCACAAGCAGGGGGAGTGGGAGAGGAAGAAGCAGGCTTCCTGCTGAGCACCCTGGGATCATGACCCGAGCCAAAGGCAGATGCTCAACTGACTGAGCCACTCAGGCGCCCCTCTACAATGGAATATTATACAGCCATAAGTTACGTGGTACTGATACATGTTACAGCATAGATTAGCTTTAAAGCATTATGTTAATTGAAACAAGCCAGACATAAAAGGCCACAGTGTGTATGATGCCATTTACATGAAGTGTCCAAATTGACAAATCCATAGAGTAAACTCATGGTGGGGAGAGAGGAAGGGAAATGGGAAGTGACTTCTAATGAGTATAGGGTTTCTTTGTGGGGTGAGGAAGATGTGCTGGAATTAAACATTGATGATGGTTGCCCAGCTGTGTAAATAAACTAAAAACTACTAAATTGTATACTTTAAAAATTTAGTTTCATAGTATATGGATTTTATCTCAACAAACAAGGTTTTTATTTTTTTTATTTTATTATGTTAATCACCATACATTACACCATTAGTTTTTGATGTAGTGTTCCATGATTCATTGTTTGCGTATAACACCCAGTGCTCCATTCAATACGTGCCCTCTTTAATACCCATCACCAGGCTAACCCATCTCCCACCCCACTCCCCTCTAGAACCCTCAGTTTCAACAAACAAGGTTTTAAGGAATACATGAAATAAATAGGCTAACAATTAAAAAACCCCCAAACCTTGGCATTGGTGACACAGGATCAAAAAAGTGGCACTATTTTAATTTCCCAAGGGAAGCAGATTCAGATGTCTCTGTTGGTTTCATCCCAGTATCCCCACTCTGCTTTTTGGTTCCCATTCTCACTACCATGTGACCCTCATGTTCTCAATCTAAAGTTCCCAGACTCCCCCAGTCCCCTTCTCAATTTTTAATCTTGATTTTTCCACTTTATACCAAGCATCTTGAATTGGTTTATCTTGCCACGTCACACCATTTTTAAAGAAATAGTTGCCAGACATGTAATTTGTTGCCTATGTCGCTGATCCTCAACTATTTTGAGTTTTTTTTAAATGTCATTGTAGATGCAGACACATTAAAATGTGGCTTTTGTGATTCTTTGCTTGGAGTGTGTGCTCTGCCAATGGTTTCTTCTCAGCTTCCATGCACATCTGTCACTGGCTGTTGCTCCTTATTTCTCAATAGCCAGTTGCAGACCTTGGAGTTTAAGCTTTCTTCCTGCAGCTGCCTCATTCACAGCCCACGTGTAAAGCAAATTTTTTTTCAGTTTCCTTTCAGAATTAGGTAGAAGAGAAAGTACGAGAAATGTGGAACACTGTCCTTGAGATGATGTTAGCTCCTCTCCCACCCCCTGTCTACTATTGGTGCTTTTCCATCTTTATGTCTGCCTTTGTTCAATTTCCTTTTCCTCCTGCTTTCTCCTACTGAGATTATAGGAATTAGAGACACTCAGGGTTGGAATCATTTTTTCCATTGGTTTACAAACAAGCTGGGTAAGCCATGGAACTCTTTTCCACAGAGATTTTGCTTTGATTTTTACAAGCATTAAAGGAAGAAGTAAAAGTCATTTCATGGTATTCCAGGGGAGAAAGGGCCTAAAATTCATCTGAATTCTTTCCCATTGTACGCTAGTCCACTCAGGACTGACTCTACAACTGCCCATTTGACTTTGCGCCATATTAGAGATGTGACTTCAGGCACATCACTGCATCTTCTTGTTCCTCAGCCCTCACGTGTATAACCCCTGGGGCACTCTAGAGAACAGTTACCCAAACCTGCCTAGCGAGTCAGTTCTGCAGAATATCAGTGGGTTACCATTCTCTTCCCCTGCCTCCCTTCCTTCCCTTTCTAGGCTTCCGTGCAAATATGCTCGGCACATGGTACTTTCACAACTGTAGATGAACAGAAAATATCAGTCAGTCAGCAAGTATAGTGAACAAAGTGCGTGACTGCCCAGAGACAGTTTGCTCTCCTGAGCCATGCTGTCAACACGTCTTCTGGGTACCCACCCTGGCGGGCTTCATTATCTCACCTGCAGACAACCCTTGGCTCAACAGGTGCTGTCTGCTGAGCCAACTCCCATGTCTGGCAGGCAAGCAGCTGGATTTCTTGTTCTAACAGTTGCCACCTTCCTCTCTCCCTCAGCTGTCCTTGATCCATCCCTCCCTCCCTCCCTCCCTCCCTCCATCCCTGTCCCCCATCCTTCCTTCCTTCCCTCCCTTCCTGTCCCCCATCCTTTCCTTCTTTCCATTGGACATCACTTTCAGCTTCTTCTGAACCTTTCTTTTTCAAATACTTCCAGTGTCCTTTGCCATGCCACTTTCCGTGGGGCAGCCAAGTGTTGGCTTAGTGTCTCATGACACTCATGATAACAGGAATGTTGGAAAGTGTGTAGCAAACTGTGGTCTGTCAAATATAAGCCTTCCCAAATATTCTATGCAGAAAAGTTCTGAGACTGTATAACCTTAGGAAATACTATTTATGCCTCTTACTCATGGTGAGTCCCACTGCTGATTCCTCAGACATGCCCTGTGAGAAAGAATCTGTTGAAACTGTTTATTTTCAAGCTCCCCAAACTTTTTGCTAAGAAACCATCTTTCTGACTAGTAATAGCCACTGACATGCAGGAGAAGTGGTGTTTGTGGACCACAGTGTAAGAAACATTGAACTTGATGCTCTCTGAGGTCGGTTCCAGATCTAGAGCTCTGGTGTATTCATTAGCTGATGGTTCCCTTGAAAGGCACAAGGACCTAACATGGCAGGAATGTGATGCTGGACAAGCAGTCTTCAGTGGGGGAGGACGAGCATATTAATCAAGGTTCTTCTGAGAAACAGAACCAACAGGGGGGGTGCGTGTGTATACAAAGAGAGAGGTTGAGACAGAGATTGAGATATTTAAGGAATTGGCTCACATGAGTGGAAGCTACCAAGTCCAAACACTGCAGGTTAGGCCAACCAGCCTTCATGAACTGGTGTTGCATTTCAGGTCCCAAGGCAGTCTGCTGTCACAATTCCCTCTTCCTCAGGGGACTTCAGTCTTTTTCCTATTAAAGGCCTTCAACTGAATGGAGGAGGGCCTCTCATGATATGGAGGGTAATCTGTTTTACCCAGGGTCTACTGATTTAAATGTTAATCTCACCTAAAATTACCTTCACAGAAATATCTTGAATAATTTTTGACCAAATAGACAGGTACTGTGGCCCAGCCAAGTTCACACATTACTTTAACTGTCGCCATGGGGAGGGCAGTTATGGTGATAAGTCCTTGATGGCCATGAGCCACTGGGGAATGATACCTTGAGGGGAGGAGTGGGCACAGAAAACAGTGCCCAATTTATCTTTTTGCTGTGGCCCTGGCTATAGCAGTTATGTTTCAAAAGCACTGGCCAGTAGGTCTTGCTCATTAAAACATGTTTTGAGATCGACAAGTAGAATGGAGACAACCAGGCACATTAATTCTGTGGCATAGAGGTGATCTGCTATGTGCTTCTCCTGCGAGTAACAGAGAGAAAATCTTGAGCATTCTCTCACATGGTATAGGATGAGCTGTGAGCTTTCATCTCTGTCATAAATCAAAGTATTTTACTGGGTTCTGTGGGTGAGGATTTATGTAACACTTTTAATTAAGGTAACTGCAAGGGAATGGAAAGAACTCTTTAGTAAGTGACTGTAAGGAGTGGATAACGCCCTTCCCCTCCCCACCTGGGGAAGATGAGGCTCAGCCACTAATTGGTGTAATTAGTGGGAAGATTTCCCCCTTTCTCTCCTCTCTTCAGCTTTGGAGCACTTAGGCTCTTTGTTTTTGCATGCTTGGCTGCTCCTTCTTTCCTTTATGAAGTTCAAGTTGCTTTGGGGTTTTCCTTGAGTCCCCTTTTCAGAGAGTAATTGGGAGACTCAATCATGCCCTCAGGGTAACTGTGCTGTCTAGTCCTGGGTGAAGCTAGGAGTCAAAAGTTGGGCTCTGGTTCTTTAAAATCCCTTGTTAGAATTAGTTTGATGTGTTTTTTACGAAGTCCTTTTGTGGTAAGCTTGAATTTATCATTGAGAAAAGACTCTTGTCTTTTTAAAAGAAGGCAACCCCCAAACAGAGCAGAAACATGTGCTAATTTGTGTGTTGCTGTGGACATAATTGAATACAAATTTTATTTCCTACTACACTTGTTAATCAGAGAGAAGGGAGGAGAATAAAGTTGGAAGAGGAGACAAAGGTTTAGAATGTAATTAACAATAATTGAGGAAAAATAGTCACTCAAAGGTTTTTTCCAAGGAGGCTGATCCCACTGATAAAAATGGCTCTGTTCTCTTTGCTGTTTCCTTGTGATGCAGGAGAACATGCAGGAGAACTTCAGGGATCAGAAGCTCTGGGGGAGCCTCTGATTTGAGCTCCCCATACAGGGTAAGAAGAGGCTTTGTGAATCACATAGAAACCAACTGCTGGTAACTGGGGACAGTGCGCAAAGGGGCTTTTGATGCCAGGCTGGTTTAAAGTTCAAAAGCCAAACCAAGCTTCTTTCAGAAGATTTAGCTCTAGTAGGTTTGAGTGCATTATTTGAAAGGTGTTCTATTAAAATCTGAAGACATGGCTTACATATAGCATTACTTGGCAGATCCTTTACATACTATTGAGAAATAGTTGACTCTAAAGTGTTTTATTTCTTCAAATCCTATGCTGATTTTATATCCCGTTAAATATAATAATGGGTTATGGGTGGTGTTTTTGTTTCCCTAATATTGAGTGCTCCTTTTTTATTAAAAGTATAATTGAACTTGAATCTGTAGTAGAAGCATAACTGATGGGATCACCAAATCATAATTTAGAAAGCTCTTTCCATATTGCTGTAGTTGCAAAGCTTGGTTGCACAGTATAATCACCCCAGAAGCTTTGAAAAATCTCAATATCCAGACCATTTAAAAAAAAAACGGGTAGGGCCCAGACATCAGTATTTAAAAAATTCAGAGAATTCCAGTGTGCAGAGTTAAGAACCACTTATCTAAGTGAAATTAAACTTTGTAGGGCTGGTAGACCTAATATGCAGTAGTACATGTTATAAAAAACAACAACAACCCATCTCTTTGTCCAGCACCCCCTGCTGGTCCTCCTGGAGCTCTGCTGGTCTCAATGGGACTAAAAGCTCAGGGTCCTTTCTGCCTTCCTTCCAGTGGCATTCAGATAAATGTTTGCCAGTCCACTCGCTGGAATAAAAAAGCTCT
Organism: Zalophus californianus; assembly: GCF_009762305.2. NCBI lineage: Eukaryota > Metazoa > Chordata > Mammalia > Carnivora > Otariidae > Zalophus > Zalophus californianus. Next base: position 77,944,965 of record NC_045602.1, read on the forward strand.
GATTTCCAGATTCTGTAAATTCTCCCAGCATGGTCAATTTTACCCTACCAATGTGCAACCGGGGAGCATGGGGTTGGGAGGAGAGGTGTACAGTTAGCTCCCATGGGCCAGTGTAAGCCCGCTCCAGACACCAGTGCCTCCTTCTCAGCTTTAGATTTGCTCTCCCCCTCCTCTATGCCCACCCCCAGATACTCCTGTCTTCTTTAGGGGCACTAGTGGTTTGAGCCACCTAGGTGAATACTTTTCTGTTGTATGGTGTTCTGCTCAGCTAACAGAGCACCTCCCCGCCGCCCCCCCCCCCCCCCCCCCCACTTAAAAGAGTATAGATAACCTTGGGAAAACACCAAGGGAAGGTGTCGAAGGCTGGGAATATTTGGGCAATTAGCATTCTGGGTTGTACTTTAACCTGTGAGCCTAAGGTGAGTTATAGATACAGCTCTAGGTGCTCCAGCTGACTATAGGAGGTTTCTGAGCCTGCTGAGTTGAGGGCCAGGCTCTGAATCAGAATAAATTCACCAAAGCTAATAGCGGAGCTCCTGGGAGGGAACCTGCCAGCCTTCTCTGGTTGACTGACTTCTACCTCAACACAAGCTACATGCCCCTAATTCTCGTCCCCACTCACCACAAAGTACTTTCACATGACTTTTCTCATTGAATCGCTTCAGCACACTTAGGAAGGCCAAGCAGATGCTATCTTCGATCTGCAGGTAAAGAATTCTGCTGAAGCTCAGAGAGGTTAAGTGCTGTGACTCACCCAAGTTTGAGCAACTTAGCCAAGCCTTAAGTGGTAGAGCCCATGACTTGAACCCAAAGCTTCTGACCCCAAGTTTAATGCTCTCCTGACACATGGCCTTGGTCTGTCAGCCATCTCCACAGACACATGGGGTAGGCAACTTAGGTAGAGAAGGAAGTGAGATGAAAAGCAGCAGATTCCTGCCTTCTGGTCTTGTGAACTAATTCTTTGCCAGTCCTGGTTTGGAAAGCATGCTTCCTGAAATGAATGTAATCTGACAAAGAACATGTTCCAGCTTGGTAAATATTAAGTTGAGGGTGCAGGACAAATGGCTTATAGAATATGAACGGCATTGATGAACTGTAATTCCAAAAATAGAATCAGGAACAACCTCTGTCAAGAATGAGTCAGACCTAGAGGACACCTGGGACTCCAAGAAGTGGCTTCAGAAATATGGTTTGAAAGCCCAGAAGCTGACCTTTTATGACGTCCTTGCTGACTGCTGCTTCCGCCATGCTGATGGAGTTGTTGATGTGAAAGCCAAACCAGAGGATGAGTCCATGCAGACCAGTGCGGTGAGTGAAGTGAACTCCTGGGCCAGGCTGTGGGCTTCCGTTGATGTCTTGGGTGGGTAAGTCCTCCCTCAGATCAGAACCCAGGGCAGGGACCAAGGTTGAGAGGCAGCGTGGAGGGAGACCAGCTTGGGTTTCCCTGAAGGAAGATACCCTTGTGTTTCCCACCTTGCACTTCTCTGAATGGTACTTGTGGGAGTGGAGACCAAGTCTGGGAATGGTTTCTGAATATAAGTGGATTATACAATAATGATACATAAGCCAGGAGCTGGGTTTGTAGAAATTCAGGCATTATGGGTCTCAGAATTATTCAGCCTTTTTAAAAGAGAAGCCCTTTGTTTCCCCATATTGAATGGAAGAGAGAAACTGCTGGTGAAGATGCCCGAAGCAGGCATCTCTGTGGTCTTCTTGTATTGTCACTCTCTTAAAGATGCATTAGTCTAGTGACTACCAGCCAGCATCTAGTGGATTCCCAGTAAATACAAAATCAAATCCTCTAAGGGATCATAGCACCGGAAGGGTGTGTATTTAAAACTCTTGAAAGGTATAGGTCTGTTGTGTGAGTGGGTCTGAAAGGAGGACTACATCCTTCTCAAAGTGTCTGACTCTGGCTCACAAGTGAAGGATAATGAATGAGTGGCTCCTAAACTTTAGCATGAGTGAGTCAGTGGGTTTGAGGTGGGGCCCAGATGATGCTGAAGCTGCTGGTCCAGAGGCCATAGTCTGAGGAACACTGATTTGTAGACAGTACTCAGAAGATTATCACAAGTTTAGAATTACGGAAAGACTAAAAAGTATCACGATATGAAACAAAATCAGTATAAAGTGAATAGTCCAAAATTGTAAAACTGAAAGAAAGCCCTTTTAGAAGGTAATAAAGGCCCAGGTCCACATTGTGAAGTGAAAACCAAAATGTGAGCAACAGACCAGATGTGCCAGTAAGAGCAGCCCAGCGGAGAACTGGAGAGGAAATCAAGGTCCTCTGATAAACTGTCACTTTATGTGTCCTCCAAGGCTCCAATTCAGTGTCACCACTGAGATGTCTGTCAGTCCTACCGAGGTGAAACCCCAGTCTCTTTGCCACTCCTTAGGCTGGCTGTCCACTGGGCTCAACAGGTCCTCCTGAGGAAGGGCTCTTTCCTTGGGGGCTCCATCAGCTAAATGATGTAGTGTTTTATCCCTCATATTGCCATGTGTTTACAGTGAACTGCAAGGAGAAAAATGTAAAAATTGGATGAGAAAAATGCAGAATTGGGGCGCATGGGTGGCTCAGTTGGTTAAGTGTCTGACTCTTGATTTTGACTCAGGTTATGATCATTGATGATCATGATCATCAAACCCGGGTCATGAGATTGAGTCCTGCTTTGGACTCCACTCTGAGTACAGAGCCTGCTTAAGATCCTCTCTCTCTCTCCCTCTCCCCCTGCCACTCGCATTCTCTCTCTCTCTCTCTCTCTCTCTAAATAAATAAATAAATAAATAAATAAATAAAAGAAAATGAAAAGAAAAAGAAAAATGCAGAATTGACAGAAGACTTGTTTCCTGTCTCATATACCAGGATGCAGAGTAATTGCCATGTTGCAGGGAAATCTCATTTGTGGGTTCCCTCCCCCAGCACAGTTTTCTGATTTTGTAGTCATTATTCAGTAATGTTATTAGTTCAGGAAATCGTACGTAACTAGATTTTCATTTTTAAAATACATTAGGCCATGAATATTTAAAAATATCAATCCCTGTCAATTTAAACATAGCTTACTGCGAGAGCTGGTGATGATGTGGGTTGTTCAAGCCCATCTCTAAAACTGATTTCTCCTTATTCTTGATGCTTTTGAATGAAATCTTAACAGGGACAGTTTGAAGAGTGTGGCTTATAAATGGGGAATTTTACCTCAAATTTCTTGTGCTAAAGGATAATATAGTAGAAGTTGAGAAGTGTACAGTATAGCTATCTTCATTCACAGATATTGATGAAAAAAGGGACAATTATATTTTCAGTATTTGGGGCTACAGATCTGAAACTGGATTTATACTTAAATTTGTGATGTGTGTGAGGTAGGAAATAAGTTGATTATTTAGGGTTCCTCCAGATCCCTCAAACTTGTAACTCTAAAACCTGGTTTGTAGGGATGGATCCAGGTACCTGTTTACACTGAGAAATAAGTGACTAAAAAGGCCTTGCTATGTGGTGTTTCTAAGATGGATGAGCAGGTATGAGGAGGAGACAAAAATGCATTTTCAATTAGAGGATTTCAGGCAAAGTCTAGTAAGTTGATATTTGGGGCACCCCTTAAGTCACATTGCATTCATAAGTGCTTATGCTGCTTGCGCACAAGGCAGCCTTGATGTTCACAAACCCACTGTAGTCTCACCATTTATTCCTCTAATAGAAATTTATTGAGCTTTCACTAGGTGTCAGGCTGTGTGCTCTGGATTTGGAGTAAGAAGACCTGGGTGTAAATGCTACTTCTCCAGTTACTAATTTTGAGATGTTGAGCAAATAAATAAACTGAGTTTTACTCTCCACATCTGTAAAATGAGTGGTGTAAAGTCCAAATTAAAAAATGCATGTCTGAGCACAGTGCCTGGCACTTAGGAGATGCCTGGTAGATGTTACCTTCCTTCTTCTTCTTCTTTTTTTTTTTTTTAAAATTGCAAACATTGTGAATCAGAAATGAGCATTTATAGAATGCCCATGTGCTTTATACATAAGGTGAGTATTTGTGCTCTCATAGCACACACAAGAAGACAAAGTCATAGGGCCTCTGAGAGGTTAGGCCATGAGGTGGCAGGGTTTGAACTCCTATCTGCTGGGCCCTCACACTGCGCTTTTCCCATCCTGACACTGTTGTCTGACACCCGCGTTCACATAACGTATGGCCTGGTGTGTTTTCATCTGGGAGCGCATAAGGCACAATTGGAAAAGGCCATGTGACGGGATGGAGAATAGGGAGAACTCCCGTGTGACAAGAACATGGTGAGAGCAAGAGAGAGGACATCTTTCTTCTTCCATCCTTGTGCCTGAAATGTGGTTCCTCTGGTGCCTGTCTTGGGAACATCAAGACCGATCTCATCATGCCCTGCAACCCTGTTCACATCAATCACCACCAGGTCTCTCAATTCTCATCCTTGTGTGGCTCTGACATCCCTTCTCTGAGCCCCCTCCATCCCTCTTGCCTCCTAAATTCCCTCCACTGTGCCCTCTGGCACTAGAAGTCGTCAGTACACCCATGATAGCCAGTGCCCTGCAGTGTTCCCTTCGCCTGCTTGTCTGGATTCTCTCTTGAGGACCCTGGTTTCACTGCCTTGGACCTGTGGGCAGGAGAGGTGGGTGGCGGCCTCATTCCTCATTGCTGTTTCTTGATCATTCTCCCTCCCCCTTCCCATGTCATCAGAATGTACCACCCACAGCACCTCCTGAGGCTAACATCTTCTGAGCCCCAGGTCACCCCCATCAGTAATTGAAGATTATAGCTTCTGGCTTGCTGTCCCTGGCTCCAGCTGTTTTTAATGTCAATCCCATGAAAATGACCCTTCCTACACCCTGACCTTTCATTTCTCTGACCTCCTCTTCAGTGACTTCCTCCTACACCCCCTCTCTTCCACTCCTGCCATAGGCATTCCCTTGACCTAGTCATTACAAATAACGCTGCCATCATAACCCACATAATCAATTCCGAAGATACCACTTTTTGACCTCTTCTTTTAAGGTCATTTCGTCTACTACCCTGATTCCAATCTTTCAACCCCACCGGGATTATACATTTTGTTGTTTCTACTCCTTGTTCTCTGTTCTCTCTTTCCTTTTTTTCCTCTCATACATGCTCAACTACTTTTCCTCTCTTACATTATTGTGCTTATCTATGAAACCCCAACCCTGGTAAAATTCAACACTCAGCCTTTTCTGCCTTATAGCTGCACAGTTGACTGCATTAGAAGAAATCGGAGAAAAGCACCCAGCCGTGGTGCCTGGCTTCCCTTTAAATTCCTGACCTCTAGCTTCACATGGATCGCTTGTGCTGCCACCAGTCCTTCTGTGCTTTTCCAAACCACTCAGATGCTCATTCTCTAAGATGTCTACTCTTTTCTTCTCAAACTTCAAATATCTTCTCCTCTTTGCTCTCAGCAAGTGACCTTTGCTTCCCATTTCACTGAACATTGGCGTGAACATCCATAAGCATCCACCTCATATCTACAAATCCCCCAACATTTGCACCAATATGTTCCACCTTATTTTTTCTAGGATGGCTGAATTGTCCTTACTTTTGTTTAAGGCCAGCCCCTCAGTATGTGCACTGATCCCTATTCCCCATTTATTCATTCTCCCCCTTTCTATATCAATATTGTTCTCATTTCTGGCTCTTTCCCATCAGCACACAAACATAGTGTTCTTCCTCACATCTTAAAAATACAGTTTTTTTGGGGCACCTGGGTGGCTCAGTCGGTTAAGTGTCCAACTCTTAATTTCGACTGAGGTCATGATCTCAGGGTCATGCAATGGAGCCCTGGGCTTGGAGCTGCTTGAGATTCTCACTCCCTCTCTCCCTCTGTCCCTCCCCTGCTTCCTGCTTACACTCTCTCTCTTCAAACCAAACCAAAACAAAAAACCCAAAACACAATTTTTTTTAAAGATTTTATTTATTTATTTGACAGAGACACAGCGAGAGCGGGAACACAAGCAGGGGGAGGGGCAGAGGGAGAGGGAGAAGCAGGCTTCCCATGGAGCAGGGAGCCCGACGCAAGGCTCGATCCCAGGACCCTGGGATCATGACCTGAGCCAAAGGCAGATGCTTAACAACTGAGCCACCCAGGCGCCCCCAAAAAACAATTTTTGACCCCCATATTTATCTCTAGTTTTACATCATTTGCCTCATTCCTCTGCTCCTCTTTAGAATTCAACTCCTCAGGAGTTTTATACATTCCCTTTCTCCAGTCTTGCAGTTTTCCTATGCCTTCATGAATGCACTCCAATTGGGCAAGGCCCCCTCTCCACCAAAACCCACTCTTTCCAGGGATACCTGAATTGCTAAATCCAGGGGTCAGTTCTCAGTCTTGCTCTTACTTGACCTACTATCAACACTGATATAGTTACTTCCTTGAACTTTTTTGCTTGCAGAGAAAACACTGTCCTGTTTTCCTCCTACTGACTGTTCTTTGTCAGTGTTCTTTGTTTCTTCTTTCCCATGTCTCCAGCCTCTAAATGCTGAAGGGCCTCAAGGTGCAGTCCTCAGACCTTTTCTTTCTCTGTAACCATTCTCTACATGATCTCATCTAGTCCTGTGGCTTTTAATACTGTGTGCGTGCGGGTAACTTCTACATTGGAATATCCAGCCCTGAGTCCTTCCCTCCTTTCCTCCTGACTACTTGCCATGTCACTAGGATATCTGATAGGCACCTCGAGCCTAGCACATCAGATACAGGTCCAGATCTTCCCCTTCAAGGCTGCTTTTCCATAATCTTCCATCAATTCATTGCAACTCAATTTTTATAGTTATGTGGGCTGAAAACCAGAGAGTCATTCCATAAGTTCTCTCTTTTCTCTCATATCCACATTGGACCTCACATTAAATGCTGTTAGTTCTATCTTCATAACATGTCTATAATTCAGAATCCGACCACTTCTCACCACTTTCAATACTACCCCTGGTCCATGCCACCTAACTGATCTCCTGACTCCCTGCTTCTGCCCTTGACTCTCTGCTGTCTATTCTCAACAGAGTAACCACAGTATCCTTTACTTACTTACTTATTTATTTATTAAGTCAGCTCCATGCCTCACATGGAGCCCAATGCAGGGCTTGAACTCACAACCCTGAGATCAAGACCTGAGCTAAGGGGCACCTGGGTGGCTCAGTCGGTTAAGCGGCTGCCTTCGGCTCGGGTCATGATCCTGGGGTCCTGGGATCGAGCCCAACATCCGGCTCCCTGCTCGGCAGAGAGCCTGCTTCTCCCTCTCCCTCTGCCTGCCACTCTGTCTACTTGTGCTCTCTATCAATCTGTCGAATAAATAAATAAAAATCTTTTAAAAAAAAAAGACCTGAAACCTGAGCTAAAATTGAGAGTTGGGCACTTAGACGACTGGACCACCCAAGCGCCCCGCCACCTTTAAAATGATATTTATATAAATTAAGTTTTAAAATTATAAATAAAACTTAAAACTTAAATCATGTCATTTGTCTAAGAGGGTAGATCTTAAAATAGATCATCACAAGAAAAAAATTTATAACTGTGTGATAGTGTTACCTAAATTTATTGTGGTAGTCATTTTGTACTGTACGCATATATCAAATCATATTGTGTATGTAATATAATGTTATATGGCAATCATATCTTAATTTTTAAAAATGTGTCACTTCTCATGTTAAAGCCCTTGGGTAGTTCCTTTTTCACTCAGAGAAGCTAGAGTCATTTCCATTAGCTAGTGGACTTTATGGAGTCTGCTTCTGGCCCTCCTCACACTGCTCTGGCTTCATCTTACTCCTTCCCCGAGCTTACTCTGTTTCAACTACACCAGCCTTCCTAAAATTCTACAGACATGCTAGGCAGACTCTTACTCTTACCTCAGGGCTTTTGCATTTGCTTTGTCCTCAGACTTCCCCCCAGACCTCCGTATGACCACACTCCTTGTTCCTGCTGGTCTCTGTTCATATTTCTTCTTCTCTTTGTGGCCTTCTTTTTTCAGGTTTTAGCTTCTTCATCCTCCCATCCTCTGTTCTCCATTCTCTTCCACAGAATTTGTCATCGTCTGACCTGCTGTGTAATTGTTTATTATCTAGCTCTTCCCCTGTAGTGTGAGCTCCATGAAGGCAGGAATTTTGGTCTCTGTTTATGGATTGTATTGCTGCTGCCTACAAGATTTTACTGCTGGTGGCATGGAGTCGTGCTTGATAAATTCATAAATTGGTTGGGTGAGCTCTCTGTTTGGGAAGCCATTGTCCTCAGACCAGTTTTGTATGTGCCAGTAAAGGGTGCTAGGTGTGTAATGGGGGTTCTTGGCTATTTTTCTTCATTTGGAGCTGGGAGTAACAATGGAAAGATGTTTTATGTGAATCTCAAGTCCCACCTCCTCTAGGTAGTCCTCCTGACCCTCTAGTCCATGAGGATGCTTTCTTCTTTGCCAGATTGCCCAGTTATTATTGTCTCAATCCAGTGTCTATACTCTGCCTTGCTAACTTTCTCTGTGTGTGTGTGTGTGTGTGTGTGTGTGTGTTTCCCTGCTGGAAACATCTTCTCTGGGGCCCAGATGGGATTGCACATGTCTTTCTGACCATCATGCATGACATCTGGCACAGGGCTCCACATAGAGCAGGCCCCAGTGCATGTTTTGTTGAACTAGCAGTTGAATGATTTTACCATGGGAGTGAGTGCTAAGAGCTGTATAAATAAGACAAGATGGGGTACCATCTGGAGATGACTTTGAATGGTCTGAGTGGCTTCTATTCTTTGTCTTTTCCTTAGGAGACCAACAAGAAGACAGTCCATGCGAAATACTGCAGTAGATTTGTTCATGCTCCCTGGAAGGATGGGAGCTTGGTCCACGTCTGCATTACCAAGGACAAGTGTACATGGTACAGCGAGAGAATCCACACAGTCCTTGCCCAGATTCAGAGGAGGTTGGTATATTTGCAGGAGGGTACAAGTGGTTTAGTCTCTCTTGAAATTCAAATCTGCTTGACCTCTTCGTAAAAGCTTAACCACGAGAAACAGCCAATTAACCTTGCTAAGTCAGGGTTGGTATCTGATTGATGCCTTGCTGGTGGCCTTGTTGTTAACAATAGAGAGGGATGTTCAGATCTAATTCCAAGCTGCCTTGATGCCAGTGCAGATTCTTAAAAACAGCAAACAAAGGTGGTTATGTTGGTTGCACATCACTATAGGAGGCTAAGGAATGCTTCTGCTCATGTCTTGCATTTTTTGTGGGCCATAGGTATACTGCAGATTGTATTACACCTGTCCTCTGCACTCTTGCATATTACATTTCAAGGCAACTGTTAACAATGTTGTGAAGTATTTGAATACAATGGAATAATATATATATGCAGCTAAAAATAACTTCATGGGATCTCTCTCAACTCTGCTGGTTCTTAAAATCTTCCATTGCTAATGCATCTGATAAACTAATGCTGTGACTTCAGCATCAGCCCCATGGGGATGATCTACCTTAATGCTTTCACCTCCCTGATGCCAGAGGACAGCTTTAGACCACAAAGATCAAATCCATTTAGGTGCATGGCCTCTGAGGTCAGATAGAGCTGGATTCTAATACCAGCTCTGCCACTTGCTGTGTGACCCTGGGCAAGTTAGTTAATGTCTTTGTTAATGTCAGTTATGTCAGTTTATTCATTTATAAGTGGGAATAATAATGCCATTTATAAATGTGCTCTGTGGATTAGAGTAGATTCTAAATCTAATGAGTATAGGCTAGTGCCCAACCTGCAGTAGCCACTTAAAAATGAGAGTTCCCTCCATCCTTCCATGTTTTCTGTTATAAAATCACAAGCTGCAGATCCCTGTCTGCCCTTCTATGAACTCTTCAGAGCCCCAGTTTCTCAAAACCCAGCTGGTGATGGGCAACTTAGAACAAATAATCCTTGTGTCTGGAGCCTTCTCTGCTAATGGTTTTGGAGCTGACTTTTGGGGAGAGTAGTTTGTATTTCAGGCCTGGGGAAAAGGATGCTGTTTAAAAGACACTCCACTTGGTCCCTGCCAGGTCTCTTTGTCCCTCTCCACCCCCAAGTGTCAGGGGTTGTTGGGAAATTCTCTCCCCTCTTCTGTTTTACAGAAGTCTTTTTGGAGAGTTGGTACCATCTCTCCCTTAAATGTTTGTAGAATTCATCACTGAGGCCATCTGGGCCTGTAATTTTTCTTTGTGGGGAGGTTTTAAACTATGTATTCAATTTCTTCACATGTACATAGAACTGAGGTGAGTAACTGATGTCATCTTTATTTTCAGTCTGCTGGAGGTTATCCATTTTATTAATCTTTTCAAAGAGCCAGCTTTTGGTTTCAGCGGGTTTTTTCTCTGTACAGTTTTCCCCTTTCTGTGCCATTGATTTCTATTCTTTATTATTTCCTTCTTTCTCATTACTTTGGGTTTAAGTTTCTTAAGATGGATGCTTAGATCACTAATTTGAGACCTTTCTTTCTAATATAAGCATTAAATTTTCTTCTGATATTGCTTTAGCTGCCTCTCGCAAATTATTGACTTAAAAATATTTTTGAATCTCCCTTATAATTTCTTCTTTGAGCAAAGGTTATTTAGAAATATGTTGTTTACCTTTCAAATATTTGTGGATTTTCCTGATAGCTTTTAATTTCGCTGTGGACAGAGGGATACTTTATTATTTCGGTTCTTATAGAGACCTGTTTTGTGTCCCAGAATATGAAGAAAAGCTACACATTCTGTTTTTGTTGGGTGGAGTGTGCTATAAATAGTTCAAGTTGGCTGATAAGTTTGTTTCGGTCTCCCATATTATTACTGATTTTTTGTTGAATTGTTCTACAAATTGTTGAGATAAGAGTGTTGAAATCTCCAGCTATGGTTGTGGATTTGCCCATTCTTTTTTCAATTCTGTCATTTTTTTTTCCTTCATGTGTTTTGTAACTCTATTAGTAGGTGCATGCACATTTAGGGTTGTTATGTCCTCTTGATGAATCAACTCCTTTATTATTATGAAATGTCCCTTTTTATCTCTGGCAGTATTCCTTGTTCTGAAATCTGCTTTGTCCAACATCAATAGAGCCGCTCCAGCTTGCTTTTGATCATTTTCTGCATGTTTTATCTTTTTTCTATTTTTTTTACCTTTACCTGTTTGAGTCTTATATTGAAATCAGTTTCTTATAGATAGGATATATATGGGTATTGTTTTTTAAATCCAATCTGACCATCTCTGCCTTTTTTTAAAAACTCCATATTGTTCTCAGAAACAAACAAGCAAACAAAGATAATGTAAGGAGTAAAAAAACAAAACAAAACAAAACTGGAGAACCAACCTATTAATCTTCTCAGAAAGATAGAAAATACCACACTCAGAAAGTTGGAAAAGACTGTTATGTAGATAGGTTGATAGATAAATAGATATTAAGAATTATAGGAGCTCTTCACAATATGCCAAAATAAACTATTCAGGGACACCTGGGTGGCTCAGTTGGCTAAGCATCTGCCTTCAGCTCAGGTCATGATCCCAGGGTCCTGGGATCGAGCCCTGCATTGGGCTCCTTGCTCAGCAGGAAGCCTGCTTCTCCCTCCGCCTGCTGCTCCCCCTGCTTGTGCTCTCTCTCTGTCTCTGTCTCTCTCTCTCTCTCTCTGACAAATAAATAAGTAAATAAAATCTTAAAAAAAAAAACTATTCAGTGAGAAAGCTGGAAGATGAAGGCAGTCTCTCTGAAAGCAGAACACAAGCACTCCATGGTTGATGTTAACATACACACATACATACAAATAGATAGCTTATGGACATATATAAAATGAAGGGGAGATCTCACAAGAAAAAATTTCAGAACTGCAAAACCAGTGGTTCCAAACCAAAAGAAAGTTGCAAGGAATGTCTAGAAAATGGGTAATAAAGACCCATCCAGGATGCATCATTACAAAATTTTAAATACTAGAAATAAAAGGTCCTAATAGCTACCATTTATCCCCTCCCCAACCCCTGGTTGGGTTTATTTCATTTGTTTCTTTTTATCTTTTGGTCTTCTTCAGCCATTTTTCCCACCTTGCCTCTTGCAACCACCAATCTGCTTGTTCTTTGTATCTATGAACTTATTTTTTGTTTTTGTTTTATTTGCTTTAGATTCCACATATAGGAGAGATGATAAAAGTATTTGTCTTTCTCTGTCTGACTTATCTCACTTAGTATATTGCCTTCAAGGTCCATCCATGTTGTTGAAAATGGCAAGATTTCATTCTTTTTTATGGCTGAATGATATTCCACTGTGCGTGTATATATATATATGTATGTATATATATATATATATATATATATACACACACACCACATCTTCTTTATCCATTCATCTATCAGTGGACACTTGGGTTGTTTCCATATCTTGGCTATTGTAAATAATGCTGCAGTAAACATAGGGGTGCATATGTCTTTTCAAATTAGTGTTTTCTTTTTTGCATAATATCCAGAAGCAGAATTGCTGGATTGTGTGGCATTTCTATTTTTTTAAAGATTTATTTATTTATTTATTTATTTATTTATTTATTTATTTATTTGAGAGAGAGAGAGAGAGCACAAGCATGAGGGACAGAGGGAGAAGGAGAGAGAATTTCAGGCAGACTCCATGCTGAGCATGGAGCCCAACATAGGGGTCTCATGACCCTGAGATCATGACCTGAGCCAAAACCAAGGGTTGGATGCTTAACCAACCGTGCCACCCAGGCACCCCTTCTATTTTTAATTTTTGAGGAACCTCCATACTGTTTTCTACAGTGGCTGTACCAATTTACATTCCCACCAACAGTGCATGAGGGTTCCCTTTTCTCCACATCCTGACCAACACTTGTTATCTCTTGTTGACTTGATAATAGCCATTTCTAATCTCTGCTTTTTAATTGGAGTATTAAGACCATTTCCATTTAATGTGATTATTTGATTGGATTTAAATCTAAGATCTTGCTGTTTATTTTTTGTCTCACCTGTTCTTTATTCCCTTTTAACTCTTCTATCTTCTTTTGTTGGAGTATTTTTTATGATTCCATTTTATTTCGACTGTTGGCTTAAACTCTACCTCTTTATTTTGTTTTGTTGTGTGTATGATAGCTTTAGCATTTATAGTATGTATCTTTAACTTACCACTGTCTACTTTCAGATAATATTTCACTTCATCTATATCATAAAAATCTTACAACTTCCATTGCCCCTTCTGTCTTTTCTACTGTTGTCCTACACTTTATTTCCATATGTGATAAACCCACAATACATTATAAATAATCAACTGTCATATAAATAGACTTAAAATGAGAATTAATATATTTTGTATTTATCCACATATTTGATATTTCTGTGGCTCTTTATTCTTTTGTATAGATCCTTGTGCAGGTTTGTTGGTAACGAATTACCTCAGCTGTTTTAGTCTGAAAGACTCTAATTTACTTTTACTTTTGGAAGATTTTTTTTGTTTTGCTTTATATAGAATTGTAGGTTTATAGTTTTATATTTCAGTACTTAAAATAATATTTCTCCATTGTCCTTTGGCTTGCTTGATTTATGATGAAAACTCTTCTATTATTTTTATGTTGTCTCTGGGTGCTTTTTTTTTATCTTTATCATTGGATTTCAAATTATATATTATGATGTGTGTTGGTTTTTTTTTTTTTTTCATTTTTCTTCTGTTTAGGTTGTTTGAGCTTCTTGTATATATGGGTGTATTGTTTTATCAAAATCAGAAACATTTGGCCATATTTCTCCAAATATTTTTTCTGTTTCCCTCTTTCTCCTTTTTCTTAGTCTCTATATGTATCTTAAACTCCTTGATATTGTTCTATGGGTTGCTTATTCTCTATTTTTTTTTAGGCTTTTTCTCTGTGTTTCATTTTAAATGGCTTCCTATTGCAATGTCTTCTTTAAGGTTCCCTGATCTTCTGCTAGTGTAATGTCTGTTAATACCATGTAGTGTATTTTTAATTTTGGTAATTGTACATCTCTGTAAGTTTCCTTTTGTACTTTCCATTCCTGTCCTTGTTCTGCTTATACTTTACCTTGCTGAACATATGGATTATATTTATAATAGCTGTGTAACGTTCTTTTCTACTAATTCCAGCATTTGTGTTATTTTAGGGTCTGTTTCTGTTGATCTGTTTTTCTTCTGGTTATGGGTCATATTTTCCTGCTTCTTTGCATGGCTGGTAATCTTTTACTGTAATGCAGACATTTTGAATTTTATGTTCTTGGGTCCTGGATTTTGCTGTATTTTTTTTTCACACTTCCATTATTTTATTTTATTTTATTTTATTTTACTTTATTTTTTTAGTTTTTTTAAATTTTTATTGTTATGTTAATCACCATACATTACATCATTTGTTTTTGATGTAGTGTTCCATGATTCATTGTTTGTGCATAACACCCAGTGCTCCACGCAGAATGTGCCCTCTTTAATACCCATCACCAGGCTAACCCATCCCCCCACCTTCCTCCCCTCTAGAACCCTCAGTTTGTTTTTCAGAGTCCATCATCTCTCATGGTTGGTCTCCCCCTCCGATTTACTCCCCTTCATTCTTCCCCTCCTGCTATCTTCTTTTTCTTTTTTCTTAACATATGTTGCATTATTTGTTTCAGAAGTACAGATCTGTGATTCAACAGTCTTGCACAATTTACAGAGCTCACCGTAGCACATACCCTCCCCAATGTCTATCACCCAGCCACCCAATCCCTCCCACCCCCGCCACTCCAGCAACACTCAGTTTGTTTCCTGAGATTAAGAATTCCTCATATGAGTGAGGTCATATGATACATGTCTTTCTCTGATTGACTTATTTCACTCAGCATAACACCCTCCATAACATGCTCCAGTTCCATCCACGTCATTGCAAATGGCAAGATCTCATTCCTTTTGATGGCTGCATAATATTCCATTGTGTATATATACCACCTCTTCTTTATCCATTCATCTGTCGATGGACATCTTGGCTCTTTCCACAGTTTGGCTATTGTGGACATTGCTGCTATAAACATTGGGGTGCACGTACCCCTTCGGATCCCTACATTTGTATCTTTGGGGTAAATACCCAGTAGTGCAATTGCTGGATCGTATGGTAGCTCTAATTTCAACTGTTTGAGGAACCTCCATACTGTTTTCCAGAGTGGTTGCACCAGCAACTCTAAAAATGAAAAATAAAAATGTTTTTTTTAAAAAAGGGATTGATAAGATGTTGGTTGAAAAAGGGAAAAAGAAAAATTCAAAAAAAAAAAAACAGTTAAAAAAATTAACTTTGAAAGACTAATGAGTCATGGTAAAAAAGCCATGAATTCTATGTGCAGTATTCCCCTAGTGCTGGAGTTCTTCCATTCTCATTGATCGGTAAACTTGGTCTTGGCTGGCTGTTCGTGCTGATCTTCTGGGGGAGGGACCTGTTGCCGTGGTTCCCAAATGTCTTTGCCGGAGGCAGAATTGCCCTGCCCTTGCCCGTCTGGGCTAAGCAATCTGCTCAGGTTTGCTCTCGGGAGCTTTTGTTCCCTGCAAGCTTTCTGTACAGCGTTGGAGAACGAGAGTGAAAATGGCGGCCTCCCAATCTCCGCCCGGAGGAGCCGAGAACTTGGGGCCCCACTCCTCAGTGCTCCCCCAGAGAAAAGCAGTCAGTCACTCCCGTCTCCCTGGTCTCCGGCTGCACTCCGTGCTCCCCTGGCCTGTGACCAAGCGTTTCTATCTCTGGCACCCAACCCATGTGGAGTCTCCAAATCCAGCAGAAACCTGCGGTGCGTTCCCATGCCGCTCTTCCCGGGGGAGGAAGGGGAGTCTCCCTGGATCTGCTGCTTGTTGGGTCTCTGCTGGAGGAGCAGTGGTCCGACTGTTTTGCCGATCACACTTTATGGCGACCCCAAGCTGAGAGCCCATGCCTCGGCTCCGTCTCTGCAGCCGGCTTTCCCGCTCCGATACTTGGGAGCTCTGCTGCACTCAGGCACCCCCAGTCTTTCTGTGACCCCGAGGGTCCTGAGACCACACTGTCCTGCGAGGGTTCCACCCCCCACTTAGCCACTGGAGCAACGTCCCTCAGCGGAGCCGACTTATAAAAGTTCCGATTTTGTGCTCCGCGGCTCTATCATTTGCCAGAAGCAGCCGAGGGAGGCACCCTCCCCCGCCATCTATCCTCCTGAATATCGCCTCGGATTCACTTCTCTGCACATCCTACCTTCCAGAAAGTGGTCGCTTTTCTGTTCAGAGAGTTGTTGCTATTCTTTTCTTCGATCTCCTGTTGAGTTCGTAGGTGTTCAGAATGGTTTGATCCCTATCCAGCTGAATTCCTGAGACCAGATGAAATCCAGGTCTCCTACTCCTCCACCATCTTGCTCTGCCCCCCGATTTTGCTGTATTTTTAAAATACATGTTCTATGATGCAGTTATGTTCCTTGGAATCACTTTGATCCTCTGGGGCTTGCTTTTAAGTTATGTTAACATAGGTCTAGGGCAGCCTTTAGTCCAGGACTAATTTGCTCCTACTACTAAGGCAATACCCTTATGAGGACTCTCCTTGATGTCCCATGTATTAAGGAGGCTTTCCCACTCTGGTTGTTTGGAAGATGAAGTAGCCCTGTGTAAGCTCTGAGGTGTTGATCTACTTACTCCTTTATGGTGATTTGTTCCTTAGCTTTAGTAGTTTCTTCACATGCATGCCGTGATCATTACTTAGCCAAAATCTTTAGGGCACCGTCTACAGATGGCTAGAGCCCATTCTTTCTCCCCTTTTTTTCTCTCTTTTTCCATCCCTTCCCACCCTCTCTGCTTCTATGCAGCAACCTCTTCTTCGTTATTTTGCCTACAAATTCTAGTTGCTTAGCCTTGGTGAGCTCTGAACTCAGTTTCAAGTATTTTTTCCATCTGCCCTGCCCCTCTTCCAGGTCTTGGCTGAGGCTGTGAACTTAATTTACATCCTGTTATGGGAGCCTGAGTCCCAATCACAGAAGCAGTCCTGCTCATACAACTGTCTAATGGTTAGTTATTATAGGGATCTGGTGTTGCTTGATATTGTCCATAAGCTTCACTGAAGCTTCAGGAATGTGCTGGCATTACTAACTTGACTGTAGTCAGCAGGGTTAAAAGAATAAATGGTCTGAAATCATAGCTGAGGAAGTAATTTACTTTTGGCTTTGGAACCCAGTATTGGATTTATTTTTCGGTCCTATTGATTTTTCTAGTTCTGTTTTACTTGGATTGATGATGGAGAAGTGGAGGGGGTTAGTGATGAGGGAGCCAGCCCAAATGTAGGATTTTCCACAGAAAACCCTCCAAGTGAGTAATCTACCCACAGAAGATTGCGTATAACCAATACAGCACAGCTTGGCCTTTGTAGATGTATTATTAAGTTCTTAGGAAGATGCTGACATTGCCCACAGGCTCTAAAAATTCACTTTCAACCTATTTCCTGCCTAGGATTAAGTGGCTACAGGATAGAAGTCAAATCCTCTTTGGAAAAGTACGTAATGATTGCGTCTATGTCCTCATTGATACATCTCACTCAATGAAGAGCAAACTGGACTTGGTGAAGGACAAGATCATCCAGTTTATACAGGTTAGATGGAGCTGTCAGGTGCATGGATTTGGGGGCCTTTGTATCATGAATGCATCTGCAGCAGCCTTCACCTGCGCTGGTTATGAGAGGTACACAGGTGACGTTTGCACTCAGACATCCACAGGAAAGCCACCTTAGATAAAAGCTCCCTTTTGCCAGTTAGAGAATCATCAGTTCTCTTTCGCAAGCAGACCCTTCCTGTGGCAGGGTCCTTTCTGTAACACATGGGTTACTAAGGGAGTTTCAGTGTCCACTGCTTCAGGTTTCCTCTGTCCTGAAACCCTCGGTGTGCACACATCTCCATTGTTTTCCAGATGCTCTTCAGCTCAGCACTTATTTTAATTTCCAGTATTTATTAGCAGTGTTGCATGCACTGGCCCCAGAACTGATGTGTGGGAGGAGTGTAGGCTGATGCTTAGGAGTTGCCAGTTCCTGTTGCACCTGTGGTGCCTCCGAATTGTGTGACCTAAAGCAGACTGCTTTCCTAACTCCTAGTCCCCACACTTACAGATGGGTATCCTGTACTGTCGCTAATTAGTGGTATCGGTGGGAGTGTTACCACAGAAGATCACTGTGGGGAGTGTTTGCGAGTACAAAATACAGGTTTTAATTTGATAAGCCTGTACTGGAGAAATATGGGCTGGTGGTAGACAAGTGAATAGACGTGTAACCAAATAGCCTTTACGAAAACATGATGACCAAAACAGTGACACCATTTTGGATTTCTCTTCTCTAAGCAGATTGCATTTCCTATGAGTATGCGGTATACCATCAATGCTAGTATTAAAGACAACATTTAATGCCATATTATATATAAAAACTTATGCATGTGTGTAACATATGTAATATATTCATACATATATACATTTGTAAAAGTGTAATCTCCAAACTGTGTTAATTTTATTTAAATATTTTTTGTACTGGAAAAGATTTTCTCTTTCGCATGTAATTTTTAGCTTCCAGAACTGAAAATAGATATCATAGTGACTAAAACTTATCAAACTATGACCTGTCTTAACCTTTTCTTACATCTGAGTGGAACATCTGAATTCTCTCTTACAGGAACAGCTGAAATATAAAAGGAAATTCAATTTTGTGCAGTTTGACGCCCAAGCAGTTGCTTGGCAGGAAAAACTTGTTGAAATCAATGAAGATAATTTGAGAGGGGCTCAGTCCTGGGTTAGAGACATTCAGGTAAGAAAGATGGAGGCCGGGTCTGGGGGAAGAAGCCTGACTTGATCACCTACTGAGTTAATTCATGCCATGGAAGTTCTTGAGAAAGGGCTCTGAGTGCCAAGATGGCAGGGGTTTTGCACACTGATTTTGTTTACAATAGTCACATTCATCCAAGCTCATGAGTCACTATCTTAACATTTAGATAAGACTTTGTTCACAAGACATCATTTCCAGAGCTGCCCTTGGCCCAGATCTCAGCCCTTTTACGAAGATAAATTTCAAAATTTAATTTTTTTGTACTCAAACCTTCAGATTTGATCTTTCTGAGACCTCGTTATTGTTTCAAGTAATATATTGCAGCTATTTTTTGCCAGTGGGTTTTGTTCCAAAATAGTGAACTGGTGGAAACACACAGAGAGAAGAAGCTGGAGAGAGAGGGCAGCAGCAAGATACAGTGAAAAAAGTGAAATAAATTCTTCAGGCCTGCCTTTTACTTGGAGAACCTTAAAGCTACCCCTCTTGGCATTTACCCAGACTACTAAGGAAGGAATTTCCTTTCCTTAAGTTTTCTCTTATCTTGAACTTACCTTAATTTTTTAAAAGTTCTTTTTCCAGAACCATATAGCATTCCAGATATTTGAGATACGCTAAAATTGAAACTAAGGGCTCTTCTCAAAAAGTCAGATGTAGATCACAGACATCTTTAAAATAGTTCAGTACCTGAATTTAGAGTCCCAGATTTGACAGGAAGCCACAAATGGACACTAGTAAACCTCCTTGAATATTGCTTGTGCTGTCATTGGAATGTACCAGAGTTCCCTTGGGATTGGTTTTTTTAAAAAAATGGGAGAAGGGAGAAATAGATTCTGTAAGAAATAATGATGCCTGTAAGATCTTGATCTAACTGGTCACCTTATCCTGGGAAAGAATATCCAATTCATACCCAACTTGATAAATTTCCAGGATTAACCAGTGAAGTTACTTGAGATATATGTTCCCTCCTTTTACAGACCATAGGTAGTAGTTAATTCAGAGCCCACTAATTTAGGGTTTGTCATGACAAGATATTATATATGTAATATCATTAGATAAAAACTAAAATCACTAATGAGTAGAACCAGCCATCTAACTGGCTAAAAATCAAAGTATGATTCTGTTCTCTTCCCAAAAATCTTCACTGAAGCTCTCTTGCTCGCTTGCTGAATGTGCAAAATTTATTTTCAAAATGATCAGATTTCTCTATATTCTTTTGACTGTCTTGGCTCAGGAATCAACCCAATGAATTCAGGACTACCACTCAGGTGTTCTGACACTGCCACGTGCTTTTGTCGGAGCTGTAGTTCCTTGAGCAGGGGTGGGGTCTGGGCCAAGGCTCCTGGGGGAGCAGGGAGGGAGCAGGTGCAAAAGAGGCACTAACTTTCATGTGATTTTTAGTCTGGCTTTCTCCTAGCTTTTCTATCATCTTTTCAACATTCCCTGAACAGTGGGCTTGTCAACAAGACTATTGAGATGGGGCTCAGAGAGAAGAGTTGTTCTGTTTACCATCTGAGCTACATTGCTGCTGCCCAAATGTTGAAGGAGTTTTTTGGTGTGTGTGTGTGTGTGTGTGTGTGTGTGTGTGTGTGTGTGTGTGTGTGTGTGTGTGTGTTTAACTTTTTAATTTTAAATCATTTTAGTCTGACAAAAGAGTGGCAGAGATAGTACAGAGGGTGCCTGTATTACCCTTCAGCCAGCTTCCCTAATGTTAACATCTGACATAGCCATAATTCAATTGCCAAAGCTAAGAAAATCACAGGGGACGCCTGGCTGGCTCAGTCCATAGAGCATGTGACTCTTGATCACAGGATCCTGAGTTTGAGCCCCGTATTAGTTTTAGAGCCTGCTTTAAAAAAAAAAAGTCTATTTAACAAAACAAAAACAAAAACTAAGAAAATCACATTGCTTTATTCACAGACTTCCTTAGTCTTTTTACTAATGTTACTGTTCTGTTCCAAGATTCAATCCGGGGTCCCACGTTGCATTTATTTTTTTAAAAAGTTTATTTATTTTCAAAATATAGTTGACATACAGTTTTATATTAGTTTCAGGTGTACAACATAATGATTTGACAATTCTATACATTACTCAGTGCTCCCCACGGTAAGTGTAGTCACCATCTGTCACCATGAGATATTATTACAATATTATTGACTATATTACCTCTGCTGTACTTTTCATCCCCATGACTTATTTATTTGATAACTGGAAGTTTCTACCTCTTGATCCCCTTCTCCTCTTTCACTCATCCCCCCACATTACATTTAGTTGCAGAGTCTCCTTAGTCTTTTCCAGTCTGTAACATGTCCTCAGTGATTCCTTGTCTTTCATGACCTTGACGCTTTTGAAGAATATTGATCAGGTGTTTTGAAGAATGTCCTTCAATTTAGATTTATCTGATGCTTTCTCAAGGTTAGATTGGGGTTAGAATACCACAGAGGAGATGCGTCCTCCTCAGTGCGTCGTGTTGAGCAGTGTATGATGTTGATATGCCCTGATACTGGTGATGTTAACTTTGAGATTTGGGTAAGGTGGCATCTGCCAGGTTGCTCCCCTGTAAAGTTACTATTTTTTTCTTTTTATAGATAAGACATGTTTTGGATGAGATACTTTGAGGCTATGCACATATCCTTTGTTTCTTAAACATTTACCCACTAATTTTAGCATTCAGTGGTAGATCTTCTCTACAAAATTATTACTGTGCTGTTCTAATGGTGACTTTCTGTTTCCTCCATTCCTTTTACATGTATGTGTTAGAACTCTTCTGTAACTGAGTTCCCCTTTCTCCCTTTTATTTATTCATCAATCATATTTATTTCATTAGGGACTCATGAATATTGATTTACTCTTTTCAGTGATAATACTATTGTTATTTATTTTGTTACTAAGCTTGTCCCCACTTTGGCCATTGGGAACTCTTTTAGGTTGCCCCCTGTGTCCTTCACATATGCATCTGGCTTTTCTTTTTCTTGAATACTTCCTTACTTTCTGGCTCTATGAGATGTTTCATGATCATCTTCTATTTTCCTAGCCTCAACCCTGGAGTTTACCACATCTCCAAAGAACCCTTGTTTCTTTTATTAGAGAATGGTGTTTAAAACCAAAATCTGGGCATTGGGGTATGCTTACTGCTGCTACTGAACTCACTGCTTCTAGGTCCTCTCAGTGGAGAGAGATGGGAAATATATGTATAATAGCCCATCTGTGCATAAATGGCTATATTCCTGTATCTATTTATCTGTATTTTCATTAAAGAAGAAAAATAAAACTGTGAGTTTATACTAATACCTCTTGCACCCATCCACAGCCACAGGATTTATTTGTAGTGAATGTATTTCCTTATTTGTAACTTCTTTGCCCATGAAAAACCTGATTATCGCTATCTGTAATGTATTTACTTTTTTGTTCAACCCTAGTATACATATAAAGTAGTTTCAGAATTTCTAACCCATACTCTGAGAAACAAATTTATCAGCTGGAGTGCACTGTTTACACGTAGTTCTTTCTCTCTTCAGCCTCACAGTTTCCAGTCAAAAAAACCTTTTCTAAAGTTATTAAGTCAGGTACTTTTTTTACCCAGCTACTTCAGTGTGGTTATGTCATTCATCAGTACGTTGGTTCCCCCATATCCTAGTTGAATTGTATTTTAATTTGTACACAGCACTCTTTTTGGAGTGTAGATCTATGGGTTTTGACAAATGCAGAGAGTCATGTATTTACACCTCTCTGACCAAACGCACTGGGAAAAGGTAGGCCCAACAGAGATCTAGTGAGAATCCCCAAACTCCACTCCACATCCAGGCCCTGGCACATAGTCCAGTTCATTGGAAGCAGTGGCGATAGTATAGCCATGGCTATCCCAGTCCCTGCTCTTGAACTCAGATCCTATCAAGTGGTCCAGTCTGCCGGCAGCAGCAAAAGCAGCAAAGCTCTAGCTGCCCAGTTGCCATTTCACAACCCAAATCTGGACAGTAGTCTGATCCACTAGAAACAATGGCAGCAGTAAGGCCCTTGGTCACCCTTGCCCCCATGCCACAGCACTGTATGAGTGGTCTGATCTGTTGGCAGCAGCAACAGTAGCAACATCCCAGGCTGTCTCACACTGCACTCCACACCTGGGGTATGGGCAGGTGATACCATACAGCTGTAGCAGTGGCAGCAGCAAAGCCTGGGGCATTTCTAAAACCAGGTCACCTGTAGGTGGCATGACCTGCTAGCAACAGCAAAGTCCCTGACTGTCCCAGCTTCACAACTGGGGCACCAATGGGAAGTCCAATCCTGCAACAACAACAAAGGCAAAGCTTTGTGTCTTCCTGTTCTCAATTCAGCAGTATAAATAGAGTCAGGCTCAGCAGCTTCTGCCTGTACACCCCAGAAGGTCACCTAGCACCATTAGGCAGCCCAGAGACGTGCCTTTCCTGGGCTTCCTACAGACAGCACCAAATAGGAACTGAGTGGGAGCTCCAGCAGCACAAGAAGAACAAAGCAGACCAGAATAGGATTGCATGGGATAGAAAATTAAATTGTCATTGGAACTAAAGCCCACAAACATAGGCTAAAATAAACATGCTAAACTTGAACAGGGTGACTGCCTCCTAAATGACATTTAAATGGGAATAATCTCCTAACATAGTAACCAAATTGTCCAGGACATAAAAAATCACTCATCATACCAAGATCCAAGAAATCCACATTTGACTGAGAAGAGCAATCAACTGATGCCAGTACCAACAGAAGCTCAGAGATCTCTGGGACAGTAAAAAAGAGGTAATATTCATACCATCAGAATTCTAGAAAAGAGTGTGGGACTGAAAAAGTATTCAAAGAAGTAACGGCTAAAAGCTCCCCAAATTTGGCTGAAAACATAAAAACTACAAGAACCTAACCAAACCCCAAATAGGTAAAACCAAAGAAATCCGTACCATGACACATTACATTTAATCTTCTGAAAACTAAAGACAAAGAAAAATCCTAAAAATAGCCAAAGAGAAATAACACATAAACTATAAGGAACATCAGTTCAAATGACAGCAGTTTCTCATCTGAAACCATGAGACCAGAAGAAAGTGGCACAACATTTTTCAAGTGCTGAAGGAAAAGAACTGTAAGCCATGAATCCTCTTTCTGGTGAAAATATCCTCAGGACTAAAAGAGAAGGAAAATGAAGAGAATTTGATGCTGGGAGACATATCCTTAAAGAATGGCTAATGGAAGCTCTCGAAATAGGAGGAAAGCTTGGACCTTCAGAAGTAGAGGAAGAACAGTAGGATGGGTGTATAAAAGTAAACATAGCAGAGAATCTGTAACCTTATGAGTTGCCTTAATCATGTTTTATGGTTAACACCATCTAATACGGTGTATAATAAATATAGAGGAAGTACTTCAGACAAGGGACCTACATGGAAAGGATAGTTTGAAGTGGTAAACCATCAGTATGAAGAGGCTGTGATCAGTTACACATATGCCTAAGAAAATACCTAGAGCAACCATGAAGCCCACTACATAAGGGAACACACTCAAAAACATTACAAATAAATCAGAATAGAACACCAAAAAAATGTTCAAATAATCCATAGGAAGGAAAGGAAAAATAAGATACATGAGAAACAGAAAACAAAAACTGGGAAGCTTAATTAAATATCAGTAATTACATGTAAATGGTCTAAACATACCAATTACATGACAGAGACTGGAGAGTAGACAAAAACATGATCCACCTCTCTATGTGGTAAGAAACTCCCTTCAAAAGTAAAACAGGTTGAAAGTAAAAGGATGGAAAAGATATTTACACACTAATTTTTAAAAATCTGGAGTAAATATGTTAATATCACATAAAGTAGACATTAAAGCAAAGAGAACTACTAGAGACTTAACATGATAATAAAAAGATCAACCCATAGAGTATATTTGCTGGAGACGTTGTTAACCTGTTAGCATTCTGTTCTCTCATTCATCTAGTCTCCTCTGGACAAAATGACAAGATGAAAAACGTCACCTCAGCAAAAAGAACAAGAGATAGTACCGTCAGCCAGGGACCTACTCAATATGGACATTAGTACGATGTCGGACCTAGAGTTCAGAATCATGACTTTAAAGATACTAGCTGGGCTTGAAAAAAGCATGGAAATTATTAGAGAAACCCTTTCTGGAGAAATAAAAGAACTAAAATCTAACCAAGTCGAAATCAAAAAGGCTATTAATGAGGTGCAATAAAAAATGGGGGCACTAACTGCTAGGATAAATGAGGCAGAAGAGAGAATCAGTGATATAGAAGACCAAATGATGGAAAATAAAGAGGCTGAGAAAAAGAGAGAGAAACAACTAGAGGATCACAAGGGCAGAATTCGAGGGATAAGCAATATGGTAAGATGAAACAACATTAGAATAATTGGGATCCCAGAAGAAGAAGAAAGAGAGAGAGGGGCAGAAGGTATATTGGAGCAAATTATAGCAGAGAACTTCCCTAATGTGAGGAAGGAAACTCAAAATCCAGGAGGCACAGAGAACCCCTCTCAATCAATAAAAATAGGTCAACACCCCGACATCTAATAGTAAAACTTACGAGTCTCAGAGACAAAGAGAAAATCCTGACAGCAGCTCGGGAGAAGACATATGTAACCTACAATGGTAGAAACATTAGATTGGCAACAGACCTATCCACAGAGACATGGCAGGCCAGAAAGGACGGGCATGAGATCTTCAGAGCACTAAACGAGAAAAATATGCAGCCAAGAATATTATATCCAGCTAGGTTCTCACTGAAAATAGGAGAGATAAAAACCTTCCAGGACAAACAAAAACTAAAGGAATTTGCAAACATGAAACCAGCCCTCCAAGAAATATTGAAAGGTGTCCTCTAAGCAAAGAGAGAGCCTAAAAGCAGCATAGTTCAGAAAGGAACACAGACAATATACAGTAACAGTCACCTTACAGGCAATACAATGGCACTAAATTCATACCTTTCAATAGTTACCCTGAATGTAAATGGGCTCAATGCCCCAATCAAAAGACACAAGCTAACAGAGTGGATTAAAAAACAAGACCTATCAATATGCTGTCTGCAAGATACTCATTTTAGACCCAAAGACACCCCCAGATTGAAAGTGAGGGGGTGGAAAACAATTTACCATGGTAATGGACACCAAAAGAAAGCTAGGGTGGCAATCCTTATATCAGACAAATTAGATTTTAAAACAAAGACTGTAATAAGAGATGAGGAAGGACACTATATCCTACTTAAAGGGTCTATCCAACAAGAAGATCTAACAATTGTAAATATCTATGCCCCTAACATGGGAGCAGCCAATTATATAAGGCAATTAATAACAAAAGCAAAGAAACACATCGACAACAATACAATAATAGTGGGGGACTTTAACACCCCCCTCACTGAAAGGGACAGATCATCTAAGCAAAAGATCAACAAGGAAATAAAGACTTTAAATGACACACTGGACCAAATGGACTTCACAGACATATTCAGAACATTCCATCCCAAAGCAACGGAATACACATTCTTCTCTAGTGCCCATGGAACATTCTCCAGAATTGATCACATCCTGGGTCACAAATCAGGTCTCAACCGGTACCAAAAGATTGGGATTATTCCCTGCATATTTTCAGACCACAATGCTTTGAAACTAGAACTCAATCACAAGAGGAAAGTTGGAAAGAACTCAAATACATGGAGGCTAAAGAGCATCCTACTAAAGAATGAATGGGTCAACCAGGAAATTAAAGAAGAATTAAAAAAATTCATGGAAACCAATGAAAATGAAAACACAACTGTTCAAAAATCTTTGGGATGTAGCAAAGGCAGTCCTGAGAGGAAAGTATATAGCAATACAAGCCTTTCTCAAGAAACAAGAAATACATGGACCAAAACCTGATGGAGTCAAAAGAAATGATAGACAAATACAGCAATTCTATTTGGGGCCTTCGGTACCCCAGTCTTAGCAGTTAATAGCACTATTGAACAGTCATCACGGATTTGGAAGAACTGAACAACACCTTCAACTAATAATATCTAATTAACACTTATAGAAAGCTCCACCCACCAACAGAATACATATTCTTTTCCAACAATAATTGACCATTCACATAAATAGACCATATCTTGAGTCATAAAAGAACCCTCAACAAATTTAAGAGAATTGAAATCATACAGTATTGAGTCACAGATGTCTTCTGACTGTAGTGGAATCAAACTAGAAATCAATAACAGACACCATGAAAATCTCAGAACACTTGGAAATTAAAGAACAGGCTTTAAATAATTCACAGATCAGGGGCGCTTGGGTGGCTCAGTCGTTGGGCGTCTGCCTTTGGCTCAGGTCATGATCCCAGGGTCCTGGTATTGAGTCCCACATCAGGCTCCCTGCTCTGCAGGAAGCCTGCTTCTCCCTCTCCCACTCCCCCTGCTTGTGTTCCTGCTCATGCTGTCTCTCTCTGTCAAATAAATAAATTAAAAAAAAACCTTTAAATAATTCACAGATCAGAAAGGAAATCACAAGAGAAAATTTAAAATTTCATAGAATTAGGGGCACCTGAGTGACTCAGTTGGTTAAGTGTCTTGCCTGCGGCTCAGGTCATGATCCCAGGGTCCTGGGATCGAGTCCTGCATCAGGCTCCCTGCTCAGTGGGGAGTCTGCTTCTGCCTCTGACCCTCCCCTCCAGTCGTGTTCTCTCTCTGGATCTCTCTCTCTCTCTCAAATAAATAAATCAGATCTTTAAAACGAATAAAATTTCATAAAATTTAATGAAAATTAAGCAAAGCACGAAAATGTGTGGAATGCAGCTAATACAATGCTGAGAAGGGATTTAATGCACTAAAAGCCTACATTAAAAAAGAGGAAATGATTTCAAATCAATTTTCTATGTTCTTATGTCAAGAACCTCTGGTCTGTCTTTTCATGGATGTTTATGTAGGAGACAGCCTTGGAAAGTAGCAAAAGGTAGAGTGCTTATTGTCCAGTGTAAAGATAGTATCTAACTCCAGAGCAAAGAACAAGCATGCTTACAGGCCATTATAGAATATTCAGTTTTCCTAAGTTCAGGGTCCCTCTCCTTTAACACAACCTACTGTGGTGCAAGTGTCACTTAACCCTCTTCCCATCACCTTATGGGAATTGGAACTCAGGAAACTGGTACAGAAACCACCCCCCAAACACTCCGACATTCTGGGTACTGTTGTTGCTGTGAGTAGTAAAGTCCTTTGTTGGTGACCCAGAAGTCTTGGATCTTCTGCCAGCACCCATGTTAGTTTGCAAGTAAGGTAAAATCTCAGGCCCTTCACAGCTTTTGATGTATATTCATGTAAAAACCTGCAAGCAGACGTTTGTAACAGCTTTATTTGTAAATGCTCAAAATGGGAAATGACACAGATGTCCTTCAACAGGGAATGGATAAACAATTTTACATCCATACAATGATGGATGCTACTCATTCATAAAAAGGAACAAACTCTCAATTCATGAAATAGCTTGGGTAAATCTTAAATGTGCTTTGGTAAGTGAAAGAGGCTCAACACAAAAGGCTACATACTGCGAGGAGGAGGTAGAGGTTGAAATCCAGCTTCCCCACTTGGACTCTGAGGGGTAGAGCACCTCGAAACTGCTGGGTAGGAGTGGACACAGGCAGGGAGGACTTGTTACACTTGGTGGGGTAAGAGTCTTGGTTCACCACTTGGCCTTCTCTGCCACCACCCCTTTAGGAGCGTCAGGGCATTTTATTTTATTTATCCTACTTGACCTTCTTGGGTCCATGGGTTTATGTCTGTCATTGTTTTTGGAAAATTCTCAGCCCTTTTTTCAGTTATTTCTCCTATCCTGTTTTCTTTGTTGTGTTTCCAATTATGCACATGTCAGACCATGTGATATCATCCCATAGCCCTTTGATGCTCGTTTTGGTTTTGATTACTCTTTGTATTCATCTGCATTACTGTGTTGTTTTTTCTTTTTTATTTCATTACTGTGTTTTTGATGTTTAGTGTTTCCATTCAGTTATTTCTTAAGGTTTTCATCCCTCTGCTGAAATTACCCATCTGGTCTCCCGTGTTGTTCACCTTTGCCATTAGAAATTTTAATGTATTAATCACAGTTCTTTTAAATTTCTTTCAAATAGTTTCAGCATCTGTGTCATACCTGAATTTTTTTCTGATGAGTACTTTTGTATCTTGGTAGTATGTTGTTTCTTTCTTTTTAGCATGCTTACTTTTTTTGTTATTGTTCTTAAAAGCTAGACATCACATGTAGTATATAGACACTGAAATAAATATTATTTATGTCTGGAAATGAGTATACCTTTCTTTTTGGGGGGAGAGGCATAAATTTAATCTAATCCAGAGCTGGGCTAGGTTTGAGGTTTGTTTGTTACTGTTACCTCCAGTGC
Source organism: Zalophus californianus (assembly GCF_009762305.2). Taxonomy (NCBI): domain Eukaryota; kingdom Metazoa; phylum Chordata; class Mammalia; order Carnivora; family Otariidae; genus Zalophus; species Zalophus californianus. Next base: position 77,974,099 of record NC_045602.1, read on the forward strand.
ACATTCCCCTCAAATTCTTGTGGTGGTACTTGGCTTAGGGTTGGGGATGATGTGCTAGAGACTTGTTCTTCACTGTCTGTTCCGCCCTCAGATTTTAATTTTCCTTTCACATTGGGCCTCAGAGAGAGTCTGTCTCTTTACAAGTTCCTTGCCAGTCAGGGATCATAGGGGAGTGCTGGGGTGGGTGTTCTCATCTTAGGCAGGCTGGTGTCCCAGAGGCTCGGGGGTGTGTTCATCTCAGTAGTTCTGAGCCCAGCACCTAGCCTTGCTCCTTTTCCGGGTGTGGAGGGTTTGGTTTTTCCCCCTTTCCTTCCCTCTGCTCTCCTGGATTTTCACCAATGGCCTAAGGGTGACTGTGTTCCTTGCCCCCCTCCGGCGCCCCAACCCCCACATTCACACATTAGGGCTTTTATTCTGAAGGTGAGATGGAACATAAGAGTTCCTGTGTCACTGTTCTTTCCCAGTTCTGCTCCATGAAGGAGACTTTCTTGGGCCAGTCTTTTCTGTGAGCACCCTGTGGGCTTTATGGCGAAAAAGCCTTCAATGCAGAAGAATGCAGATTTCCCCTCTATTGGTGGCCTGTGGACCTTTACCTTCTCACCAATATATATCTGGCTAGCCTCTACCAATTCACCAATCCCCCCCAGGCAAACTTTTCTTACTAGTGTCTGCTGCATCTCATGCCAAGGAGTGTTTGCATCTAACTGGTCTCTGCACGGGCCTGTCTGTCTTCACATTTGGGGCCAGCGAGTTGCCCTGTGACCTGAGCACTCTGATGAGCGTAACAAAAGGCATTTACTTGTTGTTTGTCTGGCTTCTTTTTGTTCTAAGTTTGGCAGTGACACTGGCCAGTGCTCTATATCCTTGGGCAGAAACTGCAGGGGTTTTAAAAACACAGTTTCTTTGCTCTACCCCAGATGGCCGATGTTACCATGCTCACTTTTGAATAAATCCTGGTTTGCCCTGCCAGGCTTGTATTCAGACTGTATATGTAAGCTGTGTTGACAGCCGAATGAACAGTAACAGAGTTAGTGCCTCACACAGAAAGACACAAAGATGAAGTTGCATTAAGAGCTATGTCGTCAGGACAGGAAATCCATAGTCCTGGCTTTTAGCAGTCCTGGAATTGTCTGGATAGAGGCTTTTCTGGCACACCCAGGGATTTGGCTCCTTGGAATTACTGGATTTAAATTATTATCTCAACATAATTTTATCTTTTACTTCACAAGTATTTTTCTCTTTTTTTTTTGAAGCAGAAAATAAATAACAGTTGTTTGTGAGATTTTTCTTGAGATTCAAGTATGTGCTTGATATCTCTCTCTCTCTTCTTTGTAGATCGGAAGTTCCACAAACACCCTGCATGCCCTGCAAATTGCTTTTGCTGATGAAGAAACACAAGTAATCTACCTTTTGACAGATGGGAGACCTGATCAGGTACTTACCAAAGTTGGGAACAAAAAGGGACTCACAAGTACCCTGGAAGCAAATGCCGAGAATGGGTTTGAGGGACATTTTCAACTGCTTGAAACAGCTTGTAAAGCTGTTGAGAGATGTTTCCTTGGCTTAGGGACCCAGAACTGAGGTGACAAAATACACTGAGGAATTCGTTTGCTGAAATGCGGAGGAGAATTTATGTGACAGCAAATGTCTTGTTCATGTGCCACACACCCACAGGCCTGGAGACCAATCCCATGAAAGCCGTTACCCACCTTTTCATTGAGGACTGGTTTATATTTTGTTACAAACTAAGAGTAAGGAGATTCTTTTTGATTTTTTTTTTCCTTTGGGGACTCCAAATCTAAACATGTCACTGCACAATGTCCTTGGTTTTACCCCTAATTTTAACTTAGTAATCATTTAAACAAAAGCATGCCTTTCTAGTGAAATGTTCTTTGTTTTGCTTAGCCTGACTGGAAAATATTTGAAAAGTTTTAGCGGAGTCTGTTCATCTTCTTTTGAGCTTTGTGAATGAAAGACTAATGCTCTGGGCATTAAATAAACATATGGATTTGCAGGCCAGTACAATGTAAATTAACCGCTGAAGTGAATTAGTATCAACTTGCATCCTTCCTTGTGAGGTGTTTGCATGTGAAGAGTGCTAGGCAAATATTGTAAAATATCCTGCCTCAAATGGTCCAGGGCTTAAATAGTAAAGCAACTGGATTTTATTACAGCATTAGATTTATGGCAGAGAAGTTATATGTAAAGTGAAATTTTGGATCATTTTCCTATCAACATCACTGTGCTTTCTATTCAAAACCAATTTATTCTGCCATGCTTATGTTCCGTGTGTGGTGCCAAGGTTTGAGGCTACAAACATGAATAGTATTTTACCCCTGCCTTAGGGGCATTTACACTTTGGAGGATATGCTAGACATGTACAGTTAACTCTGATCTGACACAGGGTGTGGGGTTGTCTGTGCTGTGAGATGTCTGGGAGCAGAGTGATGAATATTGCTGTACAAGATGGAGAGAAGGTTGGGGAAGGTTCCACTAAGGAGGGGACATTTGAGCTGTGTCTGGAAAGAGGAGAAAGAATTTTCTGAACAGAGGAGATTACTGGTATCCTGGGCAGAAGGAACAGAGGTGTGGAAATATGTGGGCTGCCCAGAGAAACAATCTGAGAGCAAGGGCAATGATGGAAGAGTGTTGGGTTGAAGCTGGAAAGTTTGGTTGGGGGAGATTGTCCTTGATGGCCACCTGGAATGGGTGGGTAGGCTTTACTACAGTGGGGGTGGGTGCTCAGTGGGGCAGGTGGTCCCATTCACCTGTACTTTAGGCACATGTCAGGTAGGAAACAGAAATGTGGAAGAGAGGACTCTCCTCAGAGAGGAGATAATAGAGTAGCATCAAAGGACTTGGTGACCAGTTTGGGAGCAGAGGAGGACAGAGTGAGAAGATGGGGGCAAGAGAAAAAGGAATCACGATGTGACTGATTTCTGGGTTATAATTATGTTAGTAACTGACTTAAATTTAAATTTAAAGAAGGAACAAGCTCAGGAGTTGCTGGTGGAAGAAGTCGAGTTTGAGCATCTATAGTCCATGGATGTCCAGAGGCCCCTAGAAATATGGGGCTGGTGTTTGGGGAAGATGGGGGCTAGAGATTCTGATTTGAAAGTCATCTGGACAAGGGGTCTTTATCTTTTTAATAAACTCTTACTGATTTCACTGTTTGCACTGTAGGCCATTTAGAAAATATAGATAAGCATATAAGCATAAAAAAGAAGAAAGTTTAACTCAGTCATAATTCAGTTTTGTGTTCTGCCTTGTTTCATCTAATATATGCATTTTTTTTACAAGTCATGAGAAATTCTTTCAAAACATCATTCTCAATGACTGCATCATATTCCATTATATAGATTTAATATAACTTCTACCTTGGAAATTAATTTTGTTTATTTAATTTTTGAATAGTAATACATTCACATGTATAAATTACAAAGGTACAAAAGGGTATGCAGAGAAGGTTCTCACTCCTACCTCCTGTTCACTAGCTAAGAGGCAATGTATGTTACCAATTTCTTATATCTTCTTTCAGAGACTGTTATGCAAGCAGAAATGTGTTTATATATACTCTCTTTTATAAATATATAAATGATGCTGTATTACACACATTTTGCACCTTTATTAATAAAACAATGTGCCTTGAAAATTGCTTAATATATAAAGAACTTCCTCATTTTTTTTTTTATAGCTGCCTAGTAATTCCTAGAGATGGACACTGAGGTTGTTTTCAGTCTTTCTGTTATACACTATGTTGCAAAAGTAGCTGTGCACAGATGTTTTGCATATGTATATCTGTAGCATATAGTCTGAGAAGTAGACTTAGTCCAAAGGTATGCATTTTGATAGATACTGCCAAATAGTCCCACAGGAGGAATGGACCAAGTAACACTCCTGTTAGCTGTGTATCGGGAAGGATTCTTGATCCACAGTGCACCATGTACTTCTGAGGGTCTGGAATCTCCCAAGAGTGTATACAAAATGTACTTGTACGTTTCTCTGGGGAGAATAGCCCTCCTTAGCTTTCACCAGAGGGTCTCTGGTCTGCTTAGAGATGAAGAACTGTGGATACAGATGATAATTGGAATCAGAAATATGCAGGCCACCTGAAAAGTAATTTATAAACTCCTCATTAGGCACTTTGTGTTCATATCTGCCTTTTCTCACATACAGTCCATTTCTTCTGCATTGTCCCTCATATTCTCTCCAAAAAACAAATGAATATTTGATATTGGTGTTCTGTGTAGAGGACATTAAGATGTATCACTCGATCTCCATTTCTTTTTGAATTTTCACTGACTTTGTAGGACCTGAATATGTTAAGGCCAGTGCTATTATTCCCAATACTCAGCAAAATTTTCTGCTTGAAAGGACACACAGAGATGATATTCAGGATTTAATTCCATAGATACCAGCTTACTGCTTGTTTATAAATGTCCAGGGAAGAATTATATAGCAAGATAAGTCTTAAATTAACCAAGTTAAAAGAATTCTAGTAATATTAGTCGTCATTGCTAGGTGTCCTTCGGTGGGCATCTTTAGGTGTGAATGGACACAGCCCAGCACAGTCTTTGGCTGCATTTTGAGGCTTCTTTAAAGTAAGGAACTTGCCCTAGCAGGAATCAAGAAAATGGGAGTGAGGAAGGCTTCTGCACCATTCTAAACAAAAAGGAATGGGTAAAGCTTAATATGAGCTGTGCAAGGGGTGGGAGCACAGAGAAGGCACAGGTGAGCCACCTGCACAGACAAACCTCCTTCAGGAGAAGTTAGGAGAGTTAGGAGAACCTATCCCTGCCTTTCTTGCCACCCCAAGTTGACATTTGTGGTGAAAGGGTCATCTGGCTGCACATCTGTTTAGATTCAGAGAAGAGGGAACTGGGGAGAGTCTCTCAGGTATGCTGCTTGGCCTCATTTAGGGACTGAAGGGACTTCTGTGGGGAACATATGAAGGAGTTCTGGGCTGAGAAAGGCTTCTTCAGTGGTGTGTAGGCATTGCACAGGGAGAAGGCCCACTGCTTTCTAGTAACAGAGCTACTAGAGTGAGTGGCTGGAAGGAGTCAGGGTCAGCGAGGCTGGTGTGGTAAAAGATTTACTTCCAGGTTCTGAGTCTCCTCTTCAAAGCTGTGAGGGCATAAACGAGGGAGAGGAATCTGGGTGGGGTATAGGCAGGAGGTCAGGCATGGCTATTTTCCACTGCAGGCATGGAGCTCCTTCTGCAACACCCCCACTCTCTGCAGCTCTCTACCACCACACTGGGTACCAGAACATCATGCCAGTTTAGAAAAACACTACCTGAGGCTGGATGCATGTGGCGGGCTCAGTACGATACCCTAACAGACTTTCTCATGCCTGTGCACTCTTTAGCTGTATGGAATGATGGATATGGTGTTGGAGCTAGAGACCTGGGTTGGAAGCGCACCCCCAGCACTGCCCATCTGAATGACCTTGGGCAAGTCCTGTACTGTGAATTTCCTCATCTCTGGCTTAAAGCCAATACTCCCTACTCACAGGGTTGCTTTGAGTAAATCAGATGATGTTCCCATGAATGCATTCCACAGATATTTGAGTACCTTTTATATGCCAGACAGTGCTATCAGTCTGGGGTACAGTGGAAGCAAGATGAACAAGGTGCTTGTCTTCAGTGGAGCTTGTGTTTTATAGGGAGGTAGGCAATGAGCAAATAAATATATGAAATAATGTCAGGCAGCATATGAACAAATGAAAACGCTACCCGTGGTACCTGGCACCCACAGTCAGTATTAAATCAATGCTAATTTCTTTCCCTTTCCAAATATCTCAGCTGTAAGTCAGTGTAAGAATAGTTCCTGGCTAAAAGACTATAAAATTAACAGAATTTAGAGCTAGCATCTCCATTCTGGTATCAGGGTCAGTGGCCAGGATTTGCTGGTAAGAAACACGGATAATAATAGTACCTACCTCAGAGGGTCGTAGAGAGGATACAGGTAGACAGCATGAGCAGAGCTCTTAGTGCTTGATACATAGTAGGTACTCAGAAATAGAAGCTAGGCTGAATGAAGGGGAGGCAGCAGAGAGGGCCTTGCTCTGTGCTTGCATTTGACAAGAGGGATGGGGTAGCTCGTTTAGGTTACTGTTTGGTTAGAAGCAGGTGTTGTGATGAGCACTGGGTGTTATATGCAACTAATGAATCGTTGAATGCTACATCAAAAACTAATGATGTACTATATGCTGGCTAACTGAACATTAAAAAAAAGAAAGAAAGAAAGAAACCAGCTGATGGCCAGAGGGGAGAGGAGAGAAAAAGAATGAAAGGTGAAGGTGGGCTTATGAGCAGGGGCAGGCTCAATGCTGGAGCCAGACCCAGAGACTGAGGCTGTGTGTCAGTGGTAGCTAGAATGGGACCAGAACCTGGGGGACCACTTAACCAGCCACTTCCTGGGCAGTGTGTGAGCTGTACAAGGCCAGCCAGTCGTGTGTCTCCCTTTACACTCTGCCTTCCCAGGACGCGTAACATAAATATAGGAAGGGTTAAAGGCCAAATGATAGGAACTGGAAGTGGACAGTGGAACTGGCTGAAGGAGCCAGCAAGTTGGGTTAATCAAAGAGGGACTCCTGGCACTGAGAAATGTAGAGGAAGTGGAGGTAGGCCAATCAGAGGCAGTTTCCGGAGGTTCTCAGCTGGGCTGTGGTGGTGTGGTGGAGAGATAGTAGGGGAATTCATCAGTTCTTTCCAGAGGGTTAAGTAATGTAAACATTACCTGAGAGTCAGTACTTCTCAAGAGACAATTTTATTGCAAATGAAGGGAAACAAACAGTTTGACATTGCTTCTTATACTAAAAATTGACTTTAAATTCCAGGCTTACTATTTAAGAGCTTGATGGCCCTAGGAAACTGAATCCTTCTGAGTCTCAATTCCTCCTTCTGTATGTAGGGCCCATACCTACTGGGCCAAGTAGGGTTGCATATTACTGGGAAGAAAAGTAGAGGAGCAGACAAATGATGCCTGAAACAATGGAGAGATTTATATTCCTATGGATAAGAAGCCCAGCAGTAGGTAGTCTATGTTCTACAGCTACTCACAGATGTTTCCAAGAAAACAGGCTTCTTTTTGTATTCATTCTCCGCCGTCTTTGTTTATTATTTCTACCCTCCTTATTGCAAAATGGCTACTCCATCTTTAGGCAGTGTCCATTTTCTGTGGAGGGGGATGGGAAGGGGAAGAACATTAGAGTTTTTTTGTTTGTTTGTTTGTTAAATGTTTGCCTTTTTATTAGAGAAAAGGAATCTCTTCCCTGGGACATCTGCCTATATCTCAAGGGACAGAACTGGGTCACGAGGCTAAGTCTAGCTGCAAAAGAGTGTCAGAAGATGAGTTTTTATGTGTGTGTGTTGTTTGTTTGTTTTAAACTGGGCACATTGCTGTCATGAAAAGAAAACCAGGGTTCTGCCAATAAAAAGGATGAGAGGAATTTATATTAGTAGGCAACTATCCATCTTTCTAACTACCTCACAAGATGGTTGTGAGGATTAACTGCCATGTTATACTCTCAACAGAGTGCCCAGCACATGGAAAGACCCTCAGTAACTTTCTTCTTTCACTCTGTGGGAGACACATTGACTATGGCCTATCTGAAGCTGGAAAATGCTCTTTTCAAGTAGATGTTTTGGAAGCTGCATTGAGATCCAGTAGCATCACTCTGTAGAATCCCAATAGCCAGGGTGTTCTACCCTGGTACTTTCAGTGCTCTAAAGTATAGCCCAACACTTTAAAAGCATGAACTCTAGGCTCAGGTACACCTAAAATTGAGTGATTTGGTTAATCACATCTTTCTTCCAGATTCTTTTCTCCACCAAATTTGAGCCCTCAGAGGCAAGGGCTGAGTCATTGGTCTTCATACTTTACCATCTGGCAGTGTTTGCTTTGTTTATTGAATTGAATTGACACCTTTCCAAGAAGCCATTCATCACTGTATAAGGAATTACTAGTTGAGAATCTCACTGTCTATAGCAAATACTAAGGATTTTCACATTTTATTTTTTTCTCTCTTTCCATCTCCTTGTTTCCCCCTCAAAATGTATCATTTCAGCCAACTGAAATGGTTATAGACCAAGTCAAAGTTTTTCAGAAAATTCCTATTTACACCATCTCCTTCAATTATAATGATGAGATTGCAAATGGATTTTTGAACGAGCTTGCTTCTTTGACTGGGGGAGAGTTCCATTTTTATAATTTTGGCTGTAAGGATCTGTGTCCTCCAGGGATTGTTCAGGTAAGAGCTTAATGAATTGAGAAGAGAGTGTTCATTTATTTGAGCATTACAGACTGGAGGCCAATGGACAATAACTTAGTTGAGAAAATTGCCATAAAGACAGTTAAGTTGAGCAAATAAAATCATTTTGCATGTACTGCAAAATGTGGTCCAAGGACCATCTGAACTAAGGCATTTATGAAAATGCAGATTCCTGGGTCACTGCAGAGCTGCTAAATTAGGCTCTAGGTGTAGAGGCCCAGGAATCTTAATTAATATATTTTGTTTTTCTTCTAAGCTTATTATTATGGAAAGTTTCAAACATACACAAAAGTAAGAGTATGTGGACCCCCGTCCCATGTACCCATCAGTCAGATTCAATAATTATCAATATTTTGCCAAATTTAGGAATCTGTATTTTTAACAAGCATCCCAGAGGGTCCCTACTTGGAGTTTGTTAACCACTGCTGTTTACAGGCATTTGTGGGAAACTTAAGAAAAATTCAGATCCTAGGTAGTTGTCTCCTGACTTCTCAGACTGTATAACCGCGGGACCATCTGATAAAGCATTTCATTCTAATGGGCTGATGGAAAAAGGTAAATAAAATTCTATTATCCTGTCCTCTAATTTTGGCCTGAGGATATGCATTTCAAGATTGCCATTCTAGAGAATGTTTTTTGTCTTATTGTCTGTCCTGTGGAGTCACTTTAAATCCAGGGCTAGCCAGAGTACCAATCAGTGCTTACATTTGAAGAAACCTACCAGAGTCTGGGGAATGAATCATCTGAAAGGATTGGAGGGAACAATGACTTCTCTGAGCTTACACAGGGAAGGGAATAGTGACCACCCACATCAGCTAGACTGGAAAACCTCATAATCCAGTAGGCATTAGGTAGAGTATAAAGAAGGGTCTTGTCTCAAGAATATGAACAAGGAAATTCTGCTCCAGTTCTGCCTAGAAAATCTTAAATGCAAGACCCGAAAGGATCAATCTATTTCCAAGGAACCTAATTGCATCCCTGAACAAACCCCTGGAATAATTATAAGAAACCAAAACTATACATTACCCAAAAAAGTAAAACTGACAATTTCTGACATCTAATCAAGAGTACCAGGTATGTACAGAAGCAGGAAAATACAGGTCCATAGTGAGGAGAAAAAGCAAATAGAAAAATTAAAACATATGCATAGCTGACTCCAATGTTAGTATTAGAGCATTAAACAGTTATTGTAGCTGTGTTTGATATGTTCAAAAACAAAGAGACATGAAAGATACAAGTAAGACACATAAAATTTTTAGAGATGATAACTACAATGTATGAGGTAAAAAATGCATGGAATGTGAGGAACAGCAGGTAGGACACTACAGAACAAAAAACTAGTAAACTGCAAGGCAGCAATAGAAACTATCCAAAATGTAACACAGAGAAGAAAGAGAATTAAAACAATAAACAAGCAAGCAAAACCCCAGAAAATAAGGCATAAGTGAACCATGGAAAAATTCAAGTAACCTAATAAATGTGTAATTGAAACAATAATGCCAGAAATTTTCCAAATTGGTTAGAAACTATAAACCCACAGATCCAAGAAACACAATGAATGCCAAGCACAAGAAACATGAAGAAAATCACACCAAGTCATATCAGAAATAAACTTCTCAGAAGTAATGACAAAGAGAAAATCTTTTTTTTAATTTTTTTATTATGTTGATCACTATACATTATATCATTAGTGTTTGATGTAGTGTTCCATGATTCATTGTTTGTGCATAACACCCAGTGCTCCATGCAGAATGTGCCCTCTTTAATACCCATCACCAGGCTAACCCATCCTCCCACCCCCTCCCCTCTAGAACCCTCAGTTTGTTTCTCAGAGTCCATCGTCTCTCATGGTTCATCACCCCCTCCAATTTCCCACTTTCATTCTTCCCCTCCTGCTATCTTCTTCTTTTTTTTCTTAACATATATTGCATTATTTGTTTCAGAGGTACAGATCTGTGATTCAACAGGCTTGCACAATTCACAGGGCTCACCATAGCACATACCCTCCCCAATGTCTATCACCCAGCCACTACATCCCTCTCACCCCACCCCCACTCCAGCAACCCTCAGTTTGTTTCCTGAGATTAAGAATTCCTCATATCAGTGAGGTCATATGATACATGTCTTTCTCTGATTGCCTTATTTCGCTCAGCATAACACCCTCCAGTTCCATCCACGTCGTTGCAAATGGCAAGATCGCATTCCTTTTGATGGCTGCATAATATTCCATTGTATATATATACCACCTCTTCTTTATCCATTCATCTGTCGATGGACATCTTGGCTCTTTCCATAGTTTGGCTATTGTGGACATTGCGCCTATAAACATCAGGGTGCACGTACCCCTTCGGATCCCTACACTTGTATCTTTGGGATAAATACCGAGTAGTGCAATTGCTGGATTGTATGGTAGCTCTATTTTCAACTGTTTGAGGAACCTCCATACTCTTTTCCAGAGTGGTTGCACCACCTTGCACTCCCACCAACAGTGTAGGGGGGTTCCCCTTTCTCTGCATCCTGGCCAACATCTGTCATTTCCTGACTTGTTAATTTTAGCCATTCTGACTGGTGTGAGGTGGTATCTCATTGAGGTTTTGATTTGGATTTCCCTGATGCCGAGCGACGTTGAGCACTTTTTCATGTGTCTGTTGGCCATTTGGATGTCTTCTTTGGAAAAATATCTCTTCATGTCTTCTGCCCATTTCTTGATTGGATCATTTGTTCTTTGGGTGTTGAGTTTGATAAGTTCTTTATAGATTTTGGATACTAGCCCTTTATCTGATATGTCATTTGCAAATATTTTCTCCCATTCTGTCGGATGTCTTTTGGTTTTGTGGACTGTTTCTTTTGCTGTGCACAGGCTTTTTATCTTGATGAAATCCCAATAGTTCATTTTTGCCCTGGCTTCCCTTGCCTTTCATGATGTTTCTAGGAAGAAGTTGCTGCGGCTGAGGTCGAAGAGGTTGCTGCCTGTGTTCTCCTTTAGGATTTTGATGGACTCCTGTTTCACATTTAGGTCTTTCAACCATTTGGAGTCTATTTTTGTGTGTGGTGTAAGGAAATGGTCCAGTTTCATTCTTCTGCATGTGGCTGTCCAATTTTCCCAACACCATTTGTTGAAGAGACTGTCTTTTTTCCACTGGACATTCTTTCCTGCTTTGTCAAAGATTAGTTGACCATAGAGTTGAGGGTCCATTTCTGGGCTCTCTTTTCTGTTCCATTGATCGATGTGTCTGTTTTTGTGCCACTACCATACTGTCTTGATGATGACAGCTTTGTAATAGAGCTGGAAGTCCGGAATTGTGATGCCACCAGCTTTGCTTTTCTTTTTCAATATTCCTCTGGCTATTCGGGGTCTTTTCTGGTTCCATACAAATTTTAGGATTATTTGTTTCATTTCTTTGAAAAAAGTGGATGGTATTTTGATGGGGATTGCATTGAATGTGTACATTGCTCTAGGTAGCATTGACATCTTCACAATGTTTGTTCTTCCAATCCATGAGCATGGAACGTTTTTCCATTTCTTTGTGTCTTCCTCAATTTCTTTCATGAGTATTTTATAGTTTTCTGAGTACAGATCCTTTGCCTCTTTGGTTAGATTTATTCCTAGGTATCTTATGGTTTTGGGTGCAGTTGTAAATGGGATTGACTCCTTCATTTCTTTCTCTTCTGTCTTCTTGTTGGTGTATAGGAATGCCACTGATTTCTGTGCATTGATTTTATATCCTGCCACTTTACGGAATTCTTGTATGAGTTCTCGCAGTTTAGGGGTGGAGTCTTTTGGGTTTTCCACATAAAGTATCCTATCATCTGCAAAGAGTGAGAGTTTGACTTCCTCTTTGCCGATTTGGATGCCTTTGATTTCTTTTTGTTGTCTGATTGCTGTGGCCAGGACTTCTCATACTATGTTGAATAGCAGTGGTGATAGTGGACATCCCTGCCACATTCCTGACCTTAAGGGGAAAGCTCTCAGTTTTTCCCCATTGAGAATGATATTCGCTGTAGGTTTTTCATAGATGGCTTTTATGTTATTGAGGTATGTGCCCTCTATATTCTGAAGAGTTTTGATCAAGAAAGATGCTGTACTTTGTCAAATGCTTTTTCTGCATCTATTGAGAGGATCATATGATTCTTGTTCTTTCTTTTGTTAATGTATTGTATCACGTTGATTGATTTGCGGATGTTGAACCAGCCTTGCAGCCCAGGGATAAATCCCACTGGTCGTGGTGAATAATCCTTTTAATGTACTGTTGGATCCTATTGGCTAGTATTTTGGTGAGGATTTTTGCATCCGTGTTCATCAAGGATATTGGTATGTAATTCTCCTTTTTGTTGGGGTCTTTGTCTGGTTTGGGGATCAAGGTAATGCTGGCCTCATAAAATGAGTTTGGAAGTTTTCCTTCCATTTCTGTTTTTTGGCACAGTTTCAGGAGAATAGGTATTAATTCTTCTTTAAATGTCTGGTAGAATTCCCCTGGGAAGCCATCTGTCCCTGGGCTTTTGTTTGTTGGGAGATTTTTCATGACTACTTCAATTTCCTTAGTGGTTATAAGTCTGTTCAGGTTTTCTATTTCTTCCTGGTTCAGTTTTGGTGGTTGATACGTCTCTAGGGATGCATCCATTTCTTCCAGGTTATCTAATTTGCTGGCATAGAGTTGCTCATAATATGTTCTTATAATTGTTTGTATTTCTTTGGTGTTGGTTGTGATCTCTCCTCTTTCATTCATGATTTTGTTGATTTGGGTCATTTCTCTTTTCTTTTTGGAAAGTCTGGCCAGGGGTTTATCAATCTTGTTCTTTCAAAGAACCAGCTCCTAGTTTTGTTGATCTGATCTACTCTTCTGTTGGTTTCTATTTCATTGATTTCTGCTCTCATCTTTATTATTTCTCTTCTCCTACTGGGTTTAGGCTTTCTTTGCTGTTTTTTTCTCTAGCTCCTTTAGGTGTAGGGTTAGGTTGTGTATTTGAGACCTTTCTTGTTTCTTGAGAAAGGCTTGTCTTGCTATATACTTTCCTCTTAGGACTGCCTTTGCTGCATCCCAAAGATTTTGAACAGTTGTGTTTTCATTTTCATTTGTTTCCATGAATTTTTTAAATTCTTCTTTAATTTCCTGGTTGACCCATTCATTCTTTAGTAGGATGCTCTTTAGCCTCTATATATTTGAGTTCTTTCCGACTTTCATCTTGTGATTGAGTTCTAATTTCAAAGCACTGTGGTCTGAAAATATGCAGGGAATAATCCCAATCTTTTGGTACCGGTTGAGACCTGATTTGTGACCTAGGATGTGATCTGTTCTGGAGAATGTTCCATGGGCACTAGAGAAGAATGTGTATTCCGTTGCTTTGGGATGGAATGTTCTGAATATGTCTGTGAAGTCCATTTGGTCCAGTGTGTCATTTAAAGTCTTTATTTCCTTGTTGATCTTTTGCTTAGATGATCTGTCCATTTCAGTGAGGGGGGTTGTAAGTCCCCCACTATTATTGTATTGTTGTCGATGTGTTTCTTTGCTTTTGTTATTAATTGCCTTATATAATTGGCTGCTCCCATGTTAGGGTCATAGATATTTACAATTGTTAGATCTTCTTGTTGGATAGACCCTTTAAGTAGGATATAGTGTCCTTCCTCATCTCTTATTACAGTCTTTGGTTTAAAATCTAATTTGTCTGATAGAAGGATTGCCACCTCAGCTTTCTTTTGGTGTCCATTAGCATGGTAAATGGTTTTCACCCCCTCACTTTCAACCTGGGGGTGTCTTTGGGTCTAAAATGAGTATCTTGCAGACAGCATATTGATGGGTCTTGTTTTTTAATCCAATCTGACAGCCTGTGTCTTTTGATTGGGGCATTTAGCCCATTTACATTCAGGGTAACTATTGAAAGATATGAATTTAGTGCCATTGTATTGCCTGTAAGGTGACTGTTACTTAATATTGTCTGTGTTCCTTTCTGGTCTATGCTGCTTTTAGGCTCTCTCTTTGCTTAGAGGACCCCTTTCAATATTTCTTGTAGGGCTGGTTTTGTGTTTGCAAATTCCTTTAGTTTTTGTTTGTCCTGGAAGGTTTTTATCTCTCCTTCTATTTTCAATGACAGCCTAGCTCGATATAGTATTCTTGGCTGCATATTTTTCTCATTCAGTGCTCTGAAGATATCATGCCAGTCCTTTCTGGCCTGCCAGGTCTCTGTGGCTAGGTATGTTGCCAATCTAGTGTTTCTCCCAGTATAGGTTACATATCTCTTCTCCCAAACTGCTTTCAGAATTTTCTCGACAAAGAGAAAATCTTAAACTGATAGGGTGAAAGAAGACAAATATGTACAGAGGAACACAGGTAAGGATAACAGCAGATTTCTCATCAGAAACGATGCACATGAAAAGACAGTGGAGTGATATTTTTAAAGTAGTGAAAAAAAAAACAAAACAGTGTAGAATCTATTCCCCGGAAATATCTTTCAAAAGGAAAGTGGAATGAACACTTCAAAGATACACAAAAACTGAAAGAATTCATCTCCATTAAACCTGCTGTATAAGAAATATTAAAGGGAGTACTTTAGGCAGAAGGAAAATCATACCAGATGGAAATACAGATCTACACTAAGGAATGAAAAGCAAAGGATAACTTCATGGTAGCTGCATAGTAATTGCATGGGTAGATATGTAAGGCTTTTTTTCCCTTGTTATTTAAATCTAATTTTAAGTTAAATTACTGGAGGGACTTCCAGTACCAGCAATAATGGTGTAGTCCCATTCCTCCTAGATCCTACATCTTAAGCTAAAAAAGACCTGGATAGAACAAAACAAATAAGCGTAGGAATACTCTGAAAGGTAAAAAGAAGAAGGTAGAATTCCTGGGGACCTCAGAATTTAAGGAATGATACGGCAATAAGTCTTGGGGGATTTGTTAATGCCTTCCATATATCCCAGATAGGGCACTGCTGAACCCTGTAACCTGGAATCTCTAACAGGCATAGACCAAAAAAAGAAAGAAAAAGAAAAGACCCAAGAAAAGCTTATTCTCCCTAACCAAAGGATTGGGAAGAAGGTGACCTAACAACAGAAAACCTTTTTTGTAATACCTGCCATAATCCAGCCATACAACAGTGGAAAAACTGCACTCCTTTCCCTGAGATTTGAGTGGAGCTGAACAGAGAGCTGATCTTCCATACTACCATGGAAGCAAGAGATGGTGCTCTGATCCCTCTGCCAGGTGGGTCAGCAGAACTGACCAGAGAGCTAATCTTCCATTCCTTACTGCCAGAGTAGTGTAAGTAGGGCTGAATGGAAAGCTGATTTTCCAAACTCCACTAGACAGAGTAGGTGGTGCTTTAAATCCCATGCTAGGATAGTATCAGAGGATTGAGAGGGAAGCTTTTTTTTTGTTTTTAAAGATTTATTTATCTATTCATGAGAGAGAGAGGGAGAGAGAGAGAGAAGCAGAGGGAGAAGCAGGCTCCCAAGGAGCAGGGAGCCCGATGGGGGACTCAATCCCAGGACCCTGGGATCATGACCTGAGCTGAAGGCAGACACTTAACCATCTGAGCCACCCAGGCGCCCGAGAGGGAAGCTTATTGTTCATCCGCTCTCCAGTGGAAGTCAGCAGTGCTCTGATTCTCCCACCGTGGAGTCCAGTGGCAAACTGGGCCTCTACCCTACCAGGCAGCTCTAAGACTTAACAAGGCAATGTGAGGATGGTCTGGTCACTGCTGTGCTTCACCACAGCCCTCATCTCAGCAGGACTCAGCAAGGAGATGAACTTTCACAAACACTCAACATCAGTGAAAATGAAAAAGGAAGTGTGAGTTAAAGATAGACAGCACTCCACTTTCCCCCATCGCTGGTGCCAGTGAGGGTTGATGTGGAGCTGAGCCTCCATTAACACTGAACAGAATAAAAATAAATGAAGTGTGAAGGGGAGTAACCCCCACTGTGGTCCTCTCTGGGTGGAGAGCTGATCCTCCACCCCCATCCAGCATCAACAAGACCAAAGGAGGCAGTGCTATCTGGGGCTACTCAGTACTCTGACTCCCTACCCTTAGGATTTCTCTCTGTGAACAAAGTAGAGATTACTGGCCCACGTAAAGAGAACGAACTCCTAATTCCTGAACTCCTGACACTGGCAGCTTGCCTTGATGAAAATAACTGGAAAAAAAAAATCACCAGATACACAGTTGTGCCCAAATGAAAGTGCAATTTAGCTATGAGAGTCCCCAAACATATAAAAAGTGTGCTAGAAAAACAGGTTCACTGGGGTAGGTGGGCAGGACTAGCCAAAAAGACACAGCCACAAGTGGCCTAGTCTGGGAAGCCTCTTTTTCCCTACAGACCTGAGACTCTTCTCTGCATAGAGACAGAGTGTGTGGGAAGAACAGGCAAGAAGGACCCAGCCAGAGCAAGTGGTCCATTCCAGGAAAACTCTCTTCCTGCAGGACAGGGGCCCTCCTATGCCACCCAGTGACACAGGACACCCAGGGGACAGCAGTAGAGGCACCAGGAAACACCTGGCAGTCTGACTAGGGGAAACTCCTTCTGCCTGCTCAAACAGCACCAGCAGAGACCAGTGGGAGTCCCAGTAACACCAGATTAATAAAGAAGACCAAAATAATATCAAAAAGGCTCTGAAAATTAAACTGCCATTGGAGCAAGAGCCCACAAAAGTAGGACAATTCTCACATGCTAAATTTAAACAGGGTTACTGCAAGCTAAAATAAAAGTTTTAAAATAGGACCCGGAGTCTCATAACACAATATAGCCATAATGTTCAGGACATAGTAAAAAATGACTCATCATACCAAGAACCAATAAAATCACACCTTGAGTGAGAAAAGACCATCACATGATCCCAACACTGAGATAGATGAATTAGATGTTGGAATTACCTGACCAAGATTTTAAAGAACCTATCATAAAAATGCTTCAACAATCTATTACAAGTTATCCGGAGACAAACGAGCAAATAGAAAATCTCAGCAAAGGTGTAGAAGGTATAAAAATTTCCAAGTGAATGTTATAGAACTGAAAGCTATAATAGCAAGTAAACTCACTGCGTAGGCTCAGTGGTGAGAGTGGAGATGACTTGATTTTATCAGTGAATTTGAGGTCAGACAATAGAATTCAGCTAATCTGAACAATGGAGAGAACAGACTGGAAAAAAAAAAAAGCCAGAACCATGGGAACCTACAGGACAATAATTAAAGATCCAACATCATTGGCATTCCCCAGAGAGAAGAAAAAGGGGGGCTTAAACACTACATGGAAGAATAACTGAAAACTCAAATTTGGTGAAAGATAAAAACATACAGATTGAAGAAGCTGAGTAAACTCCAAAGAGGATAAACCCAAAGAAATCCAAGACACATGCCAAGACCTATGCCAAGACACACCATGTTAAACATTTGAAAATCAAAGACAAAGTCTTAAAAACAGCCCAAAAGAAATGACATCAAATTGACAGTGGATTTGACCAAAGAGGCCAGAAAAGAAGTGGCACAATAATTTTCAAGTGTGGGAAGAAAAGAACCATCAGTCACAAATTTTATATTAGACAAAAATATCCTTCGGGAATGAAGAGGAAATAAAAATATTCTCAGACAAATAAAAATTAAAAGGATTTGTTGCTAGAAGCCCTACTCTTATATTGACTACAGGAAGTTCTTCAGGCAAAAGGAAATGATAAAATAAGAAATCTTGGAGCATCATGAAGGAAAGGGAGAAAGAGCAAAAATATGAGTAGATGCAATAGAGTGTCCTTTTCCTCATGAAATCATATTCAATGATTGAAATAAAAATTATACCACTCTCTGATATTCACAACAGTGATATTTAAAAGTAAAGAAGGTAAAGGGACCTAAGTGGAAGTGAGGTTTCCATATTTCCCTTGAAGTAGTAAAATGTTAATGCTAGTAGACTGTTATAAGTCTCATACATATGCTGTCCATACCCAGAGAAGCCATTACAAAAACAATATAAAGAGATATACTCAAAAACATTACAAATAAACCAAGATAGAATTATTTTAAAAAAATTCAAGTAACCTGAAGGAAGCAGGCAAAGAGAAACAGAGGAACAAGACCAATGAAACAAGTAGAAAACAAATAATAAAATAATAAGTATTAACATGTCAATAATTACTTTAAATGTAAATGGTCTAATTACCCCACAAAAGACAGATATTGGCAGAGTGGATAAAAGAACATGACTGAATTATATGCTGCATACAAGAAACTCACATCGAGCACAATAACATAGGTAGGTTCAAAAGGAGAAAGACACCAATAGAAATCTGGATTGGCTGTATTAATAACTAATAAAGTAGATATCATAGCAAATAAAATTTACATAATAAGATCAGTCTGTGAGGAATATATAAAGGCCCTAAATGTGTGTGCACAAACCAAAACAGTTTAAAAAAATATATGAAGCAAAAATTGATAGAGCTGAAAGGAGAAATAGACAAATACAAAATTATACTTGGAGACCTCAACACTTCTCTCCCAGCAACTGACAGAAACTACTAGATGCAAAATCAGCAAGGACAGAGAAGATCTAAACAGCACAGTCAGCCAACAAGATCTAATTGCCACAGATAAATTCTCCCCACCACAACAGCCGAATACAAATTTTTTTCTAGTGCTCATGGTATACTTATTAAGACAGGTTGTGCAATGGGCAATAAAACAGACCTCAGCTAATTTAAAAGCATTGACTACAATAGCTGAATTATGGAAATAGCCCAAATGTCCATCAACTGATGGATAAAGAAGATTTGGTATATATTTACAAAGGAATACAACTCAGCCATAAAAAAGAATGAAATCCTGCCATTTGCAGTGACATGGATGGAGCTAAAGAGTATTATGCTAAGTGAAATAAGTCAGTCAGAGAAAGACAAATACCATATGATTTCACTCATAATGGGGAATTTAAGAAAGAGAACAAATGAACAAAGGGGAAAAAAAGGAGAGGGAGGCAAATCAAGAAACAGACTCTTAACTATAGAGAACAAACCAGTGGTTACCAGAGGGAAGGTGGGTGAAATAGGGGATGGGGATTAAGGAGTGCACGTGTTGTGATGAGCACCAGCTGATGTATGGAAGTGCTGAATCACTATATGGTTACACCTGAAACTAATATGGCACTATATGTTAACTAACTGGAGTTCAAATAAAAACTTAAAAAAATAAAAGCATTGAAATCATTGAGTTTGTTCTCTGACCAAAATGGAATCAAATGAGAAAATAATATTAGAAAGACAGCATGAAAATGTCTAAACACATGGAATTTAAACAACACAGTCCTTGATAATCCATAGGTCAAAGAGAAAGTCTCAAAGGAAATTAAAAATACTTAGAACCAAATGAAAACAAAAACACCATAGATCAAACTAGTGGGATACAGCTAACACAGTGTCGGGAGAGAAATTTATAGCACTAAATGCTTAATGTTGAGAACAAGAAAAGTTATTGAATCAACAATCTGAGTTCTTACCCCAAGAAACTAGAACAAGAAGGGCAAAATAAACCCAAAGCAAGCAGAAGGAAGGAAACAATACACATAAGAGTATGAATCAATAAAATTGAAAATAGGAAAACAATGGAGAAAATCAATGAGACAAAAAGCTGTTTCTTTGAAAAAAAGACGAATTGATAACACATCTTAGAAGGCTGACAAAGACAAAAAGAGCAGATAGAAAGAACTAATATCAGGAATGAAATAGGGGATATCATATTAGATCTTACAACCATCAAAAAGAATATAAAAGGAATACAATGAACAACTTTGCACTCATAAATTTGACAACTTAGAAAAAATGGGCCACTTCCACACAAAACAAAAACTAACACAAATCAACCAAGATAGAATGCACAATGTGAATCACATTAAAATAAATATTTTTTCAAGAGAAATGAAAGCAGATGTCCCTAAGACTTGTACACAGGTGTTCATAGCTTTGTTTATAATAGCCCAAGCGTGTCCTTCAACAGGTGACTAAGTTTTGGTATGCAGTATACAATCTAATGCTACTCAGCAATAAAGATGAATGAACTCTTGATTCATGCTGCAACATAGGTGAATCTCAAAATAATTATATGAGTGAAGGAAGCTGGACAAAAAATACATACTGTATGATTCCATTTATATAAAATTCTAGAAAATCGAAACTAATGTATAGTGACAGAAGGAAGATGAGATGAGTAGTCGCTTAGGAATGGGAGGAGAGGGGTTTTGGGGTAGGGAGGATAGCAAATTTACAAGGGCACCTGAGGAGACTTTTGGGGGTGACGGATATGTCTGTTATCTTGATTGCAATGAAGATCTTACAGGTGTGAATGTCAAAACTATTCAAATGATACACTTTACATGCATTTGGTTTATTGTGTGTGAATTATACTTCAATAAAGCTGTTTATTAAAATGGAATAATATGAGAACTACATGAAATTCTTTAGATTCTTCTTTTCCTGATACAGTTGGTTTTTTGAAATATGAACTCTTTTATACAATTTCACAATATATTTACTTGTCATTTTGGTAGAATGAAGATCTGACTCTTTTAATTAAGGAAATGGAGCAGGGACGAAGTGACCTGGAGAAGGTGCAAGACCTTTATTCAGAGTCCTTGATCATGGATTGGTGGTACAATGGAGAAAAGGAAGGGGACAATAAGTAAGCACGCCAAAGCCCCTGTTTTCCCCATCACTGGGGAAATTATCTGCTCAGATGCTCTGCTCACTCTTCTTTCTGCGGTACTTTTGGGATTTCTCTTAGTGAAAAGAATCACATAGAATGATTATGTTAGAATTTTTTTAAGGAAGGAGAAGTCATAATCTAATAATTTAATTATCTAGTATATGGCTTAAGGAGGCCACATATTTGCCTTTAAATGTGAGTTCTGAAATCCTTGTGTGGTACTTAGAGCAGTGTTAACGGTTCATCTCCACCCAGTATGGATCGGCACCCCAATCCCAGCCATGATAGAGCACAGCAGGAGTGCTGTGTAGTGCAGGAGAGTTGACTCAGGGATCAGGAGGCCCAAGGGTCTGGACTTCGCTCTGTGTGATCTTGGCGAATCCCTGACTTCTCTCCACACCTGTCCATTGCTGTGAGTCTCAGTTTCCTCTTCTTTAAAATGGTGGCTGTGGTGGTAGGATTTGGGATAGATAATTTCTCGGGTCCTTTTCTACCCTATATTCTAATATGTCTCTAATTAGTAATTTTAAAACAAAAATCAGAACCACTCCAACACTCAGAAAGGGTGTCAAATCTTATTAAAACAATTTAACATTGTACAGATATTCAAATATCACAGCTTCATATGAATACTCTCTCAGGAGGATGTCTTTTTATTTATTTATTTATTTGTTCATTTATTTATTTATTTTTAGGATCTATTTCACTGTTTTATTTATATTTTTTTCAGGATGTCTTTTTATTTAAAAGAGTGATAGCTAGTGGAAAGAAGTTAAAAATACATTCATCAATCAGGATTTCATCTTCATGAAAATTCACTGTCTTCCTGTTAGCAAATTAAGCATTAATATGGGTGGGGAGCAGGACATGAGCAATGGAATTAGTAAAAAGAGATAAATGCTGTACTGGGCCATCTTATAATGAGGTTTTACAGCATTATTTTTAAAGTATTGGAAAAGCTCAGATACATCTAAATTTAGAGAATCTGAACAAATAAACTAAAAGTCAAATAAATGGGCAGCATCTCAGTGTAAATTACCCTTTGTACCTTAACTGTCTTCTTACCCTGTTTAATCAAACCAAAAATCTCAGGACAAAATGACTAGCTATTGTTTGGAAGTTGGCTTAGTCAGTTCACCGTATCTGCCATTGATTGAGTAGTGGGTGTATCCTTTTTTATATATATATTTTTTAGGGGCTCGATAGGGCAGGTTCTGGAAGTCATTCAATAAAGTGTTTTAATCCAGGCTTCCCACCATTACATATTGGGTAAATTTGGGCACGTTACTTAACCTCGTGGAGCTTCAGTTTCCTTATCTACAACATGGGAATAATGGTAGTCATAGGGTTGTTGGGGAGATTAAATGAGGATATGCCTGTCATATAATAAGAGCTCCTAAATTAACATAAGGGAAAGAATAAAACTCAGTGCCTCATTCTACAGGTAGCATGCTTCTCTCCTTCCTTAGAACATTAGGAAAAGTTAATTTACTGACTTAGCTACAGTCAAAACCAAATTGCTTTGTTCTAGCTTTCTACCAGGTGAAAAAATGTTTCAGCCTCCAAATCTCCTCTGCTTTCCTTCTTTTTTCAAATGTTTGTAGAGTACAGTCCATGTGCCAGGCGAACTGGGATGCACAGATGAATATAAACCCAGTCCCTTCCATCACAAAATGCACAGTGTGGTGGGGGATACAGACATACATGATTATGGAACACTGGGGGTGGTCTAAAAGCAGGCATTCAGGTGGAGGGTGAAGGAGGGAGGCCATGCTTTACAGTGTTGGAGGAGATTGTTCTGGAAACTTTCTGTGGCTGCTTTGTTCAGAGCTTCAGAAAAGATGTGTCTGGGAAAATTATCAGGCATTTCTAGGGTTCCTCCTGGCCCTAGATCTTCACCAGAGTGTTTTCCCGTGATCTGGTACTGGCACAGGGGGTCCAAGGCAAGGATTTCCCTTCACTGGCTTTTATAAGAGCTAGCTGTTCAACCCTTTGGTTAGAGAAAGGGGTTTCCATAAGCCTTTCTGGTTTACAACTGGCTCTCCCTCCTGTTAATTCCTACATCAGTCCCATAGAGTCAGTGCACACCTGAATTTCCCAAAGTTTATAGAGGAGGAAAATGATGAAGTTCAGAGAGGGCTGAGGGACTTCACCAAGTCACACAGCCAGGAAGGAACAGAGCTGTGATGTGAGCCATATCTAATGACTCCACATCTGGGCCCCTGTTCACTCTTCTGCTTTGGGTGGGGAAAAAGATTCTCCTTCTTCTTTTTTTTTTTTTTAAAGATTTTATTTATTCATTTGAGACACAGAGATACAGAGAGAGAGAGAGAGAAAGCATGAGCAGGGAGAGAGGCAGAGGGAGAAGCAGGCTCCCCAAGGAGCAGGGAGCCCGATGCGGGACTCAATCCCAGGACCCTGGGATCATGACCTGAGCCGAAGGCTGACGCTTAACCATCTGAGCCACCCAGGTGCCCTGGAAAAAGATCATTCTTAAATTAACCAAATGAGGGGAGGCTTCCTCCTTTAGTTTGTAGCATTCAACATGATTTTATTGATCTAACTCTGCCTTCTTGATGGAAATTTTGTGTTTTCCCCCTCCTTTTATTCTTTTTTTTGGTCTTTTTTTTTTTTTTTTTGGTCTAAAAACAGGCATCAAAAAGAAATCTGTTCTATGGTTTCAACCCCAGAAAAATGTGCAAAACCTCATTCTGATGTCGAGTCAACACCAATGTCATCCCTAAATATGTTGTACTTACCAGAGGATCTGTCAAATCAAAAGATTCAGAAGAAGAAAGTCCTTCACGCAGGTATCAGTGAACAAAATGGTTTGATTCTCATTACTGGTTTTCCTTCAATGCAACAAGGTAGAATAAAACTAAATCCACATAATATTTTAAAAGGAACCTAAACTTCTGGGTTTTTTTGCTTTATTGACATATAATCGACAAAAACATATATTGGTTTTAGTAGTATAACATAATGACTTGATATTTGTATATATTGACACATGATCACCGCGGTAAGTCTAGTTATCATCTGTCACCACAGAGTTACAAAAACATTTTTTTCTTATGATGAGGACTTTTAAGATCTATGCTCTTAGCAATTTTCAAATATGCAGTAAAGTATTAACTGTAGTCATCATGCTGTACATTACATCCCCATGACTTTATTTATTTTATAACTGGAGGTTTGTATCTTTAGACCCCCTTTACCCATATTGTCCACTTCCCCATCCCCCACCTCTGACAACAGTCAGTCTGCTATTTGTATCTATGAGCTTGGTTTGTTTTTTGTTTTTTGTTTTTTTGTGGGTTTTTGTTTTTAGATTCCACATATAAGTGAAATCATTTAGTATTTGTCTTTCTCTGTCTGACGTATTTCACTTAGCATAATGCTCTCACAGTCCATCCATCCATGTTGTGACAAATGGCAAAATCTCTTTCTTTTTATGGCTGAATCATATTCGTGTGAGCGCGCGTGTGTGCTCATGTGTGTATAATGTTTATATATTACATCTTCTTTATCCATTCACCCATTGATGGACACTTAGGTTGCTTCCATATCTTCGCTATTGTACATAATGCTGCAGTGAGCATGGGGGTGCATATATCTTTTTGAGTTAGTGTTTTTGTTTTCCTTTTTTTTTTTTAAAGATTTTATTTATTTTTTTGATAGAGACACAGCGGGAGAGGGAACACAAACAGGGGGAGTGGGAGAGGGAGAAGCAGGCTTCCCGCAGAGCAGGGAGCCTGATGCAGGGCTCAATCCCAGGACCCTGGGATCATGACCTGAGCCGAAGGCAGATGCTTAACAACTGAGCCACCCAGGCTCAGTGTTTTTTTTTTTTCCTTTGGCTAAATATCCAGAAGTAGAATTGCTGAATCATATGGTCATTCTAATTTTTTGAGGAACCTCTATACTATTTTCCATAGTACCTGCACCAATTTACATTCCCACCAGCGGTGCACAAGGGTTCCCTTTTCTCCACATCTTCACCAATACTTGTTGTCTTTTTGATTCTAGCCATTCTAGAAGTGAAGTGATGTCTTTTTGTGGTTTTGATTTGGATTTCCCTGATGGCTAGTGATGTTGAGCATTTTTTCATGTGTCTGTTGGCCATCTGTATGTCTTCTTTGGCAAAATGTCTATTTGGGTTTTCTGCTCATTTATTAATTGAATTATTTGGGGTTTTTTGGTGTTGAGTTATATGAGTTCTTCATATTTTTTTTTACTAACCCCTTATCAGATATATCATTTACAAATAGCTTCTCCTATTCAGTAGATTACCTTTTCATTTTGTTCATGGTTTCCTTCCTTGTGCAGTTTTTTAATGTAGTCCCAATAGTTTAATTTTGCTTTTGTTTCTCTTGCCAGAGGAGATGTATCTAAAAAAAAAGTCTCTGTGGCTGATGTCAAAGAAATTACTGCCTGTGTTTTCTTCCAGGAATTTTATGGCTTCAGGTCTCACGTTTAGGTCTGTAATCCATTTTTTGAGTTTATGTTTGTGTATGGTGTGAGAAAGTTGACCAGTTTCATTCTCTTGCATGTAGCTGTCCAGTCTTCCTGGCATCATTTGTCAAAGAGACTTTTTCCCACTCTATATTCTTGCCTCCTGGGTCATAGATTAATTGACCATAAAAGTGTGGGTTTTCTCTGGACTCTCTGTTCCATTGATTTGGTGTCTGTTTTTGTGCCAGTAGCATATTTTTATGTATAGCTTTGTAGTATGTCTTGAAATCTGGAATTGTGATACCTCCAGCTTTGTTTTTCTTTTTCAAGATTGCTTTGGCTATTTAGGGCCTTTGATGGTTCCATACAAATGTCAGTATTATTTTTTCTCTGAGAAAAATATTGTTGGTATTTTGATAGGGATTACATTAAATCTGTGAATTGCTTTGGGTAGTATGGACACTTTAACAATATTTATTCTTCCAATCCCTGAGCAGGGAGTGTTTTACCGTTTGTGTCATCTTCAATTTCTTTTTATCAGTGTTTTATAGTTTTCAGAGTACAGGTCTTTCACTTCCTTGATGATAAGTTTATTCCTAGGTATTTCATTCTTTTGGTATAGGTGTAAATGGGATTGTTTCTTAATTTCTCTTTTAGCTACTTCATTATCAGTGTATTGAAATGCAAGAAATTTCTCTATATTAATTTTGTATCCTGCAACTTTAACTGAATTCACTTATCAGTTCTAGTAGTTTTTCGGTGGAGTTCTTTGGGTTTTCTATATATAGTATCATGTCATCTGCAAATAGTGAATGTTTCACATCTTTACCAATTTGGATGCCTTTTATTTCTTTATCTTATCTAACTGCTGTGGCCAGGACTTCCAGTACTATGTTGAATAAAAGTGGTGAGATCGGACATCCTTGTCTTGTTCCTGATCTTAGAGGAAAAGTTCTTAATTTTTCACCATTGAGTATGGTGTTAGCTGTGGTTTTTTCATATATGGCTTTTATTATGTTGAGGTACGTTCCCTCTAACCCTACTTTGTTGAGAGTTTTTATCATGAATGGAGTATTTATCATTTGTGCTTTGTCAAATGTTTTTTCTGCATCTATTGAGATGATCCATATGGTTTTTATCCTTTCTCTTGTTAGTGTGATGTATCACGTTGATTTGTGAATATTGAAACACCCTTGCATTCTGGGAATAAATCCCACTTGATTGTGGTGAATGATTTTTTTTAATGTTTTATTTAATTCTGTTTGCTAATATTTTGTTGAGGGTTTTTGCCTCTATGTTCATCAGAGGTAATGACCTGTAGTTTTCTTTTTTGTAGTGTCTTTATCCGGTTCTGGTGTCAGAGTAATGCTGGCTTTGTAGAATGAATTTGGAAGCTTCCCTTCCTCTTCTATTTTTTGGAATGGTTTGAATAGGTATAACTTCTCTTTAAATATTTGGTAGAATTCACCTATAAGCCATCTGGTCCTGAACTTTTATTTGTTGGGAGTTTTTGATTACTGATTCAGTTTCATTGATAGTAATTGATCTGTTCAAATTTTCTATTTCTTCCTGATTCAGTTTTGGAAGGTTATATGTTTCTGGGAATGTATCCATTTCTTCTAGGTTGTCCAATTTGTTGGCATGTAATTTTTCATAATATTCTCTTGTAGTTCTTTGTATTTTTGTGGTGTTGGTTGTTATTTCTCTTCCTTCAGTTTCTGCTTTTATTTATTTGAGTTCTCCATTTTTTTTATGAGTTTAGCTAAAGGTTTATCAATTTTTTTGATCTTTTCAAAGAACCAGCGCCTGGTTTTCTATTGATATGTTCTATTTTTGGTTTGTATTTCATTTATTTGTGCTCTACTCTTTATTATTTCCTTCCTTCTACTGGCTTTTGGCTTTGTTTGTTCTCTTTCCAGCTCCTTTAGTCATATAGTTAGGTTGGGTTGTTGTGTGTGTGTGTTTTTGTTTTTGTTTTGTATAAAGTGTAAGTTGTACATTTTTTTTTTGTATAAAGCATGAGTTTTACATTAAGATATTTTTTTCCTATAGATGTTGCTCCAACACCATTTGTTGAAAAGGCTATATTTAAACTTACTCCATTGAATTAATTTTGTATCTTTGCCAAAAATCAGCTGGATATATCTGTGTGGGTTAAATCTGGGTTTTATACTTCTGTTCAGTTGATCTATCCACCAATACCACAATATCTTGATTAATGTTCTGCATGCCTTATTATCAAGTGCCATGATTCCTCCAACTTTATTTGACTTTTGCAAAAATATTTTAACTATTTTTGGGGGCCTGAAATTTTGTATAAATTTTATAATGTGGTTATTTATTTAAAGAAAACCTTGCTAGGATTTTGTCAGGAATTGCATTGAATCTATAGATTGATTTGGGGACAACTCACATCTTTATGATGTGGATTCATCCAGTCTGTGAACACGACTCATGAATATGACCATATATTTAGGTCTTCTGTGATGTCTTACAGCAGCATTTTGTAATTTCCAGCTTAGAGATCCTGTGCATGTTTTATTAAGTATATACCTAATTATTTCATTGTATTTGGAGTGATTGTAAGTGGTATTTGTTTTCTAATATAGGTTTCCATATGTTCATTAGTTCATTATGTTCATTAGTCTGTCAAAATGCAATTGATTTTGTGTTGATGTTGTAACTGGCAACTTTACCAAACTCAATAGTTCTAGGAATTTTGTGTCTGTGTGTTTGTGTGTGATATGTGCTTGTGGACTTCTTGTCATTTTCTTTTTTTAAATTTTTATTGTTATGTTAATCACCATAGATTACATCATTAGTTTTTGATGTAGTGTTCCATGATTCATTGTTTATGTATAACACGCAGTGCTCCATGCAATACGTGCCCTCTTTAATACCCGTTACCAGGCTAACCCATCCTCCCACCCCCTTCCCCTCTAGAACCCTCAGTTTGTTTTTCAGAGTCCATCGACTCTCATGGTTCATCTCCCCCTCCAATTTCCCCCCTTCATTCTTCCCCTCCTGCTATCTTCTTTTTTTTTCTTTAACAGATATTGTATTATATGTTTTAGAGGTACAGATCTGTAATTCAACAGTCTTGCACAATCCACAGCACTCACCATAGCACATACACTCCCCAGTGTCTACCACCCAGCCACCCCATCCCAACCACCCCCCTCCACTCCAGCAACCCTCAGTTTGTTTCCTGAGATTAAGAATTCCTCGTATCAGTGAGGTCATATGATACATGTCTTTCTCTGATTGCCTAATTTCGCTCACCATAACACCCTCCAGTTCCATCCACATCGTTGCAAATGGCAAGATCTCATTCCTTTTGATGGCTGCATAATATTCCATCATATATATATATATATATATATATATATATATATATATATATATATATATATATATACACACCACATCTTCTTTATCCATTCGTCTGTTGATGGACATCTTGGCTCTTTCCACAGTTTGGCTATTGTGGACATTGCAGCTATAAACATCGGGGTGCACGTACCCCTTTGGAAACCTACATTTGTATCTTTGGAGTAAATACCCAGTAGTGTAATTGCTGGATCATACGGTAGCTCTATTTTCAACTGTTTGAGGAACCTCCATACTGTTTTCGAGAGTGGTTGCACCACCTTGCATTCCCACCAAGAGTGTAGGAGGGTTCCCCTTTCTCCACATCCTGGCCAACATCTGTCATTTCCTGACTTGTTAATTTTAGCCATTCTGACTGGTGTGAGGTGGTATCTCATTGAGGTTTTGATTTGGATTTCCCTGATGCTGAGCGACGTTGAGCACTTTTTCATGTGTCTGTTGGCCATTTGGATGTCTTCTTTGGAAAAATATCTCTTCATGTCTTCTGCCCATTTCTTGATTGGATCATTTGTTCTTTGGGTGTTGAGTTTAAGAAGTTCTTTATAGATTTTAGATACTAGCCCTTTATCTGGTATGTCATTTGCAAATATCTTCTCCCATTCTATTGGTTGTCTTTTGGTTTTGTGGACTGTTTCTTTTGCTGTGCAAAAGTTTTTTATCTTGATGAAGTCCCAATAGTTCATTTTTGCCCTTGCTTCCCTTGCCTTTGGTGATGTTTCTAGGAAGAAGTTGCTGTGGCTGAGGTCGAAGAGGTTGCTGCCCATGTTCTCCCTTAGGATTTTCATGGACTCCTGTCTCACATTTAGGTCTTTCAACCATTTTGAGTCTGTTTTTGTGTGTGGTTTAAGGAAATGGTCCAGTTTCATTCTTCTGCATGTGGCTGTCCAATTTTCCCAACACCATTTGTTGAAGAGACTGTCTTTTTTCCATTGGACATTCTTTCCTGCTTTGTCGAAGATTAGTTGACCATTCCATTTCTGGGCTCTCGATTCTGTTCCATTGATCGATGTGTCTGTTTTTGTGCCAGCACCATACTGTCTTGATGATGACAGCTTTGATAGAGCTGGAAGTCTGGAATTGTGATGCTGCCAGCTTTGCTTTTCTTTTTCAACATTTGTCTGGCTATTCGGGGTCTTTTCGGGTTCCATATAAATTTGAGGATTATTTGTTTCATTTCTTTGAGAAAAGTTGATGGTATTTTGGTTTTTTTGTTTTTCAAAAGATTTTATTTATTTATTTGACAGAGACAGAGACAGTGAGAGCAGGGACACAAGCAGGGGGAGTGGGAGAGGGAGAAGCAGGCTTCCCGCTGAGCAGGGAGCCCGATGTGGGACTCGATCCCAGGACTCTGGGATCATGACCTGAGCCGAAGGCAGCTGCTCAACGACTGAGCCACCCAGGCGCCCAAAGTTGATGGTATTTTGATGGGGATTGCATTGAATGTGTAGATTGCTCTAGGTAGCATTGACATCTTCACAATGTTTGTTCTTCCAATCCATGAGCATGGAACGTTTTTCCATTTCTTTGTGTCTTCCTCGATTTCTTTCATGAGTATTTTATAGTTTTCTGAGTACAGTTCCTTTGCCTCTTTGGTTACATTTATTCCTAGGTATCTTATGGTTTTGGGTGCAATTGTAAATGGGATCAACTCCTTCATTTCTCTCTCTTCTGTCTTCTTGTTGGTGTATAGGAATGCCACAGATTTCTGTGCATTGATTTTATATCCTGCCACTTTACTGAATTCTTGTATGAGTTCTGGCAGTTTAGGGGTGGAGTCTTTTGGGTTGTCCACATAAAGTATCCTATCATCTGCAAAGAGTGAGAGTTTGACTTCCTCTTTGCCGATTTGGATGCCTTTGATTTCTTTTTGTTGTCTGATTGCTGTGGCTAGGACTTCTAATACTATGTTGAATAGCAGTGGTGATAGTGGACATCCCTGCCGTATTCCTGACCTTAAGGGGAAAGCTCTCAGCTTTTCCCCATTGAGAATGATATTCGCTGTAGGTTTTTCATAGATGGCTTTTATGATACTGAGGTATGTACCCTCTAACCCTATACTCTGAAGAGTTTTGATCAAGAAAGGATGCTGTACTTTGTCAAATGCTTTTTCTGCATCTATTGAGAGGATCATATGATTCTTGTTCTTTCTTTTGTTAATGTATTGTATCACGTTGATTGATTTGCGGGTGTTGAACCAACCTTGCAACCCAGGGATAAATCTCACTTGGTCGTGGTGAATAATCCTTTTAATGTACTGTTGGATCCTACTGGCTAGTATTTTGGTGAGAATTTTTGCATCCGTGTTCATCAAGGATATTGGTCTGTAATTCTCCTTTTTGATGGGGTCTTTGTCTGGTTTGGGGATCAAGGTAATGCTGGCCTCATAAAACAAGTTTGGAAGTTTTCCTTCCATTTCTATTTTTTGGCACAGTTTCAGGAGAATATGTATTAATTCTTCTTGAAATGTTTGGTAGAATTCCCCTGGGAAGCCATCTGTCCCTGGGCTTTTGTTTGTTGGGAGATTTTGGATGACTGCTTCAATTTCCTTAGTGGTTATAGGTCTGTTCAGGTTTTCTTTTTCTTCCTGGTTCAATTTTGGTAGTTGATATATCTCTAGGAATGCATCCATTTCTTCCAGGTTATCTAATTTGCTGACATATAGTTGCTCAGAACATGTTCTTATAATTGTTTGTATTTCTTTGGTGTGGTTGTGATGTCTCCTCTTTCATTCATGATTGTATTTATTTGGGTCATTTCTCTTTTCTTTTTGATAAGTCTGGCCAGGGGTTTATCAGTCTTCTTAATTCTTTCAAAGAACCAGCTTCTTGTTTCATTGATCTGTTCTACTGTTCTTTTGGTTTCTGCTCTGATCTTTATTATTTCTCTTCTCCTGCTTGGTTTAGGCCTTATTTGCTGTTCTTTCTCCAGCTCTTTTAGGTGTAGGGTTAGGTTGTGTATTTGAGACCTTTCTGGTTTCTTGAGAAAGGCTTGTATTGCTATATACTTTCCTCTCAAGACTGCCTTTGCTACATCCCAAAGATTTTGAAAAGTTGTGTTTTCATTTTCATTGGTTTCCATGAATTTTTTAAATTCTTCTTTAATTTCCAGGTTGACCCATTCATTCTTTAGTAGGATGCTCTTTAGCCTCCATGTATTTGAGTTCTTTCCGACTTTCCTCTTGTGATTGAGTTCTAGTTTCAAAGCATTGTGGTCTGAAAATATGCAGGGAATAATCCCAATCTTTTGGTACCGGTTGAGACCTGATTTGTGACCTAGGATGTGATCTGTTCTGGAGAATGTTCCATGGGCACTAGAGAAGAATGTGTATTCCGTTGCTTTGGGATGAAATGTTCTGAATCTGTCTGTGAAGTCCATTTGGTCCAGTGTGTCATTTAAAGTCTTTATTTCCTTGTTGATCTTTTGCTTAGATGATCTGTCCATTTCAGTGAGGGGGCTGTTAAAGTCCCCCACTATTATTGTATTGTTGTCAATGTGTTTCTTTGCTTTTGTTATTAATTGCCTTATATACTTGGCTGCTCCCATGTTAGGGTCATAGATATTTACAATTGTTAGATCTTCTTGTTGGATAGACCCTTTAAGTAGGATATAGTGTCCTTCCTCATCTCTTATTACAGTCTTTGTTTTAAAATCTAATTTGTCTGATATAAGGATTGCCACCCTAGCTTTCTTTTGGTGTCCATTACCATGGTAAATTGTTTTCCACCCCCTCACTTTCAATCTGGGGGTGTCTTTGGGTCTAAAATGAGTATCTTGCAGACAGCATATCGATGGGTCTTGCTTTTTAATCTAATCTGATAGCCTGTGTCTTTTGATTGGGGCATTGAGCCCATTTACATTCAGGGTAACTATTGAAAGATATGAATTTAGTGCCATTATATTGCTTGTAAGGTGACTGTTACTGTATATTGTCTCTATTCCTTTCTGGTCTGTGTTTCTTTTAGGCTCTGTCTTTGCTTAGAGGACCCGTTTCAATATTTCTTGTAGGGCTGGTTTCGTGTTTGCAAATTCCTTTAGTTTTTGTTTGTCCTGGAAGCTTTTTATCTCTTCTTCTATTTTCAATGACAGCCTAGCTGGAGTATTCTTGGCTAGCCTAGTATTCTTGGCTGCATATTTTTCTCGTTTAGTGCTCTGAATATATCATGCGAGTCCTTTCTGGCTTGCCAGGTCTCCTTGGCTAGGTCTGTTGCCAATCTAATGTTTCTACCATTGTAGGTTACAGATCTCTTGTCCCGAGTTGCTTTCAGGATTTTCTCTTTGTCTCTGAGACTCGTAAGGTTTACTATTAGATGTCGGGGTACTGACCTATTTTTATTGATTTTGAGGGGCGTTCTCTGTGCCTCCTGGATTTTGATGCCTGTTTCCTTCCCCACATTAGGGAAGTTCTCTGCTATAATTTGCTCCAATATACCTTCTGCCCCTCTCTCTCTTTCTTCTTCTGGGATCCCAATTATTCTAATGTTGTTTCGTCTTACCGTATCGCTTATCTCTCGAATTCTGCCCTCGTGATCCAGTAGTTGTTTATCTCTCTTTTTCTCAGCTTCTTTATTTTCCATCATTTGGTCTTCTATATCGCTGATTCTCTCTTCTGCCTCATTTATCCTAGCAGTTAGCGCCCCAATTTTTGATTACACCTCATTAATAGCCTTTTTGATTTCGACTTAGTTAGATTTTAGTTCTTTTATTTCTCCAGAAAGGTTTCTCTAATAACTTCCATGCTTTTCTCAAGCCCAGCTAGTATCTTTAAAATCATCATTCTGAACTCTAGTTCCGACATCATACTAATGTCTGTATTGAATAGGTCCCTCTCAGTTGGTACTGCCTCTTGTTCTTTCTGTTGAGGTGATTTTTTCCATCTTGTCATTTTGTCCAGAGGAGAATAGATGAATGAGAGAACAAAATGCTAACAGGGTAACAACGTCCTCAGAAAATATACTCTAAACAAATCAGAAAAGACCTGAAACTGGGGGAAAAGAAAGGGTAAGAAAGAAAAAAGAAAAAGAAAAAAACAAAGATAAAGATAAACAAAAACAGAACAAAATAAAAAAAAACAGAATATGATCAAATATGATCAGGCTGGTACATAGATCAGTGCCTCACTCTAGATTTTGGGTGTATTTTGGTCTGTTAGAAGAAAGTGCCTCCCAAAATTTTAAAGAATGAAAAACTTATATATGTACAAAAATAAGGGTTAATACGTTAAAGGGATGGAATATGAATGTAAAGATGAAAATTATAGAAAAATTTATAAAAGGAATTGATCAGTTGTTTGAAAAAAGAAAGGATTTAAGAAAAAAGAAAAAAAAGGGAGAGTATGTGATCAGGCAGGAGACTAGAACAAAGCCATACACTAGAGATTTAGGGTATATTTTGATCTGTTAAAAGAAAGTGTATCTCAAAATTTTAAAGAGAGAACAACTTACATATATATGCCAAAAATAAGGGTTACTACTATGAAGGGATCGGATATGACTCTAAAAATGAAAAATAAAATTTTTTTTTAAAAAAGGGATTGATCAGATGTTGGTTGAAAAAGGGAAAAATAAAAATTAAAAAAAAGAGAGTTAAAAAAATTAACTTTGAAAGACTAAAGAATCATGGTAAAAAAGCCATGGATTCTATGTGTAGTATTCCCCTAGTGCTGGAATTCTTCCATTCTCATTGATGGTAAACTTGGTCTTGGCTGGCTGTTCTTGCTGATCTTCTGGGGGAGGGGCCTGTTGTCGTGGTTCCCAAATGTCTTTGCCGGGCTGGGCTAAATAATCTGCTTGGGTTTGCTCTTGGGAGCTTTTGTTCCCTGAAAGCTTTCTGGACAGCTTTGGAGGCCGAGAGTGAAAATGGCGGCCTCCCAATCTCTGCCCTGGAGGAGCCAAGAAATCAGGGCCCCACACCTCAGTGAGCCCCCAGAGAAAAGCAGTCAATCACTCCCATCTCCCCGGTCTCCGGCTGTACTCCGTGCTCACCCAGCCTTGACTGACCGTTTCTGTCTCTGACACCCGACCCCGTGTGGAGTCTCCAAACCCAGCAGATCCCTGCGGTGCGCTCCCGCGCCGCTCCTCCCGGGGGAGGAAGGGGAGTCTCCCTGGATCTGCCGCTTGTTGGGTCCCTGCTGGAAGAGCAATGGCCCGACTGTCCTGCGGATCATGGTTTATGGCAGCCCTGAGCTGAGAGCCCGCGCCTCGGCTCCATCTCTGCAGCCGGCTTCCCCGCTCTGATACCTGGGATTGATAAGAGTGGGCATTCTGGCCTTTCCCCCAGTCTTAGGGGAAAAGATATTCAGTCTTTCACTATTGTGAATTATATTAACTGTAGATATTCTTTATCTGTAGATATTCTTTATCAAGTTAAGGATGTTCCCCTCATTTTTAATTTTCTGAGAGTTTTTATCATGGGTGGTTGTTGAATTTTATCAAATGCTTTTGCTGCATCAATTGATAACATGATTTTTCTTCTTTAGTCTATTGATATGTGGATTACTGATTGATTTTCAAATGTTAATCAACCTTGTATGTCTGGAACATTTTCCACTTCCGTATTTTCTCCATGTATAACTCTTTTAGTACCTTGCTGGATTTGGTTTGCTAATACTCCATTGTGGGTTTTTATATCTTCTAAGTACACAAAGGATATTGGTCTATAGTTTTTCTTAGTTCTTTTTTCCACATTCTTAATTTTTTTTATTTTTAAAAAATATTTTATTTATGGGCGCCTGGGTGGCTCCGTTGGTTAAGTGACTGCCTTTGGCTCAGGTCATGACCCTGGAGTCCTGGGATCGAGTCCCACATCGGGCTCCCTGCTCAGCAGGGAGTCTGCATCTCCCTGTGACCCTCTTCCCTCTCGTGCTCTCTATCTCTCATTTTCCCTCTCTCAAATAAATAAATCTTTATAAAAAATACTTTATTTATTTATTTGACAGAGGCAGAGATAGAGGAGGAACACAAACGGGGAGTGGGAGAGGGAGAAGCAGACTTCCTGCTGAGCAGGGAGCCTGATGTGGGACTTGATCCCTGGACCCTGGATCATGCCCTGAGCCGAAGGCAGGCGCTTAACATGACTGAGCCACCCAGGTGCCCGTTTCCACATTTTTTAAATTGATGTGTAGTTGATATATAATACCATATTAGTTTTAGGTGTACGACATAGTGATTTCACATTTATATACATCACAAAGTGACCGCAATAAATCTAGCTATTATCTCACCATACAAAGTTGTTACTTATTAGTAACCATATTCCCTATGCTACACATTATATCACCTGTCTTATTTATTTTATAACTGGAAGTTTATACCTTTTAATCCTCTTCCCTTATTCCCTTCCTTCCCTACACCCTTCCCCTCTAGCAACCACCAGATTATTCTCTGTATTTATTAGTCTGTTTCTATTGTTTTGTTTGTTTTTCTTTTTTATCATAGTTATTTAAATTTTTTTTAAATTTGAGTACAGTTGACATATAATATTACATTAGTTTCAAGTGTACAACATAGTGATTCAATTCTTAACACTGTTTTTGTCTGGTTTTGGTATCAAGTTAATGCTATCCTCCTCAAGGGTTGGGGTGGCAGGGTGATGAACACTGGGGAGGGTATGTGCTATGGTGAGCATTGTGAATTTTGTAAGACTAATGAATCACAGACCTGTACCCCTGAAACAAATAATACATTATATGTTAATAAAAAAAATTTTTTTTTAAATACTATCCTCCTCAGATGAGTTGAGAAGTTGTCCCTCCTCTTTTGTTCTTGGAATAAATTGGTATAATTCTTTTTTGAAGATTTGGTAAAATTATCATGGAGCCATTTGGGCCTGGAGATTTTTCCCCAGGGCTTCTTTATTAAGAATTCAATTTTAAAAGATTGTTTTAGGGCTATTAATGTTTATTTTATCTTGGTTGAATTTTGGCAGTTGGTAGTTTTTTAGGATGTGGTCTATTTTCCTAAGTTGTCAAATCTCTCATTGCAAAGTTATTTATTGTATTCCTTTATTACCTTTTTAATGACTGCAAGATCTATAGTGATGTCCCCTATATTGTTTCTGATATTAATGCTCTGTCTGTCCTCTCTCTCTCTCTCATTTTCTCTCTCTCTCATTCTCTCTTTTACAGTCTTGCTAGAGGTTTAATCAGATTTATTGGTACCCCCCCCAAAAAACAGTTTTATCTAATTGATTATCTCTAATGTTTTATTTTCAATTTCATCGATTTCTGCTCTTTATTGTTTCCTCCCTTCTGCCTGCTTTAGTTTTATTTTGTTCTTTTTCTAATTTATTCTTTTTTCTGATTTGAGTTAGGAACTTATCATTGATTTGAGATACTTCCTCATTTCCAACATAAGCATTTAGTGAAAAAATTTCTCTCCCAGCACTGTTTTAGCTGCGTCTCACATATTTTAATTTGTTGTGTTTTTGTTTTCATTCAGTTCTAAGCACGTTTCTTTCCTTTAAGCCTTCCTCTTTAACCCATGGATTATTTATAAATGTGTTATTTAATTCCACATGTTTAGAGTTTTTCCTGTTGTCTTTCTGTAATCACTCTCTTGTTTGATTCCACAATGGTCAGAGAACACACTCTGTATGATTTCAGTTCTTTTAAATTAGTTGGGATCTGTTTTAATGACTAATAGATAGTCTATCTTCATAAAGATATGAAGATATGTTTTGTGGGCACTAGAAAGATATGTGTATTCTGCTATTACTGGGGGGAGTATTCTGTCTATGTTGTTGGATACTGCTGGTTGACTGTGTGTTTTCTGTCCCTGCCGATTTTGTGTCTAGTAGTTCTTTCAGTTTTTGAGAGGGAAGTTATGAGGCCCTTAACTATATTTGTTGCTTTGTCTCTTTTTCCTTTGAGCTCTATCAGTTTTATTTAACTTCATATATTTTAAGACTGGTTTATATGTGCCCATTTAAGATCTATGCTTTCCTGGTAGATTGATCCCTTTATTATATAAATTTTCTTTGCTGTGAATTCTATTTTATCAGGTATTAATATTAGCCATGGCAGTTTTTTATTAATATTTTCATGGTATGTCTTTTTCCATCCTTTTACTTTCTTTTATTATGTTCAGTTAGCCAACATATAGTACATCATTAGTTTTTGATGTAGTGTTCAACGATTCATTAGTTGCATTTAACACCCAGTGCTCATCACAACATGGCTTAATACCCATCCTTTTACTTTCAATCTGTCAGTGTTGTACTTAAAGTAAATTTCTTGGGGCACCTGATTGGCATAGTTGGTTGAGCGTCCAACTGTTGGTTTTGGCTCTGTCAGGATCTAGGGTCATGGGATTGAGCCCTGTTGTTGGGCTTCACACGCAGCTCAGAGTCTGCTTAAGACCTTCTCTCCCTCTTTCTTTGCCTCTCCGCACCTGTGCTCATGCAAGCGTGTGCTCTCACTCTCAAATAAATAAATCTTTTTTTAAAGAAAGTAAATTTCCTAGAAGTAGGATATAGTTTGATATTGTTCTTTTATCCACTCTGCCAATATATTTTTTGATTAGTAGTATTAGACCATTTATATTTAAAGTAATAATTGATATGTTAGCACTTCTGTTATTTTATTATTTTCTATTTGTTTTCATTGGTCTTTTTCCTCTTTCTTTTTTCTTGCCTTCCTTCAGGTTACTTGAACATTTTTTATAATTCTGTCTTGGTTTACTTTTAGTTTTTAAAAAATTTCTCTCTTTGTATGATTTTTTAATTGTTTCTTTGGGTATGGACAGCATACATAAGTGACTTGTAAAAGTCTACTGGTGTCAACATTTTGTTGACTTTGTGTGAGTGTGGAAATCTTACTTCAATTTAGAAAATTTCAGATTTCTTTATATTCCCCAGGTTTAAATACCATTATCTGGAGTATCAGGTGGTGTTACAATGTCTGTTTCAGTCATTTCTAAGGATTGATCTGCTAGCCACAGTTGGTTTTGTTTTGTTTTTTACCATGTGTAAGAATGGTTTTATTTTCTCTTAATTCCTGAAGGACAATTGGACAATTTTACATTCAGTATTTGCAGTCAATTGTTCTTCCCTTTTTGTGGTTGAAAAATAGTGAAGCCTCTTTTTGGGGCATCCTACATTTTAAATGTGAAATTTTCTGTCATTCAAACTGGTGTTTCCTTAGGTAATATGTCTTTTCTCTCTGGCTACTTTCAAGATTTTTTCCTTTGTCTCTTATATTCAAATGTTTAACTGTAATGCATCATGGCATGGATTTTCTTGGGTTTATTCTGTTTGGTGTTTGTTCAGCTTCTTGAATCTGTACATTGTGTCTTTCACCAAATTTGGAAAGTTTTCATCTATTTCTTCAGAAAGTCTCTGTTCTACTTTCTGTCTCCCTGTCCTTTTGAGACCTGGATGATATGAATGTTGGATATTTTGTTATTATCCTACAGGATAATAGTTTATCCTGAGTTTATCCTGAGTCTCTGTTTATCTTTTGTCATTTTTTTTTCTGTTGTTAAAATTGGCTGAATTCTATTGTTCTGTCTTCAAGTTCTCTGATACTATCCTCTGCCATCTCTGCTCTACTATTGAGCCCATCCAACAAGTTTATTTGTTATTTTATTTTTTAGTTCTACAATTTCCACTTGGAAATTTTTATAACTTCTGTTTCTTAGCTGAAATTTTCTATTTGTTCATTTGTTTCAAGAGAATTTGTAATTAATTGTTGAAGCATTTTTATGACAGCTTCTTTGAAATCCTTATCAGATAATCCCAACTTCTGATTCATCATTCATTCTGTTGGCATCATTTGATTGTCTTTCTCATTTAAGGTGTGATTTTCATGGTTCTTGCTATGATGGGTAATTTTTTATAGTATCCTGAACATTTTGTCTATTATGTAAGGGTCTCTGGATCCTATTCAGATCTTTTATTTTAGGAAGTAGTTGCCCTGTTTAAAGTTAGCACATAGACCTCGACCTGCTTCTGTGGACTGTGGTTCCAATGGTAATTTAATTTTCACAGCCTTTGTGATATTATTTTGGTGCTTGGTTTGCTGGGTGTTAGTGGGGCTTCAACTGGTCCTTGCTGGTGCTATCTAAGGGAGCAGCAGGAGTTTCCTCAGGCCAGGAGGCTAGATGTCTCTCAGTGGGGAAAAATTTTCGTAGCTTCCCCACTACTATCTTTTGAGTCTTTTCATGTCTCTAGGTAAGGGAGGAGAGCCTTGAACCTACAGAGGCTGAGGGGCTTCCTGGTGTAGGCCACTTGCCATAGCTGGATCAATCTTGCATGATCTGTCTACTTGTTCTGGTATCTCTGTACAAGGGAGGAATGTCTTGGGCTCATGCCCATACCAGGCCACTTGTATAGCCTGCCTGCTCATTCCAGTAAGCCTGAGTTTTGCTAGAAATGCTACTTGCTACTTGTCCTAAACATTTTAATGGCCTTTTGTCACCTCCACCATTTCACTTAGATTTGAGATTGTTGCTATTGATAGGCATCCCTGTCCTGAATTTTTATTTTGTTTCAATTTTTAACATAAAAGAGTAATGAAATATAGTGACTGACTACAGAACATGGGGAGTAATTAAGTGCTTGAATCCACTGCCAGATAAATATGTTTTTATTCATTATTTTCAGGGTTTGGGAATAGTACAGTTTTTTATGTTTGGAGACTTTTGGAGCTAAATTTTATTTTCATTTTGGCACACCTGTTGTTTTGCCTAACGATTTTGGTCAAGGTGGCCTGCCAGAGTTCAGCTCTCCTATGTGGATCATTTATCTCTTTTACTCACAGACACAGCTCCCAACGAAGTTTATCCTTCTTAATTCCTGGTTACAAAGGCAACCAAGGCAGGAATTACCCTGTTGTTGCCTAGAAAAATAATGAATAACACTTAGCATAGTCCTATCTCTATGTACAGAGACCACTGATGTTAACTTTCTGTGAAAAAGATAGATAATTTATAGATTATTAGCTCATCTTCAGTCTAATTATCTAGTTTCTTATAGAAGAGGCTAAGTGCCTTCTTGTTGAAAACAAGGACACATCTCATTCATGAATACTACATAAAGCCTTGGTACTTGTTCCTCCAAACTGTGAAGTACAGAACACATTTACAATTAATGTGGTTTCTGTAATCACATATAAAAAATAATCAAGATGTCTTGGTACAAGCTCCTTACCTTCTATATAACACACAGATTAAATGTCAATATTTGATAAGTATCTATTTGCTAGTTAAAGGACTGCAATCTGTGAATATGGTGAAGCATCACTCCTAGGATTATGTTATGTTGACCTTAAGCCAAGGTTGTCTAGGAGAGTCCAGGATACATGAGCTCTTCAAGGGAGAAGCTTTTTCTAGCTGGTGACAGAAAAGAAAGAGAAACTTGAAGCATGAGGGGAATTCAGTGTGCCATTGCTGGCTTGAAGATGAAGAGGCTACATGGATAGTAATGTGGTTGCTTAGGGAGCTGAGAGGCCCCCTGACAGCCAGCAAGGATAGAGGGACCTCAGTCCCGCAGCTGCAAGGAAATGAGTTCTGCCAACAACTTGAATGAGGTTGGAAGTAGATCTCTCTCAAAGAGGGGCAGAGCGTGAGCTCAGATAAGTGGAACAAGCGTTTACTGCAGCATTTAGTTGGTGGCAGAACTGTCCTCTGAGATTTGGAAGCTGCATTCTTTTTTTAAGGATCCAAGAAAATAGGTGCATCTAATAAAGAATCTCCTTTTGTCCCAATTCCTTTAACCCCTTTCCCTTTGATACCAACAGAATCAACCAAAACCAGCCTGCTCAGAAACCAGATGTCCAGCCTCAAGAGCTCAGCTTGCAGCAAGAGGACAGATGGCCTTTCCACTTCCAGCAGCTGGAACACTCCAAGTGACAGAGGCAAGCCAGAGAGAGTCTCTGTATCAGGAAGCGCAGGCCGGCCTCCCTTTGCCCAGTGTGTCTGCTCCTAAAAAGCTGGGTGTAGATACATTTTGGGGGAAACAAATCATTTTTAAGTGGGTTAGGTTTGCTTCCTATTCAGGGACTCCTTGTAAATCATGTCTGCCTGCTATAGTGAACTGGATTTTCTTAGACTGAGATTTGCAATTACTGTGCCTGGACGTTTAATATACAAGTGGCTCACATAACTATGGTGCTAGTGTAGTGCTTGCTGCCACTCTGTGGTTTGAACTTGAAAATCTAATACTTCAGAGTTGGTTTATTTTCTTCCCTTCATTCACAGG
Organism: Zalophus californianus; assembly: GCF_009762305.2. Classification (NCBI taxonomy): domain Eukaryota; kingdom Metazoa; phylum Chordata; class Mammalia; order Carnivora; family Otariidae; genus Zalophus; species Zalophus californianus. Next base: position 78,016,093 of record NC_045602.1, read on the forward strand.
TGGCAACATCTGATGAGCCCCTCTCTGGTCCATATTGTCAGCCTTTTGGGGGCTAAGTGAGAGGAAAATATGATTTTCCACTCCAATTTTATTATAATAATAAAATCCTTCTTCTTAAAATAGTAAATTTCTAAGAGTTTAATTCCTGTAGGACTTTTCCCTGTATTTCAAATAGTTGATAACTAGTAAATGAAACTAATGACACAGATACGCACAATCAGTCCCCTACATAGGAGGAAGTGACTGAGTGACAAGTGTACACTCCATCATAGCTGAATCTAACCTTATGTTCTTTAGTGCTGATTGTTGTGATGTCTTTTCCTCTGTTTCAGTTAACCTGTCATAGTCCTAGGTCTGCTATATGCATGGTTCTTAAAGGGCTTAGCATATGATGAGTAGAGTATGATTTCTTAGATATTTAACCAACTCACTCCCAAACACCCCTCCTAGATGCTGCCAATTCAACTAGCAAATATTTCTTTCCACTTGTAAGTCCAAGTTTATATAAGGATATATATATATTAAAAATCCCAAACATTGTTTTGAAAATGTGTGTCTACAACTAAACAGGATCTAATAGGGATTTTGGCTTTCCATACAGAGTGGAGGAACCACAAAGCAAACTATCGGAAACTAAAATGTTGATCAAGGTTCTTTTGTATAATTTGGGGGGAGTCTAATGAAGCCAACATTGAACAATCATTGGTTAATGGCATTCTCAAATTTAACATTTTAAAAATGTGTTTTCTGGGGAATGAGAGAATGAATGTCTCATTTTTCCATGGAGAGGGATCTCAATGGATATGGGATGAAGTAGATAAGCAAAACAATGATAGGGCCATATTCATCTATGCATTGGTCTTTAGTGTAATTGCAAATGAATCTTGCCAGAGAACCCACTATGACAGTCAGGATTCTCTGAAATATGGTCCATTTGTTAATCATCAGTCACAACCGAACTAAAAGATAAGCGCAATCCTTCTGCATTTTTGATAAAAAAAACCCATATATTAGGAAATTATACAACCGTCATTTTCTCCTTCCACAGAAATAAGCATCCTGCTGAGAAATGAGTACCTAGATGGCAAATCATTAGGAAGAGTGAGTCGAGAAGGAAAACAGGTTCATGACCAAGAGTGAGTACTTTAATTTTACCAGGGAGTTTTGTTGTGTTTTTGTTTATTACAAGTTTTAAAGCATCATAGTCTGTGTTCTTATTTCTTCAAGTATGTCTTCAGAAAAGTGGCTCAAGACCCATGGCTTGGTTGCCAAGAAACTCACTGTCATGGATGCCTTGTCCGTGACAGCGGTCCCTCACATCCCCACCTATGTTCCCATTCTGGACAAGCATGTTGTTTCCAAGGTCTTTGATGAGGTAAGACTGATTTTCTATCTGTCCCCGCCTGACGTATTTTTCATTACCGGTTCAAATAAAATGTAGTCCACTTTGGTCTTATACAGTTGTAACAGAAATGTATTTCAGCCATTGAAAAGAAAATTATTTGTAAAGTTAGTAAAAAGGAGAGATAAAAACTCTTACGAAGTTTTGTTTTTAAGCTGAGAAGAGATTGGTCTTTGTTGGGTTGGCCATTCACAGCTGGTTGCTGGTGGGTGGCAGTGTCGAGCTGCAAACATGTTTGAAAATCTCAGAGTCATGAGTCATGAGTGAACATTATCCAGTATCAGAGGACCAGGGGAGAACTTGTGAGAGCTATGTCCTCCCTTTGCTTACCTTCTCTTCTTAAATATAGTGGCATCTTTTCTTTCTTTTTTAAGATTTACTTATTGAGAGAGAGAGAGAACACATGCATGCCTACATAAGTGGGGGGAGGGCAGAGGGAGAGATTCTCAAGCAGACTTCTGGCTGAGCTCCGGGCCCAACATGAGGCTTGATCTCATGGGTCCATGAGATCAGGACCTGAGTTGAAACCAGGAGTTGGACCCCTTAGCTGACTGAGCCACCCAGGCAACCCTAGTGGCATCTTTTCCATCATAAAAGTCTCCAAAGGAAAAAGTCAGAGAGGGAAAGAGGGAGGGAGCAAGAGAGATGCAGAGAGAGAGAGAGACAGAGACAGAGAATGAACCAGAGTCAAAGAACCATAAGAGAGTGACAGTCATAGCCTAGAAGGGGAAAAAGCAGTGGGAGAGCATGGGAGGGTTAAATGTGGAGGAAGGCCAAATAAATAGTGAAGTTTCCCTTGAACTGGGCAACTAGAAGGTCCTTGTCCTTAGCAAGAACGGATTCAGTGGAGTAGCCAGACTGTTAAGAATGAGGAACACACAAAAAACAAGGATATGAAGATCAAACCCCAGTGCTTCTGGGCAAATACAGTGGCAGCTAATGATTTAAATAGAAACATACCAGGCTTTATAGTCACTAAATGGAAATACTATCCTTAAAAGAACTCATCTCATTCTGAGATGGTTACAGAAGAAATGTAGGGTGTTTGGAATTTGCTTCCCAGTCACTGGGAGGGTGGCAGTTGTTGGGGGAGGAGAGGAATAGATAAAAGAAGATTGGCCATGAGTTGATAACTGTTAAATTTGCATAATAAGAATATTGAATCAGGGGAAGCTCATTCTACTGTCTGCTTTTTTACATAGTTTTGATTTTCCATAATAAAAAATTGAAAGAAATCAAAGGCAGGAAATCTTTTTTTTTTTTTAAGATTTTATTTATTTATTTGACAGAGAGAGACACAGCAAGAGAGGGAACACAAGCAGGGGGAGTGGGAGAGGGAGAAGCAGGCTTCCTGCGCAGCAGGGAGCCCAATGCGGGGCTCGATCCTAGGACCCTGGGATCATGACCTAAGCCGAAGGCAGACGCTTAACGACTGAGCCACCCAGGTGACCCTAAAGGCAGAAATCTTTTTTTTTTTTAAAAGCCTTTATCGGGGTGCCTGGGTGGCTCAGTCGTTGGGCATCTGCCTTCAGCTCAGGTCATGATCTCAGGGTTCTGGGATCAAGCCCCGCATCGGGCTCCCTGATCAGTGGGAAGCCTGCTTCTCCCTCTCCCACTCCCCCTGCTTGTGTTCCCTCTCTGGCTGTGTCTCTCTCTGTCAAATAAATAAATAAAATCTAAAAAAAAAAAAAAGGGTGGGGACTTTATCTAACTGGTCTTGATGTATTTGGAAAAAGCAGAGGAGTTGGTGAATTTTTTCTCTTAGTCACATTGAAGACATTACACTCACGGAGTTCAACATGTGCCCTGGTTTGGCACAACCAGTGATTTTTGCTCTGGAAGTTGTGTGTGATTGATGCTATATTCCTCATGACTGTGCCTCACAGCGAGTGGTTCTTTGTCTGGCTGAGACCTTGTGACTGGCAGGTTCTATTTGTATCTCCAGTGAACTCTAACCTGATTGGTCAGATAACAATGTATCACTTGAACTTGACTTCCTCCAGAAGGAGCAGAGAGAAACTGAACATTGATTGATTTCTTCTAGGAAGTTTGGTGGCAGCTTTTCCTATTCTGTGCATTTATTTTATTAATACTCTTCAGTTTTATTTGGAATTAGATGTCTTTAGTGAACTCTACTGAGAAGTAGAATTTTCTTGTGCTTCTCATGTCTCCTTCTAAGCCTTCCAATAGCCTGAAACATGGAAAAGTAAATTTCTCAAAAAACAAACATGATAGGGTAGGGTAGTACAAACATAAAATCAAGGAAGAAACCACGAGGAAAAGATTTATAGATCGAATACAGAAAAATGTTATATTGCATAAAAACATACAAATAAAATGAAGGCAGAGCTCAGAGAAATATTTGTAACATATACAACAAAGAGTTACAAGAGTAATGTCTTAAATATGTTTTTGTGTGTGCATCCACATAAACCAGTGTGTGTGTGTATAAATCATTGTTCTGTTCACAGAACAACATACATGTACACGTGCCCATACCATAAAAGAATAAAAAAATGGTAAATACCTCATTGGAAAATCTAGGGAGATAAATTAAAAATTTATCAAAACCCCATACAAAAATATTTCTTACCGGGTAACCAAATATATTCGTTGAGAAAAAGTGCAAACTGAAAAACCAGTTAGACAACTACCCCACCACCACCGTCAAATTTGTAAGGTTAAAAAATACTAATAAACAAACAAACACAAATACCAATGAACAGTGATGGCAAAATTAGGATGAAATGAGAACTTTTATATTCTGCTGGTGGGAGTAGGAATTGGTGCATCCTTGGCAGTACACTCAGAGGTGTTAAGAGCATACAGCCTTTTCTCCAGTGAATCCGTATGTAGATATTCCATAATCAGAAATACTGATACATCTATTCAAAGAATGGTTAGTGCTGCCTTATATCTAACAATGAGAATGCTGAAGATATCTTAAACGTCTACAGGGTATACCTGTATCATGGAGGGTCATACTTTCATTAAATGTCATGTTTCTAAAGAATAAGAAAGACATAGGGAAAAGCTCTCGATGTAATTTTTTTAAATTTAATTTTATTATGTTAGTCACCATACAGTATTTTATTTATTTATCAGAGAGACAGAGGCAGGCAGAGGGAGAAGCAGTCCCCTTGCTGAGCAAGGAACCCGATGTGGGACTCGATCCCAGGACCCTGGGATCATGACCTGAGCTGAAGACAGACACTTAACTGACTGAGCCACCCAGGCGTCCCAGTACATCATTAGTTTTTGATGTAGTGTTCCGTGATTCGTTGTTTTCATATAACACCCAGTGCTCCATGCAATACGTGCCCTCCTTAATACCCATCCCCAGGCTAATCCATCCCCCCACCTCCCTCCCCTCTAAAACCCTCACTTTGTTTCTCGGAGTCCATAGTCTCTCATGGTTCTTCTCCCGCTCCGATTTCTCCCCCTTTGGATTTCCCTCCCTTCCCCTATGGTCCTCTGTGCTATTGCTTATGTTCCACATATGAGTGAAACCATATCATAACTGTCTTTCTCTGCTTGACTTACTTCACTTAACATAATCCCCTCCAGCTCCATCTATGTCGATGCAAATGGTGGGTATTCATTGTTTTTGAAGGCTGAATAATATTCCATTGTGTATATGTACCACATCTTCTTTATCCATTCATCTGTTGAAGGGCATCTCGGCTCCTTCCACAGTTTGGCTAGTGTGGACATTGCTGCCATGAACACTGGGGTGCATGTGCCCCTTCTTTTCACTATGTCTGTATCTTTGGAGTAAATACCTATTAGTGCAATTGGAGGAACCTCCATACTGTTTTCCAAAGTGGCTGTACCAGCTTGCATTCCCACCAACAGTGTAAGAGGGTTCCCCTTTCTCCACATCCTTACCAACATTTGTTGTTTCCTGTTTTGTAAATTTTTGCCATTCTAACTGGTGTAAGGTGGTATCTCATTGTGGTTTTGATTTGGATTTCCCTGATGGCTACTGATGATGAACATTTTTTCATGTGTCTGTTAGCCATTTGTATGTCTTTTTTGGAGAACTGTCTGTCCATGTCTTCTGCCCATTTTTTGACTGGGTTATTAGTTTTTTGAGTGTAGAGTTTGAGAGGTTCTTTATAGATCTTAGATATCAGCCCTTTATCTGTAATGTCATTTGCAAATATCTTCTCCCATTCCATGGGCTGCCTCTTAGATTTGTTGACTGTTTCCTTTGCTGTGCAGAAGCTTTTTATCTTGATGAAATCCCAAAAGTTCATTTTTGCTTTTGTTTCACTTGCCTTTGGAGATGTATCTTGAAAGAAGTTACTGTGGCCGATGTCGAAGAGGTTACTGCCTATGTTCTCCTCTAGGATTTTGATGGATTCCTGTCTCACATTGAGGTCTTTCATCCATTTAGAGTTTATCTTTGTGTATGGTGTAAGGGAATGGTCCAGTTTCATTCTTCTATATGTAGCTGTCCAATTTTCCTAGCACCACTTATTGAAGAGACTGTCTTTTTTCCATTGGAGAGCTTTTCCCTTAAGATCAGGAACACGACAAGGATGCCCACTCTCACCACTGTTGTTCAACATAGTACTAGAAGTCCTAGCCTCAGCAATCAGGCAACAAAAAGAAATAAAAGGCATCCAGATCGTCAAAGAAGTCAAACTCTCCCTCTTTGCAGATAACATGATACTTTATGTGGAAAACCCAAAAGACTCCACCCCCAAATTACTAGAACTCATATTCAGCAATGTGGCAGGATACAAAATCAGTGCACAGAAATCAGTTGCTTTTCTATACACTAACAATGCAACTGTAGAAAGAGAAATTAAGGAATCAGTTCCATTCACAATAGCACCAAAACCATAAGATACCTAGGAATAAACCTAACTAAAGAGATAAAGGATCTATACTCTAGAAACTACAGAACACTTATGAAAGAAATTGAGGAAGACACAAAAAGATGGAAAAATATTCCATGCTCATGGATTGGAAGAATAAACATTGTTAAAATGTCTGTCCTCCCCAGAGCAATTTACACTTTCAATGCCATCCCTATTAAAATACCATTGGCATTTTTCAAAGTGCTGGAACAAAAAAATCCTAAAATTTGTATGGAACCAGAAAAGACCCCAAATCGCCAAGGGAATGATGAAAAAGAAAAACAAAGCTGGGGGCATCACGTTGCCTGGACTTCAAGCTATATTACAAAGCTGTGATCACCAAGACAACGTGGTATTGGCACAAAAACAAACACATAGACCAATGGAACAGAATAGAGAGCTCAGATATGGACCCTCAACTCTATGATCAAATAATTTTGACAAATCAGGAAAAAATATCCAATGGAAAAAAGAGTCTCTCCAATTCTTTTTCTATACACATGCTCATATATATACATATGTATATGTAACATATATTTATACACATATGCATAACAATTTTAATAAACATAAATGAGGTGATACCATATGGATTTGCCATTTTTATCTTTTATAATTTATTGTTTATTTTATAAAAATTATCTTTTAAAAATTAAGGTCTTAGGGGCACTTGGGTGGCTCAGTCAGTTAAGTATCCGACTCTTGATCTCAGCTCAGGTCTTACTCTCGGGGTCATGAGTTCAGGCCCCATGTTGGGCTCCATGCTGGGTGTGGAGCCTACTTTAAAAAAAAATTAAGCTGTTAGAGACTTTTACACATGTGTAGATATGGGTCTGTCTCATTCTTACTAGTTTCAAGGTTCTTCCTCATTATTTTATTTCTTAATTGAAGTATAGTTGGCACACCATATTATATTAGTTTTATGTGTACAACACAGTGATTCCGACAACTCTATAAGTTATGCTGTGCTTACCACAAGTGTAACATCCTCTGTCACCATCCAATGCTATTATAGTACTGTTCATTATATTTCCTGTGCTGTACTTTTCATCCCCAGTTCCTTCCCATTCTTAATGAACATTTACATTGTATCCTTCTTTTCCATATCACAAACAATCCTATAACAGATTTCTTCGCACACAGATTTTTGGGCACATGTACAAGCCTCTTTTGGGGTAGATTCTATGAAGTGACGTTGCTGGACCCAAAGGGTGTGCATGTTTAAAATTTTGACAGATGAAATCAACTAACTTTCCAAATAAATTTTACATTTCTACTAGTTACAGCCCCAAGGACAACCTTTTTCCTAAGAGGAACTCTATATAATATTTGTTGATAAGCATTTGTTCTATAAGTGTAGAAATGTTTTGAAAACCCTCAAAATAATATGCAGACATAACATCTTATTCAACCTGTCCTCTCTTCACTGGTTCATATTCTGAAGAAGTAAACATAGTAATTTATATAATAATAATATACCTACTCTGAGATTGTTATGGGATTAAAAGAAGTAATGCATATAATAGTCCATACTCAGCAGGCACTCAATAAATATTGGCTTTTATTCTAAAAATATTCAACAAATATTACATGCCTACCGTATGCAGTCCCTGAGCTGATCTCTATAGTATAGCCAAATAAGACAACCAATGTTTCTACCTGAACACAATTTACCATCTCATGGAGGAAATAGCAATTAAAAAAAGTCCTGGTTAAATGCGACAAGTGGGAGGTGCAGAGTGAAGATGCAGGAGAGGCCCCTAAGCCAGTTTCATTTGTTAAAGAAGGCTTCACACTTGGCTGTGAGAGTTAAGACCCGGGGACAGAAAAGGAGTTATGAGGTGAGGAGGTTGGGAGGGATGTCCTAAGCAGTGGGGGAGCTGGAGGGGGAGTTTAAGGGTCCAAGAAAGTTTGTTATTCTAAAGAATGTTTTGTGTGACTGGAGGAAGGTGTTAGCACTAGTAAAGGAAGTGCCTCGATTGATTAAGAAGTTGGAATGTCATCCTGAGGACAAGCAAAGGGTTTTTAGCAGAAGATCAAGTTTGGGCTTCGCAGCAATGTGCAGAATACTTGGAGAGGTTTGAGGCTGGGAAGGGTAAGAGTCAGTCAGGGGGCAAAGCCTGGATGACTGTCACCCAGGTGGCAACAATGGGGGTGGATCCAAGGCTATTTTCAAAGTCAGGTAGATAGGACTAAGCCATGTGGGGCTCAGCGAGAAAAAAATATGGAGTGATTCCCAAGAAAGAAAAACTGGAAGAGTAGTGAGGGCTCTGTTCTTTAGAACATTCTAGTCTTCTGACTCTAGAAAGCAAAGCCAAGGGATGAGGAGCAACATTTTTAAATTGCATTCCACCATTGGTACTTGTGCTTGGTGCCTTTTGTGACAATGTAAATTCTCATCACAGACCTGTGAGTAGGTAGCACACCATGCAGCATGCTTACCTTCCTCCATTATTGATAGTAAGAGCACAAATCATGATGATGATGGAAGTATACTGCAGTAAATTCCCATTTCACTCTCAAAACACACCTATATCTTTTATTCCTTAACATCTTCTCTGACTGGAAGAGACCCTCACTTAGAAATGGAAAGAATAGTAAGACAATAACCTAAAAATACCTCCTCCTTAGTGGGATGTATAGCTTTTTGAGATTTGGATCTAATGTTTTATGAAAAAGTAGACAAAAAAGTAGAATGGAGCTGAAAAGGAAACCTGAATCTTAACCCACTTCACTGAGAATTTTAATTGACTCTTACTCCTATGTTCTGTGCCCGGCCACATCTGTCTGGGCTGAATTGTAAAGCAGTGTTTGGCTTTGTCCCCAGCTCTTTGTTTCATTCATGACTTATGTATGGGCTCTTTCTTCTTCTGGAACACAATGCTGTTTTGGTTTTCAGTGTTTCCCCGACCAGCATCAAATCTGTCACAGTGGAAATGAAGTATTGAGCAGAGAGGTTGCCCTAGCAACTCTTCATTACAAGATGCTAACTGGCACTTTTGGTTTCCAATGGACCAGATAATTTTACCTTAGCTCTTTCAAAAAGATTAATTCATCGCCAAGTCATATACAGATAAAATTGTTTTAGTTATTTGATGAATCTGGAATTCAGAGTTCTTTATTTCCAATTGCTTCAAAGAAAAGTGAAATTAGTCTGTGTCATTGGAAAATTTACATAGTCATCATCAACATCATGATGTTCTTTAATAACATCCCATCAAGGCTTCCTGCTTTGCCATAATCTGGGTTCATTAAGCACATAACTCTGTGGTCAGATACGCTGGGCTTGCACACTAGCTCTATCATTTACTTCTGACAGGCCATGGCACAGTCCCATTAATATAGTACATGATGAACCCTCATTACTGGGTTTCGAGCAAAGCATTTGATATCATTAAAGTATTGTATCTAAAAGTTAGAGCAGCTTAGTGAAATTGCTATTCATCTTGTCGTTTAGCTGACAAGGAAGTTAGGTGCAAAGAGGTTAGGGATGTTAAGGACAGGCATTTTGTTGCTGTCATATAGTAGCATTGAACATAATGAAATTATGTATTGATAGAAAGGCTTATCTTTTAAAAAAATTTTTTATTGTTATGTTAATCACCATACATTACATTGTTAGTTTTTGATGTAGTGTTCCATGATTCATTGTTTGCATATAACAACCAGTGCTCCATGCAGAATGTGCCCTCTTTAATACCCATCACCAGGCTAACCCATCCTCCCACGCCCCCCCTAGAACCCTCAGTTTGTTTTTCAGAGTCCATCATCTCTCATGGTTCATCTCCCCCTCCGATTTCCCCCCTTCATTCTTCCCCTCCTGCTATCTTCTTTTTTTTTTTCTTAACATATATTGCATTATTTGTTTCAGAGGTACAGATCTGTGATTCAACAGTCTTGCACAATTCACAGCGCTCACCATAGCACATACCCTCCCCAATGTCTTATCACCCAGTCACCCCATCCCTCCCACACCCCCCACTCCAGCAACCCTCAGTTTATTTCCTGAGATTAAGAATTCCTCATATCAGTGAGGTCATATGATACATGTCTTTCTCTGATTGCCTTATTTCGCTCAGCATAACACCCTCCAGTTCCATCCACGTCGTTGCAAATGGCAAGATCTCATTCCTTTTGATGGCTACATAATATTCCATTGTATATATATATATATATATATATATATATATATATATATATATATATATATATATACCACATCTTCTTTATCCATTCATCTGTCGATGGACATCTTGGCTCTTTCCACAGTTTGGCTCTTGTGGACATTGTGGCTATAAACATTGGGGTGCCCGTACCCCTTCAGATCCTTACATTTGTATCTTTGGGGTAAATACCCAGTAGTGCAGTTACTGGATCGTATGGTAGCTCTATTTTCAACTTTTTGAGGAACCTCCATGATAGAAAGGCTTATCTTAATTAAAAATTTAAAAGGACAGTTATTACAAAAACTATATATATTCACTGTGTATAAAAATTAGGAAATACAGATGAGTGAAAAAGAAAGAAACAGTAGAGTCATAATTCCACCACTGATGAATCATTTGGTAGTTGTTTAACCAGACCTTTTTTGCTACATATGTACCCTTTGTTCTTTGTTTTTGTTTTACCAAAATGAAGTCAAACTGAATATACAGTTTTGTGCCTTCATTTTTACTCAACAGTCTACAGTGAACATTGTTCCAGGTCAACAGATGTTTATCTTCTACAATTAAAATGTTCACTAAATTGAAAAGAATAATCTTTTCTTTTCTAAAAGTTTATATGAAAAATGTGGGACATAGACTACCCTGTAGTAAGTATCATATTTTCTTGGGTTTATGAATGATCTTGTTCACACACTCCTCCTTTGCCAGTTAATTCTGTGGTCCTGCTTTCATTTGTTCTTTGGAGACTGGAGATGTTCCAGTTTTAAAGCAGACATTTAAGCTTCTGCACTCAGCAGTTTGTGCATCCGCACTGTCCATAAAGCCACCACATCTGTGTTCAGAGTTACCCATGCAGGATTTGTGCAGCTCTGGCATTTTCGTAACGCACATCCCGTCAGACCTCTCTTGGCCAATCTGGCAGCAAGCTCTGGGATATTTGTTGGAAGAGCTGATTAAGTTGAAAAAAGTGAAATTGGTGAACTAAGCCAGGGTTGAACAACAAATATATAAACACCAGTTTCATACTGTTTTCTCATTTTCAAAATGTGGGGTTGCTGATAAACACAGAATGTTAGGAGGAACTCTACCTGTAGTATGATTTAACAACTAATACCTGTGCATACAGTTCTGTATTCTGCTTCCTTCATTTAGCATTTGTTATGAATATACTCCCTTGTAATGACCATATTTGTTTTTTGTTTTTTTTAAAGATTTTATTTATTTATTTGACAGAGAGAGACACAGCGAGAGAGGGAACACAAGCAGGCGGAGTGGGAGAGAGAAAAGCAGGCTTCCCACTGAGCAGGGAGCGCGATGTGGGGCTTGATCCCAGGACCTTGGGATCATGACCTGAGCCGAAGGCAGACGCTTAATGACTGAGCCACTGGTCAGGCGCCCCTGACCATATTTGGATGAATTTTTAATGGTTGCACTAATATTCAATAATATGAACTACTGCAATTTATTTAAATTAGTCCCCCATTAGTGCACAGTTTACTTGGAATTTTAACAAGGCCTATTTACCTATGTCTTTGTTATCACTTAAGAGCAGTACATTAAAAAAAAAAAACTTTGCCAATTGCTGTGTGAAAATGGTATTTCATTTTAATTTTCTATTTAATTGTTCAGAATAGTTTTCTTATATAAACTAAATCTCTCAAAATCTTGTTCACTTTATTCATATTTCTAGCGAATGCCTCTTAAAAAATAGCAAAGTTACATTCATCCCATGCCTCAATTACCAAGAATTCAAATTTCGTGGAATCCAGACTTCATTATATTTTATAATATAGATAAACAAACATTGTTTGAGCCTTGACCATTATTTTTTATTTATATATAGTTTTAGTTTTTCAAATATTCAATACATAGTTACTTTGTACATGTATTATGCTAGAAAACTAGTAGGTTTTTTTTGAAAGGAATAAAGAACAGCAGAGTTTGGTAGAAAGAAAAGCCATGTAACAAAACCTGCAATTCAATGTATATATCAATATAGGGACTGAATGTGAAAATATGTAGAGAGTGCTTAATGCTTGGCAGAGAGTAAAGGATAAACACTATTACCATTATTGACAAAACTATTCTTTTTTTTTTTTTTTAAAGATTTTATTTATTTATTAGAGAGAGAGAATGAGAGATAGAGAGCATGAGAGGGAAGAGGGTCAGAGGGAGAAGCAGACTCCCCGCCGAGCAGGGAGCCCGATGTGGGACTCGATCCCGGGACTCCAGGATCATGACCTGAGCCGAAGGCAGTCGCTTAACCAACTGAGCCACCCAGGCGCCCGACAAAACTATTCTTAAATACAGTGGTTGCTTACAGGTCTAACAGTGGGAAAAATTCTAACAGAATCAACCCAAATTAGCTATCTGTGAATTCTAGCAATTTCTTCTTTCTTTTTGGTCGATGACTCTCTCTCTTTCTTTCTTTCTGTCTCTCCCCCATTTATCTCTCTCTCTCCCCCCCTTTCCTCCCTTTCTCATAGTTAAAATCTTTCCCCACAGGGTATGATTATTAATATCAATTTGGTAAGGCTTCTTTAGGTTAATCTCAAGAGAATTGAAGTAGGTGATATCATGAGGCTCTTTTTTTGTTGTCGGATATTGTCCAAGAGGGTCTCTTGATTTTCATTATGAGAGGTAATAAGCAAATCATTTTCAAAGGAGATGTGATCAGGTTTTATTCCCTTTCAAACAGAGTTGTCATTTTTTTTTCATTAACTGCACCCTCCTCCCCACATGCTTCCTTGCAGAAGCTGGGCGGCCATGGTTCTGATCCCTCAAGTCCTATCAGAATGCCCCTTACGACCTCATAGTCACACTACATTTGACATCATAAAGAGAATATCCCATGGGACATCCATGTGACCACCATGTTGTAAAAACTAAGACCACAGACTGAAGGTGTGGAGTATGACTTTGTCTTTCCCTAAATCTGCATGAAGAAAGGAATGAGAGTGGGTGCACAGAGCCAAATTTGAACTACTACCACACTGAAGTACACTGATGGCCACGCAAGGCATGAGATCCAAAACCACAAAAGAGGGAAGTAGAACATTAATATAAGTGTTATCATACTGCTAAATATTTTAGGGTGTTGATTTGCAGTTGGACCATATGTTGGCAAACTTGGAGAGCTATTTATAGACTTCTAAGGGGGTATTTTTTCCAGAGGTGATAAAAATGTAAAGGTCTTTGATTTTGTAGAGATTGATTTCTTTTTCCTCTGAAAGTTTTTGGGATATGTAGCTCTATTTTGAGAGTTGTGGTGGTTTTCTTTTTTTTTTTCCCTATTACTGCAAGCTTCATTCCGTGTTCAAAGCCCAGTCGACTCACCTTTTAACCTACTGTTCTGGCCCCTTCCCTCTGACAAAGGTTGTTCTAGAAGCCACATGCTGAATTCCTGCTCCTGACAAGTAGTGAGGTTTGATTTCACAGCCTCTTCATTTCTTTCTCTTATGTTTTCTGAATCTTTGCCTATTTTCTTGTTTGGTTTGGTCTTGATGTTTAAATTAAAAAATTAGTATATGTAGCCATCCATTTCAATGTCCTCTTTTCCAAGATAGGTTTTATTACTTAAAGTATTCTTTTTCCTGTCCATTTCTTCTTATGGCACTTCTGTATGTTTTTGTACTTTTACATAACTGTTACTTCTTTGAACAACCTAATCATAATTTTAATTATAATTACTATAAATTTTTGTTAGATGGCTCATAAGATTCATTTCTTCTCAACTGAATTTACATTCTCATTGTTGATTTTCTCAGCCATCATTTTTGCATTTGTTTCATTGTAGATTCTGGAATTTTAGTATAGATTAACAGGATTATTTTAATCTGTATTTTTCTCCAGTTTTGCAGTTGCCTAAATCTATCCCCTTGTAACCTACCCCCCCCCCCCGCCCCACCCACTGGCCTTTAGAACTCTCATTCCTTGGTGGTACTGGAATGTGAGAGATTCAGAGGGTGGCTTGGTATAGTTCTTGGCGGTGATGCTACATCAGTGTCCTCTCTCAGTTGGCAGAATCTTCTTCAAGGGTGAGAGGCCCTCAGACCAGTACTGGCTTCAGGCCCACACTGAGCCTGACTTGGGCCCTCGGCGTACAAACACTCATGGTCCCACTTGCACTCCAGGAGTTGTGCACCCCCTCCCCTGCTATCCTTAGACACAGAGACAGCAAGTCCACAACTTCAGCCCTGCTCACTTGTTCCCAGTTCCATTCAACTTTTGTATCTAGAAATTTATCAGCCATGCATCTGACCTTTTTTTCTTTCCTTCCTCCTTTCCATTCTCTGCATTTTTTTCTTAAGCAATAACAATTAAATTTTTGTATAATTTTGGATATAAGAGGGAACATAAAAGCATGACCTATTTCATCTTGATTGAAAGTAAAAATTTACTTCTCAAAAGCAATTCTGCATATTTTCAAAATGCCTACATGCTGCTATGGTTGGAATCATATATAATTTTGAAGCAATTTTATAGCTTGGCATTCTGTTAGTCTTTTTTGTTTAAATATTAAGATGGGGAATATACTTTTCTGTGAGTATATATTCATTTACCAACAAACATTTGTTGAGGGCATACTATGTGCCAGCCAGTGTTCTAGGTAATGGGAATACAGTGGTAAATTAGACAAAGTTTCTACTCTGATGGAGCTTACATTCTACTAGGGAGAGAGAGGTAACATGCAAAGAGGTAAGTATATTAGGAGATGGCATGGAATCATAGACATACCCAAACCCAAAAGTAAGCACCAGGTGCAAACAGAAAGACTACAAAAGAAGCCCTCTCTGGTAGTCTGCTGTTCTTATAGAATGTGATCACTAAGGCTTTTTTGTTTGACATTTATAAGAATCTCTTATAAACTGACAAGGAAAATAGTCCAAAGATGTTAAATATAATCAGATATTTTCAAGAGACAATAAAATGTAAAATAAATATATGAGGAAGATGTTTAACCCAAGTAGTAATTTACAAAGTAGCAACAAGGCGATCCTTTTACTTAAAAATTGCTCACTCTCATCAGTTTGACAAGGGCTTATGAAGATGATACTTGATTCTGACTAGGAGTTTCCCAAAGCTGTTGTTTTGTGTGTATGCATGGTGGTGATTTTAAAAATATATAGTTTTAAAACTGGAAGAAAAAGATTAGCAATGATATCTCAGATTCTTGTTTTTTTTTCTTTGTGATTATCCGTGTTCTCTAATTTTTCTGTAATTATAATGGTTTTATAGCCATAAAAACATGCCCTATGGCTCTGTAGATCCATTTTCGAAGGCACATGTTAACCTGTCAACTGACGCCTTCCTTCGGTATTGCTGTGCAGGTGTTCCCTCTGGCACACGTGTGCAACACCACCAATAAGATGACATTAATTAACCCCCAAGGAGTCAAGCTCAATATCTACAAGCAAAAAGTGGAACAGGCCATTAAGAGCTATGAAAAGTGAGTATTATTCCTGGCTGCTCTTTAATGGCTGTGGAATTTATGTGTTTGGGCTTGTTTTCTCTTGTTTTAGCTTAGATTTTTTTTTCCTTTACCTGGAGCAGCTACTTAGTGATTGCCCCGAAGGATTATCAGCGGTAGCAGCTACAAACAGAGGCGCTTCCTCTGTGCCAGGCACCTGAAGAAGTCCAACAGAGTTTTAAAGGAACCATCTTCCCTCTCCAAAATCTATAGAAATCTCATGTTTCCCTGAGATCTTTGACGCCTTCCCTTTAGCAGAGTGAATTTGATCATTTCGGCACCTAAGATTTTGTAAAGTGACTAATGAAACTCCACAATAATGAGATAATGGAGATAATGTAAGTGTCTCCCACTGTGTAAACCATTTTTTTCCCAAGATCAGGAGGATGATCAAGTTGGCTCCAGTGAAAGTTCTGCTCTTAGTCACTGTCTTAGTGCTGAGATAGGGGTCTCTTTTCACAAGGGCAGATGCCCAGTCTCACCTTTGGCTTAGCTCTGTGGTCCCCTCCCCACCCCACTCCCAGCACTTTATTAAGCCTCTGTGCCTAGCACTTGAACTTTAAGCATGCCCTGCTTCTCCGGGCAAGCCTTTCCTTGGTTCTGGAAGCTGTGCAACTGGGTTTTCACCTACCACCATGTGGGTGGGTGGAATGAAAGAAAGTACATGAAAGTTAACGATGTGTCCTAGGCAGCTTATGCTGGTCTGTTGTCATTTTGCAGTGTGTCTAGTGTGTGTTTCAAAGACGTATAGAGCCTGACTCCTGCCACGTGGGGTGCACAGTCCAGTCCAGAGACTGGCCTTTCCCCACCATGCCCATCACAGGCCTCTGCAAATCTCCTTTCACGGGAGCCTTCTCCTGCCCTCACCTAAGAATGGAGGCTTACATGAGCTCCTTCAGCTGCCTCCAGGCTCCTCAGGACTTCTCTGAGTCTTTGTCTGCCCTTCCTCTCTCTTGCAGACACAATGAACTATGCCAAGGCTCACTCTTGTCTGTGGGCCTGAGGCTTTGCTCTGTAGATTTCCCCCCATCCCCCGTACAAGGGGGCTGCCCCTCCACTCTGCGTCTCCCTCTGCGTCAGGCAGGCCTTCTCTTGCAATGCTGCCCCTCTTCCTGTCCTCCAGCTGACCCATTTCTTTCCCGTCTTGCCTCAGCTCCAGTGGCCCTCCTCCAAGAGGCCTTTCCCCAGTGACTCCACCAGCCACCTTGCCTGTAGCCCTCAGAGGGCTCACAGCCTCTGCACAGGCCTGGCTCTCCCCTGCAAGGATGTCAACTTCCAAGGGCCGGAACTTGGCAGCTTTGCTTTCCCTCTTGTCTCCTCTCGCTAGCAGGTGTTGCTATGTATGTATTTGACTGTTGGAATTTAATTTAATCTGATCTAATTCATGTTTAGTTATTAAAATTCATCAAATTCAGTTATTCAAAATATATCATTCATATTATAATTGAATTTGCTTGACTCAGTCAAATATTTGAGTTCTAGAATTACCTGGTTTGCGAAAGCCTGATGCAGGGCCACAAGCTAGGGCTTTGAGGTCCCCATTCTGGGTTTCATTTTTGACTCTGACGTCTACTTTGCAGGTCATGTAACAATTGCAAGCTTCAGATTCCTTATTTACAAAATCTATCTCCCAAGGCAGTTGTGATGGTTATATAAATTATATATAAAGAGCAATTAATGTTAATTACTTACCCCTTTCATTTCCTGAATCTGCTGATCCTAAAATAACAATAAATGCATACAGTATAATAGTCACACAGCTCTTCTCCCCTACATTAACCCTTTCCCTTTCTAAAAACAGGGATCCTTCCTTCCCTAACAGCAAAACCAAAATACAGACATAGTGATTTGGCTCACTTCTTACTTCCAATAAGTGAATATGGAAAAGCCTTTTAGGACCCTTAGAGAAATGCATATTGCTATTATTAATAGTAATATTAATTTTAATATGATTAGTATTATTTAACATTCAATATCATTGACTTAATATATGATATTAATGTGATGTTTATATTAAATGAATATTTAATATTATTACCTAATAATATTAATATTAACATTAGTATTATACAGAACAAAACTTCCTGATCTTTTGCATTCAATAGTATTTAAGAATTTTGTTGGTATAAGTGTCAATTCCCTTTTCCATCTTGGTCCACCTTTCTAAAGATACACATACTATGAAAAGTAATTAATGAAACTGGGTTTACTCCCACTCCGTCCTCAATATAACATCAGGTAAGCCAGATATAACCCTGAATTTGTATGGTTAGCGATGACCAGACAGTTGGGAAGCTCACAGCCCTTTGGCCAAAATAGTGACATAAACTAGCTATGTTGGTCACACTTACTGGCTGTGTGTGGGAGTCCTTCTGTTTCAATATTTTATGACTCGAGACAGCAGTTTTGGCTTTGTGTATCTGAGTATAAACTTTGAGTGAGGGTTGGCAGGGCTGGCTGGCTTCTGGGGTCATTTGTCTGCAGCTCATTTTGATTTTGAGTGTAAGGTCAAGGTTGCAGCCCTCAGATTCAGAGGAGAAGCATCAGTTCTAACCTGGCTGTGGGGCCATCCTTAGTAACCTCTGCGTATGATCTCCAAAATGCTCTGCCTGCCGGTTAGATTTCTGAAGCATCATTCATTACGAGTTGCTTTGCAAATTCTGGCAATTCTTGGCACAAGTAGATTTGTCAACTAGAGGTGTAGAGAGCTAGTGAATACAACCCCTCAACCAAATTTCACTCTCCTAAAACAAAAAGAAGAAGAAAGCTATGGTTGGTAAAATCCTTGAATCAAGGGGTGGACCAGCCTCAGAGAGGCCCTCACGTCCCACAGCCTCTCGGCATCCCACAGGGATGGCCCTCATCCCACACCCTTCGTGGCTTTCCCACTGTCACCTGGCTGGTCACTGGAGCTGGGATCGACACTCGGCTGCCCTCAGTTCACACCCACCTACTTTTTCTGCCCTCTGTGCTTTGAAGTTTCTCAGTATAGATGGGAAAAAGGGGGAATAACAGAGGTTATGTAAGTGTGCTCTTAGAAAAGTATTTTCTAAAAGATTGAATTAAAATTAGCGGCCTGTGTGCCAGCTAATTGGACCCACATTCACTAAGGTTTCTCAGTTTCCAAGCCTCGCCCATCTTCAGAACCTGGAGGGAATAAACACTGAGTTATTCCTGGTCACTTTATATGTACATCTCAATCCTCCCAGCACCAAGGTAGGTGGTGTTATCCTTGTTTCAGCGATAAGAAAACAGAGTTTCAAAAAGTTATATAACACAGGATCACACAGCAGCAAAGTAGAGGCACTGAGATTTGAACCCAGAGCCATATGGCTCCAAAGCCCTTGGCCTCACTCCCAGCCTCCCTACTATATATTGCCTCTACTTTCAAGGTTTAGGTTTAAGGGGATTTTTAAATGAAGTTGTATTTTTGTTTTTGTTTTCAGAGACGCATATACACACAAGCCAAAAATGCATCCTATGAATCCTTTAAACAGGTCTTAGGAGCCCTGCTTATTGATACATGAACCACATAATTAAAAATAACCCAATTTCCAAATAGACCCCAAGGAACTCAGAGCCTCCAAGTGAGACAGAAGCACTGAGCTGGCTTATTGCCTGCTTCCCAACTGTTTGTATCACGTACAGAGCATTCACCCGTGTCAGACAGGTTCGCACACACTGGTTCACTGAGCCCTCATGGCAACTCTAGGAGGGAGGTACCATTATTATCCACATTCTACAGAGAAGTTGGCTGCTGGCCCAAAGTCTCACAGCTAATAAGTGGAGAAGCCAACTTAGCTTTGGACCCAGGCAGTCTGGCTCCAGAGCCTATGCTCTTCACCGCATGCCAGACCCCCTTGCCATGGTCTCTCACCAGGCTCAGGAAGGGAGATCAGGCAGGGTAACACCCGCAAAGTGTTCTCAGAGCCCTGTGCCGCTGATGCTGGGTCCAGTGGTTAGAGAATGCCTCCTGGAGAGGGGCAGTATTCTCCCAACTCATTTTATTGAAGCTTGTTTTTTTCATGGAACACCAGCTCCCAGTCCCCCGGAACCAGTGTTCTGTGCCCTGCACCCCAGGAAGCCTGCTTTGGGTAATGATGTAGTGGTACAGAATGGGGGAACAGGATGGGGCCGGCACCTCTGCTAGAAGCATCACTGATTCATAACAAGAAAAGGAGCTGCGTCTACCCCATAGAAACCACTGGCTTCAGCCCCCTCCTTTCCTCTCTCTCCACAAACATGTTCAGTGATGACCTTCAGAAAGTCTCGGCGCTGCCACCGCCACCAAGCTGTGATGGGTGAGCAAGGCACTTCACCTGTTTGCCCCTCTCAATGACCTTGTTTGCCAAGGTCTTGGAAAACAAGCAAGTCAGGCTCGTTGATCTCTAAAATGTGTCCTGGTCCTGTTATTTATGACCCTCTTCATACCTTTTCCTTTGAAAATCCAGGTCTAGAAGAATGTCTCTAGAAGGTAAACTAAGGCACGGTTATACTTTCCCATAGGAAGAAAATCAGTGAGTGTTTAGAGACTTCAGGCAGAGAAAATGACAACCATTTTGTTTACTTTCATTTCTTAGCCTGGGTTTTACCTGACTGAGCTGAGAGTTGTGCCCTCCTTTAATATTTAACACGATTGCTACAAAGCCATGAGGTTTCCACAGTGATGCCGAGGGAGGCAGATACTCCTATCCAGTATCTTTAAGCAAATGGCAGTGACATGGTCCAGTGTGGGTGTCCCTTGGCTCGGGATCTGCCTGCAGTGCCCTTCAGAGCGTGGGATCAGCCTTTTGCCGTGAAATGAACTACTGCTACTAAGTGATTATTGTTTTTTTTAAATAGGCGCTTGAATAAAATTGTTTGGCGAGCATTATCTCAAGAGGAAAAAGAAAAGTAAGCCAGTTTCTCTTCACTTTGTTTTATCTTGGTGAAATTCACATAACCTACAATTAACTTTTAAAGTGTACAGTTCTGTTATTTATTCAAAATATTGTGCAAACCACCACCTCCCTCTAGTTTCGAAACCTTATCTCCTCAGAAAAAACACCTTGTACCCATTAAGTAATCCTTCCCCACACCTCTCTCCCCCTCTGGGAACTACTAGTCTGCTTTCTGTCTCTCTGTACTTTCCTCTTCTGGGTACATCATATGAAAGGAATCATATGATATGTGACATTTTGTGTCTGGCTTCTTTTACTCCCTTTTTGTAAAAACTTAATGTTTTCAAGTTGTAGCATACATAAGTATCTTTTTTATGCCTCAGGAGGGATCCATTGTGTGTACATACCAGCTTGTTTATCCGTTCTTCCATTGGTGGATATTTGGGTTGTTTCTACCTTGGGCCTACTGAGAACAATGCTGTCATAGACATTCATGTAGAAGTTTCTGTGTGGACATATGTTTTCATTTCTCTTGGGAACATATCTAGGTGTGGATTTGCTGAACCACAGGGTTATTCTATGTTTAACTTTTTGAGGAACCACCAGACTTTTTCAGAGCAACTGCACCATTTTATATTCCTACCAGCAAGGTACGAGGGTTCTTGTTTCTCCACATTCTTGCTAATGCTTGTTATTTTACTTTTTTTTTTTTTTTTAAATAACTAAAGCCATCCTGGTGGCCTAGTGGGTATGAAATGATATCTCCTTGTGGTTTTATTTGCATTTTTCTTAATGATCAATAATGTTAAACATCCTTTCCCATGCTTATTGGCCATGAATACATCTTCTTTGGAGAAATGTTTATTCAAGTTCTTTACTCATTTTTTAATTGGGTTATTTTGTTGTTGTTGTTGTTGTTGTTGAAATATAGGAGTTCTTTATATATTCTGGATTTTAACCACTTATCAGATGATTTTCAGAAACTTTCTCTCACTCTAAAGGTGGCTTCACACTCCCTTGATAGTTCCTTGGATGCATAGTCTTTTAAGTTTGATGCAGTCCCATCTGTCTGTGTTTGCATTTGTGTCTGTGCTTCTAGGGTCATATCCAAGAAAGCATTGCCAAATCCAATGTCATGAAGCTTTCCCCCTATATTTTCTTCTAGGAGTTTTATAGTTTTTGGTCTTCTGTTTAGGTCTTTAATCCATTTTGTTTTGAGTTAATTTTTATATATGGTATAAGTTAAGGGTCCAACTTCATTCTTTTGCCTGTGGATATCCAGTTTTCCCAGAACCATTTGTTGAAGAGACTGTCCTTTCCTCCACGGTGAGATCTTGGCACCTTTGATGAAGATCATTTGACCATATACATACATAAGAGTTTATTTCTGAGCTCTCTATTCTGTTCTACTGATCATGTTTGTCTTTATGTCAGTACCACAGCCTTTTGATTATTGTAGCATGTGAGGCCTCAACTTTGTTCTTTTTCAAGATTGTTTTGGCTATTTGGAGTCCCTTGAGGTTTCATGAATTAAGATGATTTTTTCTGTTTCTGCAAAACATGCCATTGAGATTTTGACAGGGATTGCATTGAATTTGTAGGTTACTTTGGATGGTATGGATATTTTAACTATTAAGTCTTTGAATCCATAAACACAGGATGTCTTTCCCATTTATTTGCATCTTTTTAAATTTTTTTCAGCAACATTTTATAGTTTATAGTATACAAGTCTTTTACATCCTTGGTTAATTTTATTCCTAAGTACTTTATCCTTTTTGATGCTATTGTAAATGGGATTGTTGTATTAATCTCCTTTTTGGATTGTGCATTATTAGTGCATAGAATTGCAACTGATTTTTCTGTGTTGATATTTTGCTACTTTGTTGAATTTATTAGTTCTAACAGTATTTTTATGGAATCTTTAGGGTTTTCTACATATAAAATCATGCCATCTGTGAACAGATGTAATTTTACTTCTTTCCAGTTTGGCTGTATTTATTTCTTTTTCTTGCCAGTTTCTCTGGATAGGACCTTCATTACTTTGCTGAAAAAAAAACAAAACAAAACAGTGAGCGTGGACATCCTTGCCTTGTTCCTGATCTGTGAGGAAAAGCTTCCAGTTTCTCACTGTTGAGGATGATGTCAGCTGTGGGCTTTTCATATGATGCCTTTCTTATGTTGAAGTAGTTTCCTTCTATTTCTGGTTTGTTGAGTGTTTTTTTTTTTTTTTTCATGAAAGGGTGTTGAATTTTGTGAAATGATTTTTTGCATCACTTGAGATGACCAAGAGGGTTTTTTTCCTTCATTCTGTTAATGTGATGTAGCACATCGATTTTTATATGTTGAACCATCCTTGAATTCCAGGAATAAATCTCACTGTTAATGGTGTGTAATTTTTTTAATGTGCTGTTAAATTTGGTTTGCTAGTATGTTGTTGAGGATTTTTGCATCAATGTTCATAAGGGATATTGGTCTGTAGTTTTCTTGTTGTATTTTTGTCTGGCTTTGGTATGGGGAAAGGCTGGCCTCATAGAATGAGTCTGGAAATGTACCCTCCTCTGCAATTTTTGGAAATATTTGAGGATGATTGGTGTTAATTGTTGAAATGCTTGGTAGAATTCTCTCCTGAAGCCATTTGGTGCTGGGCTTATATTTGTTAGGAGGTATTTGCTTACGGATTCTATCTCCTTTCTAACTATAGGTCTGTTTAAGATTTTTTTATTTCTTCATGATTCAGTCCTAGCTGACTGTATGTTTCTAGGAATGTATCCATTCCTTCCAGGTTACCCAATTTGTTGGTGTATAACTGATCATAGTAGTCTCTCATAATCCCTTTTATTTCTGTGACATTAGTTATAATGTCCCCTTTTTCCTTTCTGATTCTGGTTATGTGAGTCTTCTGTCTTTTTCAGTTAATCTAGCTGAGCATTTATCAGTTTTGTTGTTCTTTCCAAAAGTCAAGTCTTAGTTTCACTGTTTTTTTCTATTGTTTTTCTGTGCTGTATTTTACTTGTTTCTGCTCTTATCTTTATTATTTCCTTCCTTCTACTAACTTTGGATTTAGTTCTTCTTTTTTCTAGTTCCTTTGGGTATATAGTTAGGTTATTGATTTGAGATTATTCTTCTTTTTTGATGTAAGCATTTTTAATAAATTTTTCTCCTAGTACTGCTTTTACAGTATTTCATACATTTTGTTATTTTGTGTTTTTTGTTTTCATGTATCCCAAGATATTTTCTAATCTCCTTGTGATTTCTTCTTTCACCTGTTGGCTGCTTAAGACTATGGTGTTTAATTTCCACATGTTTCTAGATTTTCCAGTTTTCCATTGGCTATTGATTTCTAATTTTGTCCCATTATGATTAGAGAAGTTTTTTTTAATGATTTCGATTTTGAAAACTTTTAGCACTTGTTTCATGGCTTAACGTGTGCTCTGTCCTAGGGAATATTTTATATGTACATACAAGGAATATGTATCCTGCTGTTGGCTTGTGGTGTGTTCTGTATATATATCTGTTAGGTCCAGTTAGCCTATGTTATTGTTCAAGTACTCTTTCCTTATTGGCCAGCTATCTGGTTGTTCTATCAATAGTTGAAAATGGGGATTGAAATCTCCTATTTTTATTATTTCTCCCTTCATTTCCGTCAATGTTTATGTCATATATTTGGGAGCTCTGACATTGGGTGCATATATATTTATAATTGTCATCTCTTCCTTGTGGATTGACCCTTTTATCATTATATAATATCCTTCTTTGTGTCTCGGAACAGTTTATGACTTAAAGTAGTAATAATTTGCTGATTTTTTTTCTTCTGCTTTAACAAGTCTTCTTTTAAACCTCTCTAGTGAATTTTTCATTTCATAGTTACTATATTCTTCAGATCCAGAATTTGTTTGGTTCTTTTTCATAGTTTCTGTATTTTTATTGATACTCTCTGTTTTGTTCATGCAACATTTTCCTGATTTTATGTAGTTGTCTGTGTTCTCCTTGAGCTCACTGAACATCCTTAGGACAGTTATTTTGAGTTCTTTGTCAGGTCATTCAGAGATTTCCCATTTCTTTAGGCAAGATTTTTGGAGACTTATTTTGTTGCTTTGATTGGGCCACCTTTCCCTGTTTTTTTTTTTTTTTTTTTTGTATGCCCTAGAATCTTTAGTGGAGATTTGAGTGTTTGAAAGAAACAGTTATGTCTCCCAGTCTTTACAGACTAGCTTCTTACAGGGAACAACCTTCACCAATCATCGGAGCTACGGATTCTGGGGATCTTTCAAACCTTTTCTGGGGTGTGCCTTCTCCAGGCTTGTGTGTGTAATTTCTCAGTTAAAGAGGTTTGCCCCCTTCCTTCTCAGGAGCCCGTAATCTCTTGCTCCCCCTGATGTCTATTTTTGGTATTGCAGTGTCTCTGGTGCTGTAACAAGCCATGGAAGTCCTTTTTTTATTAGCTACACCTAACATGGTATCCAGAGTATCTCACCATTCCCATCAGTGCTCTGAGTCACATGAGATGGAAACCAGCCTCTTGGGAAGCCCCCCGAAAAGCCAGAATGTTGGATGCATGTTCCTCTTTTCTTTTCTCCTTTCTCCTAATTGCACTGCACTATCCAAGGGAAGCAGGGGGACTAGGCCTGGCAAAATGCAACAGCCTTTACTATCTACTTTAATCCACTATTCTTCTTGGTTTTGTGTTCATCTGGAGTGCTGCGACCTCTTAACTGGTTTCAGGAATTTTCACAAAGGAAATTTGGTCCATATATTGATGAGTCAGCATCCCTTAGGGAGGAATGGGAGCCTGGGGTTTCTTAGTCCACCATCTTGCTGACATCACTCCAATTTAGATTTTTTTTTAGTAAAAATTTTTGCTGTTATTGACAGGTCTGCTTGTGGATTGAGTCCTGTGGTTGTGCTGGGTTTGCACTGTACTCTTCCAACACCCTGAATCTAAAGAAAGTGATCCTTTCAGCAGTAAGAGAATAATTATGAAATGCCCTCTTCTCTCTTTCTCTCCCTCTCTCTCTTTCTTTCTTCCTCCTTCCTCCTTCCCTTTCTTTCTCTTCCCCTCCAGGAGTGTCTGGTGTAGCAGTAGCTGGACTGCAAGTAGTATCCAGGACCTGGGCCATCACATGACCCTGGCTTCCGCTTGAGTCTCACAGCCTGGGTTCATCAGCTCATAGAAAGTTTGCCTTCTGTTCTTTGTGTACCAAAACAATGAAGCCAGAAAGTTTAGGCCTATTTAGGCTTATAGAAGGAGGAGAGGAGATCAAAATAGCTAGAATGAGCTGGTAGAAGAATTACTGCCCTGAGGCAAATATTTGGCGTTTGTTTTGCTTCCCTTCCCTTTGCTTTGCTCTGTTTCCCAGAGTTACTACTGGGCATAGTGTGTGAAATCTCTCTGGAGCTCATTTTTGTTCCTGCCAAATGTTAGACCTAGGGAGAAAGGAATTGGTTCCAAATATGCCCAAAAAATTGAAAAAAAAAAAAGCTATATCGAATTTCTTCAAAATTAGATAATTAAATTAGGTAATAGGGAAGAATGTCTACCATAATTCACAGATATGGTTATTTTTAATGTAAGCTACCACAGTCCTGATGGACCAGAGGGTATGCCTTTGATTCTGTCAACTGACACCTGACGTCTGTCTGAGAGATGGTTCTCAAGGGAGGTTTTACTGAAAAATCATCTTTCCGTGTTTTTTCTATTATGATCACTTTCTTTGTTTTTTGTCCTCCTTTTTTTTCTTTTTAGATTAGATGCATATAAGCCCATGCAGTACTTGGAAAACAAGGCAGTTTTAAACAGGGCATTAGAACGGTTGAATTGGCCCATTTCGTTGAAAGAGCTGTCGATGCTGGAAAATGAAATCCTAGCTGGAAAAATGTATATCCAACAGGCCATGGAACTCCAGGAGGCTGCCAAGAAGGAGAATCATGTGAGCAAGTCACAAGGAGAGGTGGGTGCCATGGAGGTGTCTCTATGTCCTCCCTCCTTCCTGTCCCAAGTCATTGCCATCCCTGCGTTGGCCTTCCTTCTCCCTTTCCCACCCCCTCCACATGGATTTCTAAAAGAGTTAGAGCCAACCCAGGTAAAGCGTCAGGACTTCTTTTCAACAGAAAGGAAATGCCATTTGGTTTTACTATGGCCTTCTTTTTTATAAACAATACACTTTTAATTAAAAAACAAAACTAAACAGAAGTATAATATAGTGATTAAAGGCCTGGGCTTTGATATGAGCCAGACCAGGGTCTAGCCTCAGATCTGCCACGTAATCCCTGTATTATCCTGGCCAGTTACTCCATTTCTCTAAATCTAAGGGTCTTTTATCTGTAAAATAGGAATATTAGTAATATCTGCTTTATAGGGTTATTATGATAGTAAAATGACTTTTTACAGTACTTCATATGGAAAAGCCCCCCCATAAGTGTTAGAAATTATTACTAATAAGACACACTTTTCAAAAAATATATATATTATAATCTGACTGCCTTATTATTACCACTTTGGATCACTTACTTTTAGCTTTCATTTCCTCCTTGAGTAAATTTTTTACATAGAAGCAGTCTCCATAATCATTTTAATATTCTGCATTTTTCTTTGACTGCAGTGTAGCTGATACATGATGTTACATAAGCTTCAAGTGTACCAACATAGTAATTTAATAAGTTCTGCTGTGCTCACCACAGTGTAGCTACTGTCTGTCAGCACACGACACTATTACAGCACAGTACAATGCCACATATTCCCCGTGTCGTACGCTTCATCCCTGGGACTCACTCAGTCCCTAACCGGAAACCTGTACCTCCCACTCCCCTCCACCCCTTCTGCCCGTTCCCCCACCCCCTCCTCAATGGCAACCACCAATTTGTCCTCTGTATTTATGGGTCTGTTTCCGCTTCTTTTTGTTTGTTTGCTCACTTGTTGTTTTTTTAGATGCCACATACAAGTGAAATCATATGGGGTCTGTCTTTCTCTGTCTGACTTACTTCACTTAGCATAGTACCCTCTTGGTCCATCCATATTGTCACAGATGGCGAGATCTCATTCTTTTTTATGGCTGAGTAATATTCCACTGTGTGTGTGTGTACGTACATACCACGTCTTCTTTATCCGTTCATCTATCAATGGACAGTTGGTTTGCTTCTGTATCTTGGCTACTGTAAGTAATACTGTAATAAACATAGAGGTGTGTATATCTTTTTGAATGAGTGTTTTTGTTTTATTTGAGTAAAGATCATATGGTAGTTCTATTTTTAATTTTTTGAGGAACCTCCATACTGCTTTCCACAGTAGCTACATCAATTTACGTTCCCATTAACAGTTCATGAGAGATCCTTTTTCTCCACACTCTTGCCAACACTTGCTATGTCACGTCTTTTTGATTCTAACATTCTCACTGGTGTGAGATGATATGTCCTTGTGGTTTTGGTTTATATTTCCCTCATGATTAGTGATATTGAGCATCTTTTTATGTGTCTATTGGCCATCTGTATGTCTTCTTTAGAAAAATGTCATATTCTGCTTTTTTATTTGATATATCTCATATACTTTCTCTATTTTTTCCGAATCTTCAGTTTGATTTTTTGGTGGTTATATAATACTTCATGGTGTGTACTATACCCTGATTTATTTAATTCTTCAGTGAATGTTAGACATTTGGGATATTTTTTTCAGTTTTCTTCTCTTTCACATGTATTAATGACTTCTGTGGTGCATTTGGTTTAGTTTGTTAGGACAGATTCTTAGAAGTAGAATCCTTGCTTCAAAGGGCATGAATATTTTGGGGTTCTAAATAGTTATTGCAAATATAGCACCCCCTTTCTGACTGTGTGAGTTTGTATAGACATGGAATAGATCACTTGAAATATTACTGAATTCTTTGTAATTTTGGTATATTCAGTATATGTTCACTAAAAAATATACCCAAAGAACTGACCTTTGAGATTCATCTCTTTTGGTTTCAGTCTTTGCTAAGTGATATTGGCTTTGCTTGGTTTTAAACTCTGTATTTGCTGCTCTGGATTCTTTGGTTCTGTTTTTTTGTTTTGTTTTGTTTTTCTTTAATTTTATTTTTTCCTACAAATCGCACTTTTCCCCTCCATTGTAGAAAGTGATGTCTTTTGTGCAGAATGCAAAAATCTTATCACAAAGCATCTTATGGCGATTAATTGTTACTCAAACAAAGTGACTTCCCCAAATAATTGTTTAGTTTTCCCTTGGGAGGCACCATCTGATGACTCCAAATATGTGGCTATCTATTGGCCCTCCTCACTGGATGCCCTGTGGGCACCCAAGAATCAAGAAGACAAGTGAATTAACTCCCTGTCCCTGAAAATCTGCTCTTCTTTTCATCATCCCTCTTCTCCTCTGTTCTTTCATTTTTTCATTTTTTTAAAAAGATTTTACTTATTTATTTGACAGAGAGAGAGACACAGCGAGAGAGGGAATACAAGCAGTGGGAGTGGGAGAGGGAGAAGCAGGCTTCCCCCCGAGCAGGGAGCTCAGTGCGGGGCTCGATCCCAGGATCTGGAATCATGACCTGAGCCGAAGGCAGATGCTTAACAACTGAGCCACCCAGGCGCCCCTCATTGACATATTTATGAGTTCCCACAAGGTGCCAAGCACTATTCTAGGCACTAAAAGTACCTAATCACACAACCACACCCACCCTTATTCTAGTCAGGGAGAAAGACCAGTACAAGTCCCAAACGATGGACTTTCCCACGCTTAACTGTAGAGACAGTGCCTAACAGCAGATTCTGCTAGCATTACTTTTTTTCTATACTTTATATTAAATTTAAAAATGGGAAGTGTTGCTGAGATGGAGTAAAAAGAAACCTCTGGTGATTTAGAATAAAGATAATGTGTTCTACTTGGATTTGTCTGGAATCCTGGGACTCAAAAGTTCATTGCCCATGAGATATGAATGAATTTTTCTCTTTTTTAATTCTCTTACCCAGAAAGTGGGAATAAAAATACTTTCCATCATTTCTTTATGAAAAATACCTGTTCATTTCCGATCACAGGTCAGATCGTGTGCTTGGCACATGAAGAGCCTGTCTCATTCTTTTCTCTCTACTTGGTGTCTCCCAAGGTGATAATATACATTGGACACAAAATGGGCTTTGTTAACTGCATTGAAGACACGGGCCCAGCCTGGTGAAGATGTACTGGAACAGAATGTAAGCTCCATGAGAGCTGAGACCTTGTTTGGCCTTATTTGTAGCTGTATCTATAGCCCTGAGAATGGCAGCTGGCCCACGGTGGACACTAGACAAATATGTATTGAATGAATGAAACCCAGATCCTTCTAGCAGAGAATTATAAATGTGACAACAGAGGCACACCCACAGACCAACTGGAAGATGGGGAAAAGTGAACTGGAGAGTTGGGGGAGGCTTCAAAGAGGGGATAGTTAAGTTTGGTCTAGAATGATGTGTAGGATTTGAGGGTTGGGGTGTGAGAAATGTTCTGAGTGAAAGAAATGGCCTATGCAGAGGCAGGGAGGTGGGATGAACATGGCATGTTCCCCAGGGATATGGCAGGAGACAAGGCAGGAAAGGAAGTTGGCAGCAGAATACGAGGGACTTGGAATTCTCTCCCTGGATCACGGACTCATGCCTGTTGGAAATGGAAACCCAGGGAAGGATTTTCAGCAAGTGGAAGACATTAACAGATTTATGTTTTGGCAGCATGATGAGGCCCAGTGTAGAAGGGAAAGACCCAAACCAGGTGCAACACTCTGTTGAGCGGTTTTGAGTCCTTGAGCCAAGCCAGAACAGTGAGGAGGAAATAGAGAAAAGAGATATGAACTGGTAGAAAGTGAATGTGTGGGGTGAGCCAGAAGGCAAAGCTAAGGATACCCCAAAACTTTGTCTTGAACACGGGGGAAACAGGCACTGTTAACCCTTCCGTCGTATCACCTCTGCTCCTCAGGGACACAGATGTTCCCTGGCCAGCCCATCTAAACACCCTGTCATTCTCTAACCCCTGACCACATTTTTGTTTTCTTCACAACACATTTCACTTGACATTATGTATGTGTTTATGATCTGTCTTCCCTACTAGAATGAGGCTGGGACTTGGTCCGTTGTATGCTAGGTACTCCCAGCGTCTAGAATACTGCTTGGTACCTTGTAGGTACCAATACTCATAAGTATTTGAATGAATAAATGAAAGAATGAGCAAGAGGAAGAGGTATAATAAGAGGAAGACCATATTTTCAGGGAAAGGTAATTCACTTTAGGTCCTTTTGATTCTTAGGTGTCCACGGGGTATCCAGGTGAGAAAGGCCACATGTTTATAGCTTAGGAGAGAAGTCTGAGTTAAGGAGATAGTTTGGAGGTCATTTGAGGTGCTGAGAGAAGAAGAGACAGTGGAAGGGATGGATACAGGAAAGTTAGAGGAGCAGGAGGTTCAGGGTAGAATGCATGATGCGAGAGCCCAGGGAGAGGGGGGCAGAACCTTGGATCTGGAGTCACAGTCCTGAGTATGGTCTCACTGTAGCAAATTTCTAGCTCTGTGGCCTTACAAAGGCCCCCTAAGCCTAGTTTCCTCATCTTTAAAATAGAAAAAGCACCTACCTAAAGGTGGTTGTAAGATAATACACAGAGTTTAGGTAGGGCAGTGTGCAACGCTAAGGTCTCAACAGTAAATGCACTCAACATGTACTACCCACTATTGCTATATCCATTGTTAAAGTTTTTACTGAGGAATTTTGAAAAGTCATACAGAAGGATGTCTCCAAGCCATTTGATTTGGCAAGAAGATCATTAGTGATCTTAGTGAGAATAATTTCAGTAAAATTGTGGGAGCAGAAGCCAGTTTGCAGTGGGTGGAAGAGTGGGTAGAACTGAAGAAAGTAAGTATAGGAAGTGAAGATTTGGTTTCAAGATCTTCATAGGGAAGGAAAGGAGAAAGAGATGGTGAGAAACTTGAGGCATGAGCCAGAGTGAGAGAAGACATTTAGTGTGTGTAATGGTATCGATGGGTCCACTGCTGCCCCGTTCTTGGTCAGGGACTAAGGTTTTCCTTCACTGCCCTGTCCCTACACAGGGTAGGCAAAGCCCCCACTGCCTGTTCCGGGAAGCATCCATGTGCCCAGGACAGTTATCCACAGGTAATGAATTGTATGTCAGGGTGGGGCGTACTCTTACTTGGCATCTTATCTTCAGAGTTCTTTCCGCTCTTGGCATGGCCCTCCGCAATGGGATATTTTGTGTATTATTTTCTTAAAATGATACTTCTCCTCACCATGTATGATGTATTATGAAATATTTTAATTCTATTTCTGCCATGCCCCATTGGTTTGACTTCATGGCCCACTAATAGGTCTCGATCTCCTATTGTGAAAAATATTGGTTGGGACCAAAGCTCACGATTACAAGGGCTTGTGAGAACCTAGGGTAAAAATTCTTCACAGATGAAAGTCATTTTTACTGATTCGTATATAAATATAGTCTGATTATAAATTCTTTTAGCAAAGGCCAAAGATTTTGATCAGTGATTATAAATTGAAGAGCAAGAAACCATCTCTTATTTATTAAGGTCCACTAGAGTTTATTGATAACATATAGCAAAAGGTGATTAAAGTTTGTTAGGAATGGGGATCCAATTGGAAATGCCCACACACAGTCAGAAGGGAGTGGCCAGTGGTCACTTTGGTCCACTTGGTCCACACCAGGATGTGTTATGGAGTTTGGATGTCTTTGGTTCTCTGATATATAGTCACCCCACTGGTTCCTGAGTTTGGGACAGCTTTGTGATTTTTCTGTTGGTGAGGATCAGATGTGGGGAGAAGTGGCTGCATATGTTGGTGTTAAGCTAGCTTCTACCTTGCTTTTTCCACTCAGGCTTTGACTGACAGTCTTTGCTGGCCTCAGGATCAAACCTGAGCAGAGAACCATCATCCCACCTGCTCTGCCCACCATGGTCGCATTCTGTGCTTGACTGAAGAATTGCTTACCCTATTTCCAATTACCCACTAGTTTTGTGGTATCCCTAGAGACAGGTGCTTGGCTCACTGACCACATAATGAAAGGAAAAATCTGAAGTCTGAAATTTTAAATTCCCCTTGAAAACTCCCTCGGCTTACGCCCCTCTTATTGCCATGATTGCAAATTTCACCATCATTGGCCAATCAGAGCTGTGCTATGGTGAAAATCACCACCGGGCATCTGAATTATAATTAACCTTCCATAGTTCTCCCTGGGAGCCTGGTCTAGGCAGCCCAGCCATGCTATCCTACAACATTTCCTTAGGATTATTCTCCAGAGCAAATCCCTTAGGACCCAGGCCCAGAAAGACCCAACAGGTTCTCCACACTTATAACCTTGACTGCCTTGGAAAATTTGGAGACAGAAGATCTTGTGAAGCATCTGTAAGCAACCCTAAAAGAGATCTTAGAAATTTATCTATACAGCTGGCCACACATGGTTATTTCTCCAAGTTGTGACTGGTAAAAAATGTGGAATCCACAGTCTTTAGGGATGGTGCATTGAGTGAACCACTCCGTGAAAAACTATCCAGAAGAAAGAGTGTTGGGGAAGATATAGGTGAGAGGCTGGGTGAGGTGGAACTGGGAGAATGAGAGAAGGAGAGAGACCATCTGGATTGGAAAACATTGTCGGGAAAACAGTGATTTTGACACCGTATAGGAAAAAGTCGGTTGGAAAGATTTAGAGAGAAATTTCTTTGAGTTGTATAAAATGGAGTCAGAATAAATAGAGTTATTATCTTTGCTCCCAAATAATGGTTGGACCCGTTGTCATTCTTGCATTTTGCAGTTCTTAATATTTCCTCTTTAAAGGGAGGAGGGAGGCCGCCCACCATAACCTCTACAACTAATCAGCCTTCCTCATTCTACTAGAAAAACTTGGGTCTGTTGTGCTGATACTCGAGTCTAGTAGGAAGACTGACTCTCTAGTGACTGTGAATTGTTCTTCAGCAGCACATAAGATCCCCTGGTATGAGGGTGGAGAATTAACAAGTCTGGGTTGGGCATCAGTGATGTTGCCATCACAGAAAGAATGACACATGCACATTCAGACCAGCATCATGGAGGTAAGTTAAACGCCTGGAAAAGAGACCCCAGATGGGCTCTTGAGGGATGAGGGTAGATGTGGCCCAGGGGGGCTTAAGTGTCAGAGAGAGCACTGATGGGACAGGAGACTGCTGCCAGCCTCATGATTGTGCCCCAGTTACTGGGCTCTTAAGGAGAGACTCTCACTCAGGAATACCAGTCACTGGAGGGAACTGAAAGAAGGGAAGAGAAACTCCCATCACCTTTAAATATTATCTAAAAAGTTTTCTGTCTAGGATCCTGACGTTCAGGAGTGGGAAGGTGGGTACCAGCTCTAGGGAATCCCTGAGGTGACAAAAATCAGTGCCAGATTGTCTTTTCATTCTAAAGCTATAGACAACCCTCTTGGCTGGAGGTTTTAGCTGGGCAGACCTCCGCATTGTCCTGCCACTAGGTTTTTTCTCATAGGCATAAATTCTACCCTCAGCAGGTTTAGGGATGGCCATTGACCTCCCCATCTGGAGCAGAACTGAGTGTGGAGGGCTTATCAGTAGGATCCAGGCAGGAAACAGAATCCCATTCAGTCAGTTCAAGTGAAGAAGCATTAATGAAGGGACTGCTCATAGAGGTGGACATAGTCTAAGGCAGCCAATGGGATTTGGGGCCCCCAGTGACTGGCATGAGCAGGAAGTTGTCATCACTCCTAGACTTGAAAGGCTGAAAAGAAATGGTGCCCCTGGAGCCCTGTGAGAGCTAAGTCCACTAGCAGGAGTGGGAGGTAGTTCTAGGGACACAAAGGGCAGGGAAGGAGCGTGGAACCAGTACCCCAGGCTTTCCTCTTCCTGCTGCCCTCTGACTTCCTGCCTGCCATTGGCTCACCCTGTCCAGAAGCCAGCCAGCTAGGGAAATAAATCGGGTGATGTCATCCATGGGGGTCAGCTTCCTAGCGCATGGAGCAGGGCAGGGCAGAATGGATTTGAGGGCAGGTGGCTGGACCAGAGTCACCAGCACAGAGATGTCTTGAAAAGTTTTCTTAAAGGCCCAGCATTTATTTTTGTACTGTAGCCTTGAGTGAGATATATATTTGTATATAGCAGATTGCTGGTTGTGGTCCACACTCCAGGCAGTGAAACAAAAGTGGCTCCAGCATATGGCTTTTGTTCATCTCTGGAGTAGCAACATATGGATAACTGAATCAGTAGCATCTGAGTTACACCTTCAAGGCTGTGGTAATTTTCAGATTTAAATATTTAAAACATTTCAAATTTTTCTCTTTGATTTTCTTTTTTCCTGAAAGAGCAATGAAGAAATGTTCCCTGAGAAGATGTTACAAGTTTGCTCTTCACTTGGGAAATAATTTTATGCAGCATCTAATGCATATATATTAGGTTCTTTTGCCACCGCCAAAGAAAGAAGAAGGGGGGGAGGGGAGGACAAGGAGAAGAAGAAAATTCACTTTTTTCCTGCAAAATCCCTTTGAGTCGCTGTTGATTAACCATTTATTGGAGATTTTACTTTCAGCGTGGTTAACTCCATAGCGCAGTACTGCACGGTATTGGGGATTGGAGGACTTTTTTGTGGTTCAGGGCTTCATCCTGTGATTGGTTTCCTGTGCTTCCTAAGGAGCCACACACACTACGCAAACTGGCAGGAGTGTTAAAGCCGGGCAGCTCAGCCCATCAGTGATCTGCTCTGGAGGCAACCCTCAGGAGGGGGAAGTGAAAACTGCATCTAAGTTCTGGGGATGTTGGTTTCTCATCGTGTGTTTTCTACAGTTACACTATTCCGTGAGGAAGAGGGAGAAAACAACTCCAGTAAAGCACTCTCCCTAAAATCCCCCTTTGGGTTTTTAAAGCAAGGCTAGGTGTCCAAGACACGTCACAGGGGATAATAATTCTCCCTGCATGTCTGCCTGTCCATAGTGTTTCCCTTAAGCCTTGGATTCATGTGCAGTACCCTTAGTGTCCCCATGGGCCCCAGTGCTGACCTGCTGTGCTCCTGAGAGCTCTTGCAAGAGGGATTAGCTTCCTCCTCAGAAGGGCAGAGCTGAGGCAGGAAATTCCCCTTAGAGCTTCACTCCTTCGGTGTGATGGTTTGCCTCATGTTAAAATGCAAATGCCCTGGGAAGGGAAGCATAAGAAACCCTCTGACTCATTTACTCAGGTGGTCACTCCATGGCCAAGAGAGGCTGGACAGGAGTTGGCCATTGTGATACACATTTTCCTATAAGGTCTCCTCATTCTCTTTCCAGAACCCATTTTTAAAAGGGATGCAGATCCTAGATATTCTCAGGGTAGAGGATACCCCTCTAACTCTAAATGAGGACAGAGATAGTGAAGGTCAGCAAATGCTTCAGGCTGGCCTTGTCGTTTTCACCAAGGCTTTAAAGGGAGTTGAATTATTTACAGAGACAGTTTGCAAATGTTCTGGTCTTATATTTAGGTATCCTAGAGAGAGGAAAGGTCAAACCATACATGACACTATCTATATAAGTCTTACCTTGATTACAGCGGTCACAGTCTTTAGTTGGTCTTAAAGACAAAACATGGACAGAGAAGCATGTTGGAGCTGTGGGGTGTCAGCAGTTCAATGATTTGGGGCAGAAAAAAATATTTAGTAGTGGTTTCAAGTCAAGATTTGGAGCCAAAGACTAGTTCTAATCAAGTCGTAGAAATGCATGGAAAATTTTAAAGCATCATTTAGTAACTTCACTGTCCCCACCAATGCAAACCTGAAAGCATGACCTCGAAATTAAATAATAAATGAAAAGAGGGTGGCACCATTTTGGATCCTGTTCTACATCACCTGGTAATTGAATCTGACAAGGAAATGAATTGGATTCTCTGAATTTTGGAAACAAGGCAAAATCAAATTACCCAGTGGACAGCATCCCCACTGCCAGTACCATTGCCCATCTGACTTCCCCACGGTGACTGGCGTGCAACTATTCTCATGCACCTAAACCTAGAGATCTGTTGCCTTATTTATTGTTTTTGTTTTGTTTTCACTCTATACCCTTTCTGACTCTTGTCCTCCATAGATTTCTTTGCGAAATAAGTAAGTCAGAGAAGGGCAGATATTGTATGATTTCACTCATATGTGGAATTTAAGAGACAAAACAGATGAACATAGGGGAAGGTAAGGAAAGATAAAGTCAGATGAAAATTGAGAGGGAGGCAAACCATAAGAGATACTGAAGTCTAGGAAATAAGCTGAGGGTTGCTGGAGAGGGTGGGAGGGGAGGGATAATTGGGTGATGGGCATTAAGGAGGGCACCTGATGTGATGAACACTGGGTGTTATATGCAACCGATGAATCACTAAATTCTGCCTCTGAAACTAATAAAAAAAGAGGGAAAAAAACCCCAAAAACTCAATGACCTGTTTGTATTGTAGGTGTACATAGGTGAAGGCATGCCAGGAAAAGAATAGGACTGAACAGTGTCTCTAAAGTCTTCGGCAAGATTAAAAAACTGTGGTACATTGTCTTTCTGGAAGGGTGTTGTCAACATTGTGGCGGAAGGGATGGTGTGTCTAGCTGCCCTTATTGATATCCTTCCAGCCTGGCAAACCAATGCTCTATTTCTGTGAGCCATGGAATGAACCATTGTACTAAAGCTGGCCCCATAGGTTTGTTTTCCCATGGCTACTCTACTTACTCTGTGATGTAGCTGAATTGATTTGCAGTGATTTGAATGAATCATTGGGTGTACACTGAATAGTTCTTTCCGTAAAGGTACATGTTGTGGAAACAGAAAGGAACTATTGCCAATAGTAGTAACAGTTGGACACAAAAGCAGAGTAAATGTGTTGCATATGCAAAGCTCTCTTTAGTACTGTAATGGTCCTTTCAGGTGAACCCATTGGCATATGAGTGATTTGAAGATAGTTGATACTTTTCAGGCACTTAGAAAGGCATTTTCTTAGGTGGCGTTTTCAGTGTGTGACAAATGAACATCATAGTACTCTGAGTTGCTACTGTTCATTGTTGTTGCCCATGCAGGGAAGGTCTTCACAGAGTGAATGGTGGTTCTATATTAGATGAATTGGGAAGTGAGTGACAACTCTAGAGAAAAAAAGAGCTCTCTGATGATTTCGGGCCTTTGACTTCACAGATTTGTACCTATGAAAATGTAGAAAGAATTTTTGTCAGTTAGCTTCTGGCTAGGATATTGAGAAAATTAATATTTGGAACCTAGAGATAAAGGGGGCTAGTTAAATAGTGTGATTCTACTCATTTAGAATTTTTAAAGGAATTTTAAATATATCTAGGCATAGATTCTAGTAAGTGGCTTGTCTGTTATATTGGTGAACTCTGAAGGGGAGGTTGCCTTTCTGGGATCAAAGTGGACATCTTTTTGGAAATCAGGGTGTTATCCATCTGGAGGTGGAGAGGCTGTCTGGTGACCTCCATGGTTGCTTGGTCTGTGATATGGACACTGGTGGTGTGAAGCAAGGTGGCTTGGTAAGTTAAACTGTATGTAGAGGTGAGGTTTTTGCAACAGCTGATTTAACTTGGCATGTCCAGATTCTAAATTTTATCAGTGATGAAAATACTTTACATGGAGTCTTCCACTGAGGAAGTGATTGTAGGAAACTGTGGTGTGGGCATCTCTATTATGATGGTATTATGATAGAATATTGTGCTACTCACATTCACGGTTCTGGTTGTTGCAATACCCTTATGTTATAAAAACTGCAAACAAAAATATCGTGCCAGTGTCCCTGTCTTTGTATACACACGGTCTGACAGTTTCTCTAGTAATGCAGACAAAGGTCTAGTAAGGCCTAGATTCTTCTGGACAGAAATATGGAATTAGAAGATGTTAAAATCATTTAGTTTGTACAATCTCTTTGCTTATGCAGAAATTGAGGCCCAAAAAGTTGAAAGATTACCCAAAGTCACACAGCCAGCTGGGCGGCAATTGGTCCTATTTCTCCTGTCTCATGGTCCAGTCTCGGCCCTTTGCAGCCAATTCAGACTGCAGTAGGTCATTCTGAAGCTCCTGTGGGAAGAGACTATTTAGGTTTCTCCTCTGGCTGAAAGCCCAGGGACAAACAGGTAATAGTTACCATCCACCAGTGATGTTGGGCCATTCTCTTTGACATGATAACTGCATCAGTAAAAATAGAAATTACATGAGGATGGACTGCAGCAAAATCCATTGAAAATGGAGCATCATAAACAGAAGGGTGGTATTCAGCTTACATTTTGTATCAAAGGCTGCATAGTCTTGTTAATATCTCACAGTTCCTTCAAGAGACCTTAAACCTTTGGTTAAGTATTTCTTCACTTCTGAGGCCCAATGGCTCTGTTTTCCTCTCCCCTGAAATAAACCATACTCCCACTTCTTTTGATGAACCTAAAAAGCATCTCGAAACAGATCCAAATGATAGATGGCTGCAACAGAATCCAGTAACATCAGGGCACCAGGGAAATGAACCCCAACTGTACTGCACACAAATAATGACCCAAGAGCAAATGTGTTCAGACTATCTGAGGTTATTTAAATGTTTACAGTCAATTGTTTCATAAATTAGAGACTTCCTTAACTGAAGTCCTGTATATGGACTCATAAAATATGCATTGAATACTTTATTTGAGATACAGCTATAGCATTGCAAAAAAGTAACATCAAAAAGCATGTGGAAGCACTTTATATTTGCTTTGTATCATGGAAGAGGGGGCATTTGATGGTCTGTGAAAAGAAGAAGCTGGAGGGGTGACTGGGTGACTCAGTCAGTTAAGCGTCTGCCTTCAGCTCAGGTCATGGTCCCAGAGTCCTGGGATCGAGGCCCCCATCGGGCTTTCTGCTCAGTGGGAAGTCTGCCTCTCCCTCTGCCTCTACCTGCCGCTTCCCCTGCTTGTGCTCTCTCTCTCTCTCTGTCAAATAAAAATAAATAAATCTTTAAAAAAAAATCTAAAAAAAAAAAAGCTGGAGAATGATGTCATGGGGGCACTCTGATTAGGATGGAGGACGAATTTCTTTGAGAAACTCAACAATAAGTTAATGATCAGGAAATTTTTTTTAAAAATGAAAAAATCTCTAATTTCCACAATGTAGTGATTTGAAAAAAAAAAAGACCTGATTTTCATACTGTAAAATTTACCTACTTCAATTCAGTGATTTTTAGTAAAACTGACAGAGCTGTCAACCACCACCAAAATCCAGTTTCAGAACATTTCCATCACCCCAGAAAGATCCCTCATGCCCATTTGCCGTCAATCTCTATTTGCATCACCAGCCCCAGGTAACTACTAATTTCTGTCTCTATAAATTTGCCTTTTCTGTACATTTCATATATAAATGGCTGAATAATATTTCATTGTATGGTTATGTGACATTTAGTTTATCCATTTCTCCAGTTAATGGACATTTGGATTATTTCCACTTTTTCATTATTGTGAATAATGCTGATATGAATACATAAAAGTCTCTGTATGATATAAGTTTTCCTTTCTCTTGGCTAGATATCTAATAGTAGTATTTCTGGGACATATGGTAAATTTGTTTAATTTTTAAAGAAATTGCAAAAGTTTTTCCCAAAGTATTGAAAATCAATTGACCATAAGTGTAGAGATTCATTTCCAGACTCTCAATACTGTTCCATTGATCATATGACTATCCTTATGTCAGTACTGCACTTTCTTGATAACAAGTTTTGAAATCAAGAAGTATAAATCCTACAAATTGTTCTTTTTCCACATTGTTTTGGCACTTTTAGTTTCAGTATCTTAGTTTCTACAAAACCCACAAAACAAAAAACTTATGAGATTTTGATACGAATTATATTGGATCTATAAATCTGTTTGGGGAAAATGGCTGTAGTAACAATATCAAGGTTTCTGATCCATTAACATGGTATGTCACTCATTAGATCTTTAGTTTATTTTAGCAGAGTTTTATAGTTTTCAGTGTATAGGTCTTTCACTTATTTTGATAAATTTATTCCTAAATATTCTATTCTTTTTGATGCTGTTATAAATGGAATTCTTTTCTTATCTTTATTTTCAGATTGTTCATAGCTGGTACATAGAAATACAATTTATTTTTTTTTTATATATATGTCTTGTATCATGACACCCTGTTGAACTTGTTAATTAATTCTGGTAGTTGTTGGGTGGATTCCTTCGAGTTTTCCACATAGAAGATAATATCATTCATAAATAAATACGGTTTTATTTATTCTTTTCCAATCTGGGTGCCTTTATTTTTTTCTTGCCTGATTGCACTGGCTGGAACCTCAAGTACAATGTATAGGAGTGGCCAGAGTACCTTTTCTTGTTTCTGATCTTAAGGGGAAGTCATTCAGTCTTTCACCATTAAGGATCATATTTGATGTAGGTTTTACCAAGTTGAGAAAGTTCCTTTCTATTCCTAGTTTGTTGAGAGTCTTTATCTTGAAAGGGTGTTGGATTTTGTCAAGTGCTCTTTCTCCATGAATTAAAATAATATGGTAAATTAACTTTGTTCTAGTAATACGGTATATCACATTGATTTGTGGATGTTAAATCAGCTTTGCATTCCTGGGATGCTTGGTTGTTGTGTACAACCCTTCTTGTATGTTGCTGGATTTATTTGCAAACATATTTTTGCATCGATATTCATGAGGAGTATAGATCTGTACTTTCCTTTTCTTGTATTGTTCTCTCGTTTGGTATTGGGGTAATACTTGACCTTTCCTTCTCTAATGTAAGTGGTCTTCCCAGTAATTTCTGGTTTCCTGGGGTTCCTCTTCCAGCATTGGTCCTCACATTTATTGGGAATTAAAAATAATGACTGGGCGCCTGGGTGGCTCAGTTGGTTAAACGACTGCCTTCGGCTCAGGTCATGATCCTGGAGTCCCAGGATCAAGTCCCGCATCGGGCTCCCTGCTCAGCAGGGAGTCTGCTTCTCCCTCTGACCCTCCTCTCTCTCATGCTCTCTATCATTCTCTCTCTCTCTCTCTCAATAAATAAAAAAAAAAATCTTTAAAAAAAATAATGACTGTTCCAGATGATGTAATGGAGGCTTTGGGATTTTAGGGGGACTGGAGGGTGGCTGGGATGGGGTCTTTCTATTAATGATCAGTTCAACAAGCATAGAAAATAGGATTTTAGAGTTAAACTCTACAAATCAAAATGATGCTACCAGTTTCTTCATGTAGTAGACACAATGTGACATTCACTTCAAGCCTTGACTCATATGGTACCATTTGGAAATTACAGTGCGGTCCTTTCCTTTGCTTTTTCTGAAATTGCCTGGGGGCAAAATCTTCCCAGGGAGATTATAACTGAGCTGGGCTTTGGATTATTTGAACAGGAAGGACCTTGCTCATTTTTAAAAATCATTTTCCTCTGTGTTCTTCAGATTGGATCATTTCTGTTGATTTGTTTTCAAGTTTCTTTTTTCTGTCATATCATTTCTGTTATTTAGCCCTTCCAGATACTGTGTTTTTTACTTCTAAGATTTTCAGTTTTTTCATTTCTCTGCTGAAAACAAGTACTTTACCATTCATTTCAAAAGTGTTCAACCACATGGACCTTGTTTATAATTGCTGATTTAAAGTCTTTATCTGATTATTCCAACACCTGGGTCATCTCAGTATTGTGATCTATTGATCACCTTTTAACTTGAGAATTGGTCATATTTGCTTGCTTTTTAAAAGTATGTTGTATTTTGGATTGTATACTGGATATATTGAGTATTATATTTTAAGACCCTGGATCCTATTTAAATTCTCTGGAAAAGGTTCGCTTTTTTTGTGTTTTAACAAAACTTGATTAGGTTTAGACTGCAAATTCTGTCTCACGTTTTATGATCATTGGTTCCCATATATCAGTTCATATATTGGTTTTAAAAGCCTATTCGTAATTAACATACGAAGTATTTCAGAGTGGTTATCAAAGTATATGGATGAACTGTAATTTTTGATAGTGCTGTTCTCAGTAAAGAATCCCAAGCTACACTGTATCTGTGATTTTCACTGTTGATTTTTTAAATTAATTATTAATGTTTTATATTTTTTT
This sequence comes from Zalophus californianus, assembly GCF_009762305.2. Classification (NCBI taxonomy): domain Eukaryota; kingdom Metazoa; phylum Chordata; class Mammalia; order Carnivora; family Otariidae; genus Zalophus; species Zalophus californianus. The sequence continues at coordinate 78,058,901 of NC_045602.1, forward strand.
AGCAACAGAAACCTCAAGGAAATCCAACAAAGAAAACCAAATCAAAAAAATTGGATCCCCTCAAAGGCCAGAAAGTTATTGCAAGATGTGATGAAAATGGCTTTTACTTTCCAGGTAGATACTTTATTTTGTAAGATTCCTATGTTAAATAATATGATATCGGGCACCCGAGGTTCTCAAACTGTGCTTTCCCCAGAACACTGACAACTCATGAGCTGTAGTAAGGTATTCCACTTCTAAAATGAAATGATGGTGGGGTTTCTACCTATGTTTATGAGAGGAAATGGGCTACTATTTACTATACGTCTACTATCTTCTATGAATGTAATACTCCTAAAGTGCTGGTCTAGTGTAGACCAGCAGATGAAAATTCTTGTCTTTGTGGAACTTAACATTCTAGTGAGGGAGACAGACAAGCAAGCAAATACATACATTATGTAGTACATCAGACAGGGTGTTGTAGAGAAAAATCAAGCTACAAAGGGAATTGAGAGTGTCAAGGTAAAGTCTGCAATTTTAAATATGGTGGCCAATGAAGAACTTCTTGGGAAGGCGTTGTGTGAATAAGACAAAGGAAAAGGAGCAAGGTGCAACCACTCTGGAAAACAGTATGGAGGTTCCTCAAACAGTTGAAAATAGAGCTACCATACGATCCAGCAATTGCACTACTCGGTATTTACCACAAAGATACAAATGTAGGGATCCGAAGGGGTACGTGCACCCCAATGTTTATAGCAGCAATGTCCACAATAGCCAAACTGTGGAAAGAGCCAAGATGTCCATCAACAGATGAATGGATAAAGAAGATATGGTATATATACACAATGGAATATTATGCAGCCATCAAAAGGAATGAGATCTTGCCATTTGCAACGACGTGGATGGAACTGGTGGGTGTTATGCTGAGCGAAATAAGGCAATCACAGAAAGACATGTATCATATGACCTCATTGATATGAGGAATTCTTAATCGCAGGAAACAAACTGAGGGTTGCTGGAGTGGTGGGGGGGTGGGAGGGTTGGGGTGGCTGGGTGATAGACATTGGGGAGGATATGTGCTATGATGAGCGCTGTGCATTGTTCAAGACTGTTGAATCACAGATCTGTACCTCTGAAACAAATAATGCAATATATGTTAAGGAAAAAAAAAGAAGAAGATAGCAGGAGGGGAAGAATGAAGGGGAGTAAATTGGAGGGGGAGACGAACCATGAGAGATGATGGACTCTGAAAAACAAACTGAGGGTTCTAGAGGGGAGGGGGGTGGGGGGATGGGTTAGCCTGGTGGTGGGTATTAAAGAGGGCACGTTCTGCGTGGAGCACTGGGTGTTATGCACAAACAATGAATCATGGAACACTACATCAAAAACTGATGATATAATGTATGGTGATTAACATAACAATAAAAAAATTTAAAAAAAGGAGAAGGAGCAAGCCATGAAATTATCTGGGGGAAGAGAGTTCTTCTTTTTTGTTTTTAAAGATTCATTTATTTTGAGAGAGAATGTGAGCATGAGTTGGGGGGGCACAGAACAGGAGGGAAAGAGAGACTCTTCAAGCAGACTCCCTGCTGGTCACAGAGCCCGACATGGGGCTTGATGTGGGGCTTAATCCCAGGACCCTGGAAATCTGTCTGGAGATAGAGATTTTTGAGACATCAACACATAAGTGTCATTGATATGGGAAGGGCCTGTAGGGAAAAGAGAGCTTAGGGAGAGAGCCCTGAGGAAGATCCATGGGGCAGAAAGATGATGGACTGTAGAAACACAGCCGGTCTTGCATAGGCATTATCTGTCAATCACCAGTTAAAAGAATCATTCTTTATTAATTAAATTTCATTGAATCTTTTTAAGTGGGGAAAAATACTTCAGCAGGCATTTTGGATTGCGGCAGGCAATGTGGAGAACTGACAGCTAGGACATTTTCTTTGAAATTCACTAGATGTGCTTTGGGGAGCTGACTAGATGAGAGTAATTAAATATGGATTGGAGCATTTGAGATGAGCTCATAGGCCAAGGCACAAAACTCTTTGCAAGAGCAGGGCCCAAAAACCTTCCCTTTCTCTGGGACCCAGATTTGCTGGGTGGTGATTATGCGGGGGGGCACCTCTGCTTGATTTTCTGAATTGAAGCCCCAGAGAGGGGTCTGAGGCTAATTTGGCAGTTGAATGGAAATGCAGGAAAGGACTGGCTTCCAAATGGCTGCATTTGGGCTGGGGATTAGTTCGCTGGCCAGGGTACTGGAGAAAAGTAGAACAACTCAAACTTTTCCTCCACACCATTCTCGTGTGATAAGAAATGTCAAAGACCTACTGCTGCCAGTCTGGGGAAGTCGAGAAAGCAGGTAATACAATGGCCGCATGCAATTCCTGAGATCATGTCAGCAATCATTATTGCCCTGTTTTGTTTTGTTTTGTTTTTCCTTTAAATGTGCAATTAGAGGCAGAGAGTGCACGCCACCAAAGTTGAGATCTGGCTATTTGAGAATTTTTAATTTGTGGCTGTGATTAAACTCAAATAAGTCTGTGTGGAGGGAATACACATTTGAATTTAGTCATATAATCAGTAATTTGCATGAGTGGCTAGTTAGTAAATACTGACTCAGGCAAATTAAATGATCATGCCTGTGTTCCTGGATGTACTTCATTTCTGTTCCCTCTTCCCCCCTGAAGTCAGTGAATCTTTAATTGGGAACAACCCAACTCATAGAGTTATTTTTTTATAAAAAATAATTTCAAACTTACAGAAAAGTTGCAAGAATAATAGAACTTTTGTATACTCTTTACCCAGTTTTGCCAATGATTAGCTTTTGTCATGTTTATTTTACCACATTTATAATTTTATTTTATTCTCTTTCTCTATACTCAACTCCACACATACACATTATTTTTCTGAACTATTTGAGATTAGGTAACATCATCATGCCCCTTTACTCCTTAATGCATCAGTGTATATTTCTCAAGAACAAGGGTATTCTCTTAACATAAACATAATAAAGTTATAAGATCCAGGAAATTTAACATTATTATACTACTTTTTACCTGTGTATTTCAATTTTGTTAATTGTCTCAATTATAGCTTTATATTTTTTGTCTCTAGAATAGGTCGAGTCCAGAATCATGTTAACATTGGGTTAACATATCTCCTTAGTCTTCTTTAATCTAGAATTATTCTCTAGCCTTTCCTATCATTTCTCATGATACTGGTGTTATTTAAGAGTAAGATCAATTACTTCATAGAATGTTCCTCAGTTAGCTTAGGCTCAGAGTGTGCATTCCTGGACAGTTTGCTACCTAAGTGATGGCATAATGTCATGTCCCTCTCAAGACATCCCATCCAGAGGCACATGATGTCCATCGGCCTCATTAGTGACACTACTTGAGATCACCTGGTTACAATGCATTACTGTTTTCTCCCTTGTGAAAAAGAAGGCCAAACAGAGACTTGTGGAGCACAGCATGTTATTCACGGGTGACACCTTTTTTGATAACTTTTGTCTGGAGCCTTCTAAACATTTCTAATGAAAAATATCTGGCTTTGAAATGTATCTCAGTAGTAGGTGGCTTTGGGGTAATTGGGTCAGAGTGTTTCTCGCTTCAGGCCAGGTCCACACTGGAGCAGAGCTAGACCGGTTGTTGCTGTCATCGTTGGCAGTCAGGGCAGAGATTTCTGTATGGCTGACTCTCTCCCAGGGTCAGTGTGGAATATCAGGTTAAGGAATGACTGCATTGTTCAGAATGGAGGTGACAAGCCAATAGTCTGGGTCATTAGGATGCTGAAAGGCAAGGAGGAAGACACATTTCAAAACATTATTTTAAGTCATTATTTGTGGGAATCGGGTCCTCCTTCCTGTTCTTCAGTGAAAAGAAGCATTTACTTCAGGAAATCCATGATGATGAAAAGTCTGAGTTGTACAATTTCTGCACTATGCCACAGAAACAAGTTACAAGGGAAGAAAAAGGCAGGTGGCAGAGGCAGGGGAGGAGGAACTGAATACCTTCTCAGATGTCATGTTTTGGGGTCAGAAAAGCCCAAGTTTTTATTTGTTTGAAGTCTGCCTTTTTCCTCTACTAGCCATGTGACTAGAATCATTGAAGTTCTCTAAGCCTCAGTTTCTTTATCTTCCTGAATGAAATTAAAACAATTAGAACCTCTGTAAGATTGTGGTGTCGATTAAATATGGTAAGGTACTATATTTTTTAAATTGGAAAGTGTGAATTGCATGTAAAGAGTTTTTCCGCTCATCCCATATGAGAGCTTCTCTTGAGAGACAGAAACAACTTCTGTCCTCTCCTGGGGGTCAAGGGAGGTGCTTGCAATTCAAAAACACTAACAGCGGTTTAAAAACCTTAACAGCAATTCAAAGAGGCAAAAATTAGCCCAGGGGGTAGAAAGGAAACCTCTGAGGCTGAAGGGAGAAGAGACTATGATGAATAGACGTGCAAGATGACTTTCAGTGGAGTGGAGCAGGTGGAAGGGCTGCTTTTGGTGAAGCAAAGTGAAAGCCTTTTTTGGGAGCTGGAATTTAAGCTGGGCTGTGCGTATCGGAAAGTTAGAGCCAGAGGTAAAAGATCCAGTCTCCAACCTGAGAAATTCCTGTTTGGAGCCAAGATTGAGAACTCTTTCTGCGTCTTTCACAAAATGAACTGACCTACCTACTTGGAGTATTTCTGCCATCTTCTGACGCTTGAAAATGGGCCACATTTTTGCTGAGGGGCTCAACAGGGGCACATTCCTTTTTCTCCAGCCTGAGTACAGGAGAGCCCTCTGGCTGAGGTGGGGGGCCCAACCTGTACCCAAGGAAGGTGACTGGGATCGCCAAGCCTCCACTGGGAGGAAGCCCAGGCCCCTGAAGTGGTTCCTGGAGACATTTCAGAGCCAGGAGACCCAGTCTCACCTTTCTGGGGGTGAGGACAAAGAGAAACAGAATTAGATGCTGATCTTGAATCGGGACTTAGAAATGGTAGCAGCTCCTTAATTAGATAGAGAAAGAGCAAATGCAGAGGCTGAGCCATAATTCGACAGGCCCACTCATGGTCCTCCAGCTTCCAGAGCACAGCCAGCCAGGCTGCCCATATGGTGAGGCTGGTTCTAACGTTGGGCTGGGAGACACGGGACCAATTTCTGCAGGTGAGCAAAGGCCCATTTCTGCAGAGCTTGTACAAAGAAGAAAACAATGGAAGGAACTAAAAAGAGGTTGTTGTAAGCTACCAAAAAGTCTAGATCTAATCGTGTGGAGCAGAGTTGGTAGGGTTTTTCTTTGAAAGACACATAGTGAATGGTTTAGACTTTGTGGCGATCACAGCTACTCCACTCAGGCAAACAATTGAAACCCTGCCTAGCAGGTTTATGAGTAGACTCTGCTAAGTCCCAGAGGCTAAGAATTTGAGGAGGATCACACTGGCCAGTGTGGCCATCATGGCAGCCCAGGCCCTTCACTGTGAACCCTGGGAGTGGGTGTGGAGCTCGCCAGTGTGTGGGATGTGAGCCTTCTCCTCAATTAGGAGTGGTTCTTCATTGCTTCCCTAATAGGAAGTCTTTCTACAAAGCAGCGTTTGTTTTTCTAATTAAAAGGATAAAGTCAGTTTATGGCAGCAAATGTGTGAATAATGTATAAAGAATATAAAAACCAAACAACATTTTAATCCAATGAGAAAACACACACCAAGTGGAACTGGTTTTCGCTTGTTGTGTGTATGTGTGTTAAAAAAAAAAAAGTTGTCATTTCTTTGGCCATTTAAAACAAGAGACATGAACTCAAGATGAAAAACACCAGCCATTCCTTTGCCACATCAAAGGCCATGGGACTTGGCCAAGGTAAGTGTGTGAGCTGGGGCAGCAGTGACAGGCCCTGGTGTTGTGGGACCCCAGGGGGGAAACGCACATTTCTCTCTCAGAGTAGGAGTCTGACTGCAGCTTCACTGACTGGGAAAGTGTCCCAGTCAAAAGTTCCTTAATATTCATAATCCCTTTATAATAGGAAAATAAATCTCAGCTAGGATAAGTGAACCTGAAAATGGGTATTTTTTTTTCCTGCTATAATCATCCCTTTGAGTACAGCTAAAAAACAAAGAAACTTCTTGTGTCTTTTTCCTTTGTTCCTTTTTTGGTAGTGCATTTTAGGGAAGCCAGAGGATGTGTTCAGCCTAGTTAGCTTTTCATTTATCTGATACTAGATGAAAAGTTAATGATGGGATTTCCTATTTTCTTGGACTTCCACAATTTAACAACTCTGATTTTCTGTATGTGAGGAGAATAGAAGGAAATATGGCTTCAGGAAGTAAATAAGGAAACCAGATGGTAGGAAGTAGCCAGGAAGAGGACATTTGTTTCCAGGAATGACGTTTTTGTCAGGACTGCTGCTGGTGATGGCGGGCAAACAGCTTCTGCATGTTCTCTGGGCTTCACATCAGCGGTGTCCAGACCAGAGCTGTGCACTTCACCACTTTGGGTCGGTCAGCCACCCTATGCGTCGTACGGTATCCACTGTTACCTCCTGGAGAAATCAAAGGGGCATGCTGGTTTAAACAGTCCAAGTGTTATAAATTGGCCAACAAGATGGTGCAAGCCCTATTCAGGCATTATTTGTCTTCATATTATATTTTAAACTTCATGCCTTGCAGGGGTTGTGAAGAAGTGTGTGAGCCCCACCCATGCACTGGTGGATTTCAGGTACGGAGACACCAAGGTTGTGCCCACCTCGTTCATCATGCCTATCGGGGGCGCCATGCCCTGTCCCCTGCTCCAGGTACCTGCTCCAGCGATCTCTTCTGGGGCCCTTTCCACCATCCCCACAGTCGTGGATAACAGGATGGCAAGGCCACTGGTGGGCCTCTGCTGAACACCTGGTTGGGCTCCTCCAGGGAGCTTGTGTTTGGGCAGGAAAAGTAGTGACCCCTGTTCGTATGGCCCCTGCCCTGGCAACTTTTTTCTTCCACCTTGATCTGCTAACACCCTGTTAAGGAGCCTCATGACTGCATAGGCTTGCTTACCTTAGCCCCTAAGGCCCTTGTCACTTTACAGACAGCAGATGGTGGGGGAAGAGAGCTGCTGTAACTGCTAACACCCTGGAAATTTAACTGCAAAAGATGATATTAAAACTGATGTAAATATCAAGGGCAGAGGTAGAGCTTTCCTTGACGTTGTAGTTAGTTATTGCCCGACCTTGATGCCATAATGCAGTTACACCTGAACACGCATTCCACAGGTTGGCTGGGCTGCTGTGTTCTCATCTGCATATACATCCATGAAAGCTGGGCTGCATGGGGCCCATCCTTCCCAGCCCCCAGGCCAGAGGAGGGAGAGGCAGAAAGCTCCCAGAGCTCCAGCACTGCTGTCTTGGACAGCGGGAGCCAGGAGGCAAAGCACCTGATGAGTACTCCTAGGATTCCATGCCGAGGGTCTGTCGGCACCTCCCTGGCCAGACCCAGAGCGCCCACCGGTCCACTTTGCCCCTGACAGTTGGTGCTGTCCATCTGACACATGCCCAGCAACCTCCATATGCTACACAAGATTTTCTTTCTGCTAGAAGCTGTCTCTTTGTAACTCTTGCCTATGGACTCCAGGTGTGTGCTTTGGAACATTAAACAAACCTGCTGCTTTACATTGTCTGGGTGACAGCCCTTGTGAAATAGGTTCCTTCAACCAGTCTTTATAGGATATGGTTTCCAGAACTCTTGCTAGTTTGCTGGCTGCCCCCCAGCCTGGGATCTTTGTCAGGTGAAGAAGTCCCACAAAAACTGGGGGCTCCCCTAAACTGATTGTAGAATTCCAGGGGTAGCCCAGTGAGCCTGGGGAATTTTCAAACTATTGACTCTTTCTTAGCTGAGAAAATATATGTATTTGAATTATAGCATCAGTACTTGCTAATACCTTGGAGTATTTTAAAACAGGCTATGTTGACATTGCTTATAAGATCGACAAGCAAAATATTTGCTTTGATGTACATTCTCATCTACAGGTTGGAGATTATGTCTTTGCCAAAATTGTGATACCCAACGGATTTGACTTCTATGTCCCTGCCATTGTCATAGCACTTCCGAATCAGGATGTGGCCGACGATAAATTCTACACAGTTTTGAAGTGCAACAACCGGAGAGTAAGTACTTTCATTGAGGAAAGGGCTTTCTCACTAGGTAGAAAGTGGCTTCCTTTCCCCCCCCCCCCCCCACCCCATGCCTCGCTCTTTCCTGGCATTGCCGGATGTCCTGAAGGAATGACTTGCCTAGCTGCCCCTGTTCCTACTCCTTACGGTTCGGATTCTGCCCACTCTGCAACACAAAATCTACCCTCACCGAGGTTGCCACGGGCTCCTAACTCCTTCATCGAATGGCCTTTTTGGTTCTCCTTCTGCATTTGACAACTGGGGAGACTCACTCCAGTTCTTTAGTGTCCTCCCCAGCTGCTTACAGCACCTTTCTCTCTCTCTTCCTTGCCTGCCTCTTCTCAGCCTGTTCTGTTCCCCTCCCTGGCCTCCCTATGAATTTCCCTAAACGCTTTAGAAAGCCTCTTTATCACACACACGCACATGCACACCCACGCGCGTGTGCGCGCACACACTTCTCATCAACCTCAAGGACAAACCCAGACTGAACCCAGTGTGGCCCCGGCCCCATGGAAGGCTCACTGCTTCCTGACTACAGTGGGCTTCTCCAAGCCCCTAGTCTTTCCCTCTTCCTGGACCATCCTCCCATCCTCTCTCTGCAGAAACTCCTGTTACCGGAAAGACTCTGCCCAACTGTCACGTCCTGCTGAGGCCCTCAGGGTTCCTCTGCACACTATACTTCCCCCTTCCCACACTGGCTTCCTCACCAACTCCCAGTTCCTTAAAGGCAGGGACTGTGGCCTATTCATCTTTGTAGCCCCAGCACAGGCCTCTGATGAAGAGAAGGTTCTCAAAATTGCTTTTTAAATTACTTAAATGAATGGCATTTCTAATGGAAATAACATCGTCTTGATGGGCCATTTAATATGCCTGGAAAATAGACTGGGAAGCAAAAAGCAAGAAGTAAAATACTAGTGGCTAGCTTTATTAAGCACTTATTATGTGCCACAGGTACTAATCAGGTACTTTATATGTAATGAACAATTAAATGCTCAAAACACTGTGAGCAGGTACTATTATTATTCCCATTTTCAGATAAAGAAACCGAAGCAGAGAGGTTAAATCACACACAGGGTAAGTGGGACAGTGGGCATTTGAACCCAGCCAGTCTGGCTCCATGGCCTACACTCTGAATCTCTGTGCCCAACTGCCTAGTATAAGGAATAAAAAATATCCAGTCAGTTCTTGCCTATAGCATGAGGTGTATCCATCAGGAGAGGGGTCATGGTAAATGAATTTTAGAATTAAAGGCAAAGAGTAAAGACCATCAGAGCCAATGGCCCCAGAAGCAGTTTCTAATCTGACAGAACAGAACAAGAAGGAGAAAGGGGTAGCTTCTCATCAACCCAGAAGAAAAAGAAAAAAAAAAAAAAAAACTTTAAGACAAAATAGACTTTCGTGGAGCTGTTTGGATGACAGTAAAAAGCAGTCTAGAGGGCAGTGGGTGGCAAGTTTTCTGACATGAGGCACCACTCTGGGGATATCTACTAGGCAAAAGAGGAGAAAGCAAATTAAGAGACTTTTGAAGAGATGTCCCTGGGCACGCCCCAGCGTGTGGGGAGAGATGAAGCAGTTGTCCTAGGATCCCTGAGAAAGAGCCTCAAAGTCCAGGCGGGACCTTGGAATTTACCCCAGGGCAGTGAGGCCCTGTAGACTAGAGGGGCATGGTCAGGGGCGAGATACTGAAGACAGTTCTGGTAGAGAGTCACGGGGTTGAAGGTGGCACACTTGGCAAAGGGTGGTGGTTATAGTTTCTGAGTCTAGGAAAGAGATGGCCAAGGCTGAAGTAAAGGTAAATAGGAAGGTAGCTCTGTGGAGGGATGTGTGGGTGTGATGCGCATGTGCATGGGCAGGCACGTGCATCTTACGTGGATGGCCTCACACGTGATCCAGGATATGGAGAAATGACCGGGAGGACTCATCGATGACTTTTACTTAGCATATAATTATCAAACCAGACCCTGCCATTTGACTGCCCTCTTAAGTGTCATCCTGAATAGGATAATGGCTAGCAGCTATTATAATGGATCAAGCTGAAATAAAATTACATCTAAATTGTGGACATTTCTGATTTAAGTTGCATGAACTCTTTTGGTATTTTTACAGGAATTTTGCCCTCGGAGTGCACTTATTAAGATCAGCCAAAACAAGTATGCTCTCTCTTGCTCTCATATAAAATCACCCCCAATTCAGGAGGATCCAAAAGTGTAAGTAGGCCCAACTTTTTATACTCCCTGAACTTTATTTATATCTTTGCACCTTTAATCTGTTTCTGAGCTGGGATTCATGATCTCTTAATACTTGGGGAGGAAAGCAGAGGTGGAGGACCTGCTGCTTAAAATGTAGTTCTATGATTATTATTCCTTCGATATCACACCTCTCACTTGCTGGTTATTTGTCTATCTGGTTCTAATCTCAAATGCAACATTATTTTACAGACTCTTCAGAAAAACACTCAATCCTGTTATGAACTTGAAGGAATTATTCCCCTTTTATTTGTAAAGGTTCAAGGCCTTCTAATGAAGTCTCACCATAAAGCAAAGGTTAGATTAAGTTGCAGTTGGGACCAGTCAATTGTCTGCTTCTCCCCTTGCTGGGGAGTGAGAATGTGGTATTGGTCCTGGCTTGTCTGTGCCCAGGTGAGCAAGGGTGGGTGGGTGTGTGGCAGTTTCCAGTGGCTACAGTGGGGTGAATACCTTTTCATCTGAGGAAGTAGGATTGCTAAAAGCTGGAAAGATAGATTAAAGCAAAGTCAATAAGAAGAAGTTGAGGCCTAGAAAGCTGGCAAAAACTGAAGTCCATGTGGCTGACAAGGGGCATCGCAGCTGGAGTCAGAGCCATAACCTTGGAGGTGAAGGTGGATTTTGAGCAAGGGTTAGGGAAAGGGATCCTGGAAACACCCTCCAACTTCACTTGGAGTTTGTAGGTTGTCTTGGGTGCCAACCTTCATTCACCTGATGGCATCACCTTGCACTTCATAAACAGAAACCATCAGACATTCTCTTCTCCACTTCTTTTTCCCCACCTCTAGGCTTGTAGAAACCCCTGTCTTTCCCCCTGATGTCAAAGTACCTTCTCTCATCCAAGGCTGACCTGACCACCAGGCTCCAGAGCCTGTCCCCACTACCTGATTCTTGCTCCATCAGTTATCCAGGATTCTCTCCTATCTCCCTAGCTCCTCTCCTGATTCCTTCACCCAGCCAAAACCCAAGTTTGCCTCCACTGTTTACACACATGCACACATGCATGCATACCCTCCCCCCTAGTCCTAAATCCATCGAGCTCCCTTGGTTCAGCAGTGTGATCTGGCATCCTCCCTCCCTTCACAGCCACGCTGTATGTAGGCAGTCTCATAGGCTGATGTCTCCCCTTGCTTACCTTCTCTTCCCTTCCTGAGGAGCCTTGGGTATTGGCTTCCCCCCTTACCCTCTTGTGAAGCTATGCCCACAGAGGCCACTTAGGACCGCTCACACGGACTGTGCATGCTGTTTCGGTGTGTGGTCTATTTGACTCTCTCGACCACCCCTCCTCCTTCTCTTGAGACCTGTCATGGCTCCTCCTCCCTCTGGATTTCCTCCCTGCCCAGTTTCAACCACATCCCTTACTTCCATGACTCCACTTACACTAAGGACCTCATATCTCCCTTTCCACCCCAGACCACTCCTGTGCTCCCGCATCGGAATCGTAGCCTCTCAGAGTGGGACCTGGGATGGACTTTGCTGAAAGCTCCCCCACTGGTTGTAAACTGCAGACTTGGTTGATAAGAACCAGGTGGAAGGGGCCTTGGAAGCTAAGACCTGATTTCCTATCCCAGCCCCACCCTCACTTAGTCTGCGCCCTTGGGCTGGTTGCTTATCATCTAGGAGCTTATTTGCTTACAGTGAGATTAAGGTGGTGTGAGGTTTGGAGACGGTCTGTGTGCTTGGGGTAAAGCAGATGCTCAGTCCATGGTGGGAATCCTGGTGTTTCCAGCCACCCACCTGAATGTACAGAACCTCAAATTCAGCACATCTAATACTGAAAGTATAGCTCTCCACAGACCCACTCCCATCTCTGCCTGCCCTGACTCCGTTCTCTCTGCCACCCGTCAGTCACAGAGTTGTCCTTGCAGAAATTTGGTCGTCGTCTTTGGCTTCTTGCCCTTCACCCACTACACCCCATGGGTCTCCCAAGTTATATTGAACCGAATTTGCAAATATTTCTCAGCTCTGCTGGACCTGTGCTATCTTAGGTCAGGCATCTCATTTCCTGAGGCCACTACCTTTGGCCTCCTGCCAATAGTCCCAGCCCTCTTCCCAACAGAGGGGCTGAGCAGAGGAATCTTCCTCACATGCAAATCTGCTCTGGCCCCTCCCCCACTTAAAAAATCCTTCAGTCTCCCTCCCTTGCCCGTTCTCATTCTAGTTTAGCCTCTTGTGGGTCTGACCCAGGCCTGTCCCCCCAGCCTCACTTCTCCCTAGCCACCCCCAACCAACCTCCCACAAGCCCTCTGCACATTAATCATACTTAACTACTACTAGCTTTTTCTCCATGCCATGCTTTTTCAGGGCTCTGTGCTGTGTATCCCTCCCTGGAATGTTATTCTTTGCTCTTGGCCTCCAGGGAACTCTAACGTTGAACTCAGGGGTCACCATCGCTATTCATGTTCTGAGACTCTAGCCATCCTGTGCACTGAGGTGATCCTACTGCATCCTGTAGAGGTTTTCATTACAGAAAATTTCCCTTGTGTTGGGCCACGTACTTTCTCAGTTTCTCACTCCTGTTAGGCACGTGTCCTTGAAAGCAAGTGCCAGGTTCTATCCACTTCTAAATTATAGTTGTCAAGGTCCAGCTCGTAGAATGTGCCCAATGACTATTTGAAGAATGAACCAGTGAACAAATAAATACTAGTGGATGCCCAGCATTGTTCCTTGAGAGGTGCATGGTTTCACAGAGAATCTTTCCTTAGGTATTATTGTTGAAAATATACACTACCATTCTTCATTCTCTTCTAGATGAGTATAATGTTCATTTAAAATTATAGCACATTTTTTGTTGATCTCAAAATCCTACTCAAACAAAATGATATCCAAATTATGGTACATTTTAAAGGAATATGAATAGATGTGTCTAGGTATTGACCATTTTCCCTAAATTCAACATTATCAATCCTATTTTAGAATTAAAATTCAATTCTTTCTGTGTTTTGAAAAGCCTGTAATTGTTTTCTATCTTAGTCCTGCCCTAGGCCTTATTTAAAGCTCTCAGCTGCTAATTATCTACCCTAGCTTCTAGGGCTTCACACAGCGAAAGTCTCCCCATGGTAACTTCCACTGTTGTTTTGCTCTGGCCACCTTTGTGCTAGCAAGAGACTGCATTTAATTCTCTTAAGCAGAGGTCACGTCCAGCCCACTAAGTTCAGAGATTAATCTGTCTCTCTTTCCATAATCAGAGCTGACAGGTGTGAGCACACAGACTGAAGGTGCAGGTCTTATTTTGTATCTCCACTGGGATTTCTTTCTGGTAGGTCCTTTCTCATCAGGAGCGCTTCCTAACTTGCTTTCTAAAGGTACCAGCTGCCTTTGGTTTGTCTTTAGTAAATCTTCACATCATTATACCAAATGAGACCATTAAAAAAAAAAAATCCTGGTGGGCTTTCTTCAGGGGCTACTTAAAGAAATGTGCTATAGCTTGCAATTCCAACAGAACAGCATTTGACTAAATTTAACTTTTAAAATATTGAATCCACTATAACCATTTGGGGTTGATCAGACAGGGGTATATGGCCCCAGGCATGAACTGGGATGCCAGACATTCAGCTCTCTGTCTTCTGCACCTCCACTTTTTCTTCTTTCTTGAGGCCTTCAGTCGTGGGTGACAGGGTATTTCCTGCAGGCCCCTCTTCTTGTTCCTAACTCAGGGCAACACACAATGAAAGACAGGAAGGGAAGTATTTGGAGGGTAAAGGGTTCAAAACTGGTTGAATATGGCCAAAGCTGATGCTTAGTTTTAGTTTCAGCTTAAAATTTGACACCTAAATGATTCTTGAGGACTTTGGTTCTCTATCATCCAGTAGGTTACCCATATTGCTAAATCCCAAATAACTAGTTCTTAAAGGAGAGAATGTTAGTATCACCACATTTACAATGTGAGATCAAGGGAGGCTCTTACTGGTTTGATTTTCTCTTTCCTCTGCCACATGATGAGTGCATTTTCTGGCAGCCCAGCTGAAGGAGGTGTGCCTTCTGAGAGTGTGTCCGATGGAGGGACTTGATTACTCTTGCCTTACCTACCTTCAGTGATGTCCCTGAGCTTTTTTTCTACACTTCGTAGCATAGAGATATCTGTTCTGAGTGAAAATATTCCCCAACCTGGCTATAACTTTCTCCATTTAGAGAATACACAGGTAATTTCTCCTAATTCCAAAGTGCAAGCAGACCAGGAGGAATTTCTCCCCACTTGGCATCCTCCCTCCTTGCTAGGCAGAGAGCTCCCAGCAGAGTTGTTCCCTGACTCCTCCTCTGGAACCTGTTCCTCTCAGAAGGCTGGGGCCTCCACTGGGGCTGTAGCAGGGGACACATGCCTGGTGGGTTTGTTGCTCTGGCTTCTGGTTTTCTCCAGTGAAGGGAAGTGCCTCTACCAGACATTACTCAATCACCCACTGAGAGGTTGGTTGAGTACAGGCTGGGGACTAGGTGCTCCTCCAGACAAGGTGCCTCTGGCAGGCCTGAGCTGAATCCCTGTACTTGGTGCCATGTAACTGGCTGGATATCCCTCCCAGCCACAGCTGGGATCCATCCTCCATTCTTGGGCAGATTACTTCTGAGTCTCCTCCTTAAGAAGACTCACTTGGAGGGAGTTGGATTTCTTGAAAAAATTAGCAACATTCTAAATGTGATCAGGAAAGCCAGATAGAACTAATCCTTTTCTCTGCTCAAAAAAAAAAAAAAAAAAATCACTGGACATCTGAAGGAAATGGGTGGGCACTGAGATCCTGAAGACAAGGAGTGTTCTCTTCTTGATGTGTGTTTTTAATTATGTGGCCTGGGGGACATGGCTGTGTATCAGTCTATGGGAGGGGAGACCACTCTCCTAGGGTTCAGTTGGGTTTTATCCGGGTCTGTGGTCAGCTCCCAATTCCTGAATATTAGCCTCTCATTGTCTCTCTCTGAACAGTTGAATCATTTTCCATCAAGCCATTTGGATTTAAGAATATGTCCCAAAGGAAATCATAATTCCATGTTGGTTAACATTCCTCCCTTCCTCCATGTAGTGTGGCCTCATATCGTCTTCCTGACAGCAGTGATATTAAGTGGTTGATTGAAACCTCGAGATTCAGTGCTGGCCATGACATTACATGAGATGAATCACTTCCCATAATCTTGCCCAGTCACTGCTGACTATTTTTCCCTTAGAAGGAGCTGTGCATCTGAAATCATTAAGCCTCAGTATGTCATTAGTTCCCTCGTCCCTTGTGGTCAGATTAGGAGCCCCATTTCCTAGACTAGAGTAAAGCCCTGAAAAATAAGCAGTTCAGTGGCAAACCCTATCTGTGAGTGTCCCATATTTTCTGGAGGGACAAATGCCATTGCCTATTTTCGGAAAGCGTGCTGTGGGGCCCTAGTACGGGAACAAGAGAGTGTTGAGAATCATAGAGATTTGTTAGCCCTGAGGGCCAGTGGTAATAGTTTGGATAGCAATAGCCTTTTGTATCAGTCTCTCCATTTTCTGCTCCCTCCATTGTTAAAACTCAGGGGCCTTGTGGTTTTTATAAAACATCAGGTCCCCCTGTTCTAAGACCAGCTTTCTGACAGACACTTAGGGCAGAAAAGAAATGAGGCCTCAGAGAACCAGCAAGAATAGCTGAGGAGCTGACACTAATCAAGTGAATGAAGTGGGTTTTGACCCAATGAGAGTGGGGAGTAGGTGCTCAGCACTTTCTTCCCTAAAGTGGAGCCAGCTGCATCTGAAGAACCCGTGAAGGCAAAGTGCTTGGCTTCCCTCAACTTACCCCTCCTCTCTGACACACACATATGTAATTTTGACCTGCTTATCACATTACTTAAACCTGTAACCTGAAATAACTAATAGGACGCTGAATTTTTCTTGGTTTTGGTACGAGATAAGACAAAAGAAAGCCATTTATTAGGGCCTTTCCAAGTGTGCTGATGGGTAACATCCACTGGCTAGAGTCAGGAGCATGGTCACCTTCCCCTTTCCTCAGAGTGCATTTGGGCCAAGCAGAATGAGGGTGCATGGTGGGGTGGGGGCATTGGATAAGAACGCTCACATCAGATTCACACTTACCCTGTTCCCCCTCCTGCAAGGGGTCATTTCCTTGTGGAATATCTCGAACTTGGTGGACATCAGTCATTCTGGAGAGTAAAATGTGGTAGCTGAGCTGCATCTGCTGACTTGATGAAAAGGCTTTTCCTTGATCAAAATCCTAGTCCACTTTTTATTCTGATCATGACAGCTTGCCTATGTTTGCTCTTATTCCAAAAGTATGCGTAGTTAATATAGTTTAAACATTAAAAGCAAAAAGAATAAACAAACAGCCATAGTTCCACATTTCAGAAGTAATCACCATTTATATTTTGACATATATCCTTCTAGAGTGTATTTTCTCTGCTATGTTGATTATTTTTCTTCAAAATAAAAATTTTTGTTTCCCCTTATCATTTAGAACAGTTAAAAAAAATTTTTTTAAATGTGGAGTAAGTGACAATCCTACTGGAATTCTTTTCCAGTAGGCAAGTATTAACAGTTTGATGGAAAGTTTTCTAGTTATCTTTATGTGTTCACAATCTTAATAACAACAGGAAAATGTAACATATTATTTGTGACTTTTTTCCCCACTTAATATATTACTTGCATTTTGGCATGACAAGGACAACTTTTATTTCATTTTCCTACTTAGAATGTAATTATCCAGGTGGTACATGATTTATGTGACCAATGCCCTACTGAAGGCTAGACATGTGTTGCTTCTTGAGCTTTCCTGCTCTTCTTCCTGGGTTCTTTTCATGATCGTCTTCCTGGTATCCTTCAGGTAGGCAGGTCAGCCTCACTTCTACCTTCATCTTTGGGTGCCTTTCTCGCTACTTTCCATTCCTCCTTCTTGTTGCTCTTCTTTCTGAGAGGTTATAGGTGGTTGACTGGACTGTGACTGGTCCTGATACCTGGGGAACAGAGGACATCTCTGAAAAGTAAATAGAACATATCAACTTAGTATGCTTGGGAGGGAGGGAACAGTGTGAGGGACAGTTGATGGTAATGTGGTAAGTAGGTTTTTATGTTATTTTTTATTTTTATTTTTTAAAGATTTATTTATTTGAGAGAGAGCGTGCAGGCGGGGGTGGGGGCAGAGGGAGAAGGGAGAGAGAAAATCTCAAGCAGACTCCCCACTGAGCGTGGAGCCTGACGTGGGTCTTGATCTCATGACCCTGCGATCATGACCTGAGCCAAAGTGAAGAGTCTGATGCTTACTCAGCTGAGCCACCCAGGTGCCCTGGTAGGTAAGATTTTAGATTTTATAGAGCAGGTATGGTGTTACAACCTTGCTGTGTGATTTTAAGATGAGTCTCTGAGGGGGCGCCTGGGTGGCTCAGTTGGTTAAGCGACTGCCTTCGGCTCAGGTCATGATCCTGGAATCCTGGGATCAAGTCCCACATCAGGCTCCCGGGTCAGCAGGGAGCCTGCTTCTCCCTCTGACCCTTTCCCCTCTCATGCTGTTTCTCTCTCTATCTCTCTCTCTCTCAAACAAATAAATAAAATCTTTAAAAAAAAAAAAAAAGAAAGATGAGTCTCTGAGAACCCAGCCTCACAAAACTTACACATCCACACAGGTGCTGGCCTCCTATTTCAAGATAATTTTGTTTGTGTCCTCCTGGGATGCTTTCTCCAATGTTACTACAGTTGCTTGTGACATTTTTTTTTATTGTGGTAAAATACACAAATCATAAAATTTGTCATTTTAACCATTTCTAAGCATACAGTTCAGTTGGCATTAAGTACATTCACATTGTTGTGCAACCATCACATGAGCCACCCCCAAATTTTGTCATCATCCCAAACTGTACCCATTAAACACTCACTCCTCATTCCCTCTCTACTCCTAGCCCTTGGCAACCACCATTTTACTTTCTGTCTCTCTGATTTTGACTAGTCTTTGTGTATCATATAAGTGGAATCACACACTATTGGTCCTTTGTGACTAACTTCTTTCACTTAGCATAATGTCTTCAAGGTTCCTCCATGTTATAGTGTGTGCCAGCATTTTGTCCCTTTTTATGGCAGAATAATATTTTATTGTATGTATATACCCCAGTTTGTTTATGCATTCACCTGTTGGTAGACAGTTGTGTTGCTTCCACCTTTTGGCTATTGTGTGTAATGCTGCAGTGAACATGAGTGTCCATATCTGTTTGAATCCCTATTTTCCTTCTTGTGGATACATACACAGAAGTGGAGTTGCTGGATCATACAGTAGTTCTATTTTTAATATTTTGAGGAGTTGCCATGCTGTTTTACACACCAGCTTTGCCACTTTATATTTCCACCAACAATGTACAAGCGTTCCAGTTTCTCTATGTCCTTGCCAGCATCTATTATTTTTTGGTTTTGCTTTTTCTTTTCTTGATAATAGTTATCCTCATGGAGGCCATTTTTTAATCCCTCTTGTGAATTACCTCTTGAGTCTTTGCGCCAATCCTTGAAAAGTATCACGTGGTGAATCTTGATCCTTTGAAGAGGAACTTGATTGATGTAATTTTCTTTTTAGAAATAACTAAAAATCTTCTCCCACTCTTAATTTTTTCTTTGTTAATTTCCAAAAGGATCTGAAGCAGCAATGGTCAAAAGTTATTCAGAGTGAAGCCTGGGTGCTCAAGGTGACAGATACTGATTATGGGAACAAAATAAGTTTTAACACCAGGCAACTGGTGTTAAAGGCCTGAAAAAGGCAAGTTCCCAAAACAGTGTGCCATGAGGGCATGGCTGGAATGAAGTTATGATGTTCCCAAGATCCCTTCTTTGAAAGATAACAGTTCTGGATAAATAAACTGATCAATATATTTTCTTTTATTTTTTTATACCCTTTGACCAACATCTTCCCATTTCCCCCACTCTGTCCCCCAGCCCCTGGTGGCCACCATTTTTTCTCTGTTTCTATGCCACATATAAGTGAGACACACAGTGTTTGTCTTTCTCTGACTTATTTAACTTAATGTAATACCCTCAAGGTCTATCCTTGTCACAAATGGCAGGGTTTCCTCCTTTTTTATAGCTAAGTAATATTCCATTGTTTATGAATTTTATATGTTTATGGCACATTTTCTTGATCCATTCGTCCACTGATGGACACTTAGGTTGTTACTATATTTTGGCTATTGTGTACAATGCAGTAGTGAACATGGGGCTACAGATATTTCTTTGAGATAGTGATTTAGATTCCTTTGGATGTATACCCAGAAGTGGGATTGATGGATCATATTGTAGTTCCATTTTTAACTTTTTGAGGAGTTTCCATACTGTTTTCCATAGTGACTGTACCAGTTTACACTCCCATTAACAGTGTACAAGGGCTCACTTTCTCCACATCCTCAATACTTGTTATCTCTTGTCTTTTTGACAATAGCCATCCTAACAGGTGTGAGGTGATAGCTCCTGGTGGTTTTGATTTGCATTTCCCTTTTGATTAGTGACATTGAGCATGTTTTCATGTACCTTTTGGCCATTTGTATGTCTTTTTTTGTAAAAAAAAAAAAAAAGTCTGTTCAGGTCCTCTGCCCATTACTTAATCAGATTATTTGGATTGTTTTTTTTTTTTCAGTAATTAATAACGTTTATTCTGCCAGATTATTGATATTAAGTTGTATGAGTTCCTTATATAGTTTGGACATTAATCCAGTATCTGGTATATGGTTTGTAAATATTTTCTCTCATTCCTTAGGTTGCCTCTTTGTTTTGTTGTTTGGTTCTTTTGCTGTGCAGAAGCTTTTTAGTTTGATGTGTCCCATTCATTTTTGCTTTTGTTGCTTGTGTTTTTGGTGTTGTATCTAAAAAATCATTGCCAAAACCAGTGTAGAGGAGTTTTTCCCCTGTGTTATCTTCTAGGAGTCTCATGGTTTCTGTTCTTATTATGTCCATTTCATGTTAATTTTTGTGAGTGTTGTAAGACAGGAGCATGTGGATTTCCAGTGCTTCCAATTTATTGAAAAGTCTATCCTTTCCCCATTGAGTATTCTTGGCTCCCTTGTCAAATATTAGTTGATCATGTACATTATATATTTTCTAAATGGTAAAACTAGCTCTATAACTTCCTAGTCATATCTAATGTCAATTAAATTAAAAATCACATCATTTTTTAATTTGGAGTACTTTTTTCTGATGGTACACCTAGAGTAATTAGGGAAAACTAAGTGTAGAAGAGTGTTTCTCCTGTACAAGCTCCAGTGCAGTATGTCAGGAGTGAGCTGGACTATGATGTGGCCAAGCTTATCATCCTGGGGTGGACACAGGTCAATTCTAAGGCATGTCAAGGAATTTCTTGGTCAGGAATTGTTGCTTTACTCACTGACTTGGTCAGGACAGGGTTCAAATGACATTAGGTTCTCTGTACTACATGAGGCTCCCAGACATCAAAGATCCGTGGAAACGAACTGCATGGAATAAAGCCCAGCCCAGACTATCAGACCCCATGGGACTTCTGCGACTCCATTCCATAGGAAGAAGGCCAAGGGACAAAGAGCTGAGAAACACCACAGGGCTGGCTTGGACATCTCTGCAGACACAGCAGCCAACAAGACCAGGGTAACGCTGCTCTCTCTCTCTCTGTAGGGAGGATGTAACAACGAAGAACTCTGCTTTCTTAATACGTCCACTCAAAGAAATTGACACTGGGGATTTACAAGAGCTAAGACAGGAGAACCCTAGAAAGAAGAAAAAGAAACCTGCCAAGAGGCTGCCTCTCCAGGAGATGGTGTCCTCGGACTCGGATGACTCTTCTCATGGCATCAGGTCCCAAGAGTCTAACCCCAAGAAACACCCCCAGCCCAAGGTGGGAGGGGGACGACATTGCCTATCTCTGGAACACCCTGAAACCTCTCTCAAGAATAGTGCACTTGAGGTCACTCCCCAGTTTCCGGGCCAGTTTAGTTCCCAGTACAGCAAAAACTCTAACACCCTTAAATAATGCTGACATCTACCTTCTCAGAGAAGGTTCTCGGCCCGGGGTCTAGGAGTCAGCCAGCCACGCCATTGCTGCCATACCCCCACCTCAAGCAGCCCTGCCCTTCCCTCCTAGAACCACCCACAGCAGCAAAGGGCTGAGGACCATTGCTGAGAAACCTTAAAGCAGTCTAGTGGCAACTATGTTTAAGAGAGCCAGCATTCTTCTAGGGCTGCCCAGACCTCAGCCCCTCATCACTGTGGAACTAGCCCCTCTGCTGAGGTAAGGCTGCCCTTCATTCTGCCCATTCCTATCCTGTTTGTAAAACAGATACACTTACCTGTTATCCCCCACCTGGATCCCCGGTCTGTTTGTGGTTATTGGCTCTGGCTTTTTCCATTCTTTTTCCTATTATTTTCCCTGTCCTCACCACACTATACTCAATCTTTTGGTAAATTCTACATACCCAGAAGTTGAATCTGATGAATTAGTGTCATAGGATTTTCAGCTTTTTGGGGGAAGTTAAGGTAGTTATAATCCAAGCCTGCAGTCTTGTTTTAAATTGATTAATTTATCTGAATTAGGAATTTTCATGACTTAATGTTAAGACTGAAATTAAGACCTAGTAACTTGTCTGAGATCTGCAAAACAAAATTATTGATTTCTGGCCATTTTTATTGAGCCCTTCCTAATTATTTTTGTTTGTAGTCTGTTGTAGGTACCTCTAATTGAGCGTGGAACCAGAATAAAAACTCTTACATTGGAAACATTTCAAAACTATTGTATTATTTATTTATTACTGTTTTCTTTGAATACATGTTAGCAATAACATAAAAGTATTCACTTCTTTTTATTAATTTCTTAGTAAAATTAGCTTCACTAATTTCAAAAATGAAATAGCTCTCCCAAATTCTCTTTTTCTAGTCAGTAATAGCCCCAGGGCTATATAATAATAGGGTACAGATTATGCATAAGAAAAATATTGGATGCTTTTTGCAAAGAGAAAAGATAGATTTTATAGTATCAGCAAATTTGCAACCTAATTAAAAATGGTGTTTATATACCTGAAAGCTAGGATATCACCAGGATTATGGCAAGGAAATTAAAGGAGAAATCTATCTCCAAAAATAAGAAAGAAAAAGAGAAATCCACTCAGCATCAGGGTAAAAGTAGTAGTGTAACGAGGAAGGAGTTGAAAAGTGGGGAAATGATCCAGAATAAGGTGTGAGATAGTGTGTGGAGAGGCTTGCTGCCCACCCCCCGAACCCAGAGGTTTCTTATAGGCAGAAAAGCTCTGGAGTAGTCATCAGGTTTTGGTCTGTACAGTGGAGAACTTGTGGGGTAGGGAAGAAACCATTCATCAAGTCATATTCATTTGTGCTTGCTTGCAAGCCTTCATGTAAGTCTGCCTGCATTCCTTCAATTATTTAACAAGCAATTGAATGTTGATGATATGCCAGGCTCCAGAGAGATACTATCAGACATTTGGAAGATACTTACCTTCTCTATCCTACCTCTCTTCATCTCCACTTTATTTTTGGACCAGTTACTATTGTCTGGTTTAGAGGCATGTGCAGGGAATGAACAACTGACAAATGTACACAAGAAGACCTTGTTAATATTACATTACAATGCATGATATTCTCAGTGACGTTAAGTGATATATGCTGGGGGAAATCACAGTAAGAACAGTGTATTTCTACTTCCAGCTGGTGTGGAATAACAGGAACTTGATTTCATTCCCAAACCCCTGCTTGATACAATTAAAACACCAGGTAGAATGTATGTAACCACAGTTTCCAAAACACTGGACATAGGCAATGAAGTACAGTGATCTCTGAGAAACAAGTGAGGTAAGCCCCATGAGTGTGCCGCTTACTTCCCAGAGTCAGTTTCCACACTGCAGCAAAGGGAGCAGGAACCTAGGCAGAGCCTGGTACCTTCAGCGAATGGAGGAGATGAAACTAGGATTCTGAGAAGACCAAGGCAGCTGGAGTCTACAGGATAGAGGGCTGGAGAGGAGAGAGCTACACAGAGAAACAACTCCAGGCATATGTAGATAAACCCCCTTGAGTTTTCATCTCTATTGATCAGTACGTGGCTGTGAGGAAACTACTCAAGGCTGGAGAAAGAACTTTTCAAAAAGGTTACAGGGAACAATCCCTATAGCTCACACAGGGCTGGGAATATCTCCTGTTTCTTCCAGTCAGGGTATAAAACAGATATCTTTATTTGAGAGGCCTCAGGTGGAGTACTCAGAAGAGGTTTGCTTCAGTTGTGGAACAAAATTGGCCTTAGGCTAAAAGCTTCTCTGGTCCCACATAATAAGGCTTTAAAGCAAGCCCTAGAGGAATCAAACTATTTCCAAGTAACTTGTGTCCCAAAACAAAGCTCAAGAATAATTGTAGGGATAAAAAAAGACCACCCAATAAAGTAAAATTTACAGTGTCTGGCATTCAATCAAAAATTACCAGGCATACAAAGAAGCAAGGAAATAAGACCCATAATGAGGTGAAACTAACTCAGAAATGGCACAGGTGATGAAGAGTACCAGAAACAGTTACTATGTTGGTATACATAAGACTTTATTATTTTATTATTTAAATCTCTTTTAAAGATAGTTGGTTGTACAGAGTAATGGCAGTGGTGCATTAATGCTATTTCCATCCCTGCACATACATCTGTATTCATTGCCTCAGGTGATTTGTATGTTTGATTTTCACTGCATAAATCTACACTTTTAGCATATGCCAGAAGAAGTAATAAATGAGGTTCAGTCTGTCAAAAAATAATAATAGTTATGCATCCAGATTTTTGGCCACCCCATATATTTGGCCTGGGTCATAAGCCAGGAGTAGTGGGGCCAGGATGGAGTGATTGACAACCATACAAGAACTATGTGGAATGGGTACAGGGTAACTCTTTGAAAGAGATATGCTCTTACCAGAAGAAATGGAACAGATGTTCAAGAGACTGGATGACCACTTGAGTGATAAAAAAATAATTAAAAAATCCATCAAGTGACAAACATTACCTCTGAGTTCCTTTTCAACTCCAGGACTCTGTGGATCAATGACCTAGCTTATTACCAACTCAGAGCAGTTCCACATAGTTGCAAAACTGTCCTAAAAGGGGGGAAAGTGTTGTAGCCAACACATTTAGACAAGAGAAATTAATTAGGGGACTAGAATTGTAGAAGTAAAATTATATTTTCACATGATAGAAGAACATACCTGAAAAACCAGAGAGAATGATAAGAGTAATTCGAACAATGTAAGAGCTCCAGTGAGGTGGCAGAATAGAAATTTAACATACAGAAATCAGTAGCCTTTATATACTCAATAATAATGAATTAGAAGATATATTGATAGAGGAAACCTCATTTACAGTTGCAAAAAAGAAAATAAAATATAGTTGATTCTCATTATTCATGGTACTTATGTTCTGTAAAGGTATCTGTAACACTGAGTTTAGCAAATAAATTGTTGCCCCTAGTGAAGTACAAGGTTAAGTTCCTGCAAGCCTCTGATCACATCATTTTCACTAACTGATCAGTATATAACCTTTTGTGTGTCTGTTTAAGGACAACTTATTTAATAAATATTTATAAATATAGAACTCACAGCCAAAAGCATTATAACTCATGCCTTAATGAAGATTGGTTAATACCCATATTTTTTTCTTGCACTTAGGCATACTAGATAGCACTTCAACACTACACTTGGGGACCATTTTAAACAGCAAGATCACCAAGAGTAAGCATAAAAATGTGGAAAAGATGGCATTAAAATATATTGTTAAAAGGACACTTTTTTAGAGCAGGAGAGCTG
This sequence comes from Zalophus californianus, assembly GCF_009762305.2. Classification (NCBI taxonomy): domain Eukaryota; kingdom Metazoa; phylum Chordata; class Mammalia; order Carnivora; family Otariidae; genus Zalophus; species Zalophus californianus. The sequence continues at coordinate 78,083,982 of NC_045602.1, forward strand.
AAACAAGGCAGTTGGGTGACTCATTTTTCACTACTCTGATCATATACGTATCTATAAAAGGTACTGACTGTTGATTTTGGAATTACAAATAAATTTTAATGAGTAGGTGAATTCACAAATATGGAACCCACAAATAATGAGGATCAACCATACCTAAAATAAACTTAAGAAATGTGCAAAAACAATATGAGAAAAACTTTCAAGCACTCCTGAAAGACACAAAAGTAGATGTAGGCATCTCTTGGTTTTAGATAGGATGGCTTAATGTCATGAAGGTGGTTCTCCCAGAGTTCATTTATTAAAGTAACACAATCCCAATAAAAATAACAGCAAATATTTTATGCAGTTTAAAAAGTTGATAGTAAACTTCATATGGAAAAATAAACATGTGAGAGAAATTAGAAAATACTGAAGAAGAAAAGCCATGAGGAGAGGGACTCATGCTAATATATAAAACACTGTAACATCTTTATGCTTATGTGGTGCTAGCACAAGAAAAGACAGACTGATGGAATAGAATAAAATCCAAAACAGACAAGTATATATGGAAATTTAGTGTATTATAAAGATAGCATCTCAAATCACTGGAACTTTTTAGTGACTGATGCTGAGGTGACTAATGACCATTGGAAAACAATAAAATAGATCCATATTTCATACTATAAGAATAAACTCCAAATAGATCCAAGTCCTTAATGTAAAAAAATGAAAACATACAAGTACTAGAAGAAAATATGAGTGAATTCCTCTATAACATGGGTATAGAAAAAGGTTTTTTAATTATGATTCAAAATCCAGAGGCAATAAAAAATTGCTCAGTTTGGCTACATAAAAATTTATTTTTAAAAATGCCTTTTAAAAAAGGATCATAAGCAAAATAAAAAGACAAATGATAAACTGGGAGAAATAATGTATCACTTGGAGAAAGTGATACAATATATCACACAAAGGGCCGATGTCCTAAAATATAGAGGACTTTAAAAAATTCAGGTAAAAGAAATGACCAAAAACTTGGCAGAAAAATAGGCAAAAGGTATGAATATTCACAAAGATAAAAGAATAGACCTAAAAATATGAAAAGATGTTCAACTTCACTAATGATAAGAGAAATGCAGATTAAAACTACATTTAGAGGGACACCTGGGTGGCTCAGTCAGTTAAGCATCTGCCTTTGGCTCAGGTCATGATCCCAGGGTCCTGGGATTGAGTCCCACATTGGGCTCCTTGCTTAGAGGGGAGCCTGCTTCTCTCTCTGTCTGCCACTCCCCCTGCTTGTGCTCTCTCTCTCTCTCTCTCTCTGACAAATAAAATCTTAAAAAGAAAAAACAAAACAAAAAACCTTGAGAAACAAGGCAGAGGATCATAGGGGAAGGGAGGGAAAAATGAAACAAGATGAAACCAGAGAGGGAGATAAACCATAAGAGACTCTTAATCTCAGGAAACAAACTGAGGGTTGCTGTAGTGGAGGAGGGTGGGAGGGATGGGGTGGCTGGGTGATGGACATTGGGGAGGGTATGTGCTATGGTGAGCGCTGTGAATTGTGTAAGACTGTTGAATCACAGACCTGTACCCCTGAAACAAATAATACATTATATGTTAATAAAAAGAAAAGAAACCAGACCTACATTTAGAGAACTTCTGGTAATATGGCAATATGAAGTGGTAATGCAAACCATTTCACAAATAATTTTAAGAGCTAAATAAGATATTTTTAAAAAATCAAGTATTTAAAGGCACAATAAAATGTTCAAAAGCAGACAGAATGTGAAGAGTTTATTTTCCAAAAACTCCAACTGGAAAAGTTAGGAATTGTGAGGTTGTGACACTGTGGCCTAAGGTTACTCCCCAACTTTCATGGCCAAGACAACAGAAAAATGTAGCCTGACTGGCTCAAGGTGCCAGAGATGAGTTCAAGGCTGAAGATGTGAAAATTTAAAGAAGAAATCTCAGCAGCAAGAAACACAGTAAGAGAGAGCCATAAAATCTGAGCATAAACTGTTCTAATTCCAGCCTGATCACTAAATTATGCATGTACGGGGAGAATCCAGGAAACCCTGTTTGTTGTTGTTGTTTAAGTAAAAAGCAAAGAGGAAGCTACTCTTGAGAGAACTAATGGAGCAAAGTCTGTGTTTGCTACTTTTTAACTGAAATGCATTTCCAAACCATGTATACCTTGGGCAAGAGTAATCTACTCTTATGGGATTAAAGTGTCAGAGGAAAGAGCCTGAGACTAGCAAAGCAGTTGAAAATTTAACCAAGTAAATTGCTGAAAGACTGTGCTCCAAAATCTGCCCAAATCTTTGGGTGACAACCAAATTATTGGGCATAGAGGAAACACTGAAGGTGGGGCAGGGTAAAAAAGCACCAGTGAGAAGCCATAATGCAGAATAGAGATTTGAATTACTTCATACTACAGGAAAGAAAAGTTTGCAGTTTGAGTACAGGCAAGATAACTTATGAGAATAGAAAAAAAAAAAAAGCATACCAAAAAATTTTTTAAAAAAGTTTAAAGCCTTGAAGAATGCAGTAGAATCCAGCATCACTAGAATATATTCCCTGAAGTATCCAGTTTTGAACCAAAAAACTTAGTAGACATACAAAGAAATAGGAAAATATGTTCCATTCTGATGGATCAAAGACCATTAGAAATTTTGATTCAGTCTAGATGTTATATTTAGCAGACTTCAAAGCAGCTACTATAAATATATACAAAGAATTAAAGGAAAATATAGTATTAATGAAGAAATTAATAGGAAATCTCAATAGAAAAATGAAGATATTAAAAGGAAAATTCAAAAGCTAAAAAGTACAACAAAACATATACTAAGTGGACTGTGAACAGCAGAGTGGGGAGAGCAGAAGAATCATTGAACTTGAATATAGGCTAATAAAAATTACCCAATCCAAAGAAAAGAAAAAAAAGGGATTGTAAAAAAGTAAAACCTCTGAGACTTGTGGGATGATTTCAAGCATTTCAAAATACATAAAACTGGAGTCCTAGAAGAAGAGGAGACAAATTTTTTTAAAAAATTGGAGACAATGAAAACTTCCAAAATGTTGTGGGAAACATGAATAAATCCGACAAGTCTAAGTAATCCTAAGCATGATAAATACAAATAAATCCACTCCAAGACTCATCATAGTCTAAGTGCTAAAAGATGATGATAACAAGAAGATCTTGAAAGCAGCCAGAGAAGAATAACATGTTATATTCAGGGGAACAATGATACAACATGAATGACTTCTCAGCTAAAAATATGGAGACTAGAAGATATAGGAATGGCAAAGTGCAGAAAGAAAAAAAAAAAACCTGTAACAAACAATTATATATTCAGTGACCTACCTTCCAAATTAAAGGTGAGAGGAATACACTTTAGTCTGTTTGAGTAAACTCTTAACACAAGTACCCTCTGACAGCTATAAACTCTGAACAAAATACAAATAATAACTACCCAAAAACTCTGAAGAGTGATTTAAAGCAAGCAGATTCTGATGTGGTGAATTTCCTATTATTACATATTTTAGCTTGAGAACAGGCTGAGGTAGGATATGGTTAGTGCCCCAGGTGGAGGCTTACTCTCTAAATGAAAACGTGTATTCTTATTGGGTCAAAAAACAGAAAACACAGTTTGGAGAAACTATAAGTTCTGGAAAGTGCAGAAAGCATCCAAACAAGGACAGAGCCAGAAACAGCCACAAATTTTGTGTATATAAACTCAGTCCAAATCTCTGACTCCCTAACCACACATGCATAGGCAGGTTATAAGATTACCATCCAAGGCTAAAATAATTACATAGAAATTTGAACTGTCATCCAAGAGGCAGAGATTTCGATTTAACAAAGTTCATGTCTGCTTAAAATATCAAGGCTTGTGAGTGATGTTACAGAATCCAGAGTATCTGCAACCTAATATTCATGAACTCTGGGATACAACTTTAAGTTATTCAACATATAACCATGAAAATGTGATTCAGTTTCAAGAGAAAAGGCAATAAATAAAACTGATATGACCCAGATGTCAGATTATCAGACCAGGACCCAGCTATTATAGGGGTGCCTCAGTGGCTCAGTTGGTTAAGTGTCTGCCTTCGGCTCAGGGATTGAGCCCCACATCAGTCTCCCTGCTAAGCAGGGAGCCTGCTTCTCCCTCTCCCTCTGCCTGCCACGCCCCCTGCTTGTGCTCTCTCTCTCTCTCTCTCTGTCAAGTAAATAAATAAAATTTTTAAAATAAATAAATAAAATAAAGTAGCTACTATAACTATGTCCATTCAGGTAAGGAAAAGATGCTTATAACAAATGAAAGGACAGGAAATCCCAGCAGAGAAACAAACAGGAAATTCTAGAACTAATTATAATATCTTAAGTTTAAAAACACCACCAAATAGGCTTACAAACAGAATAAACAAAAGAAAGAGTCCATGGATCTGAGATAGACCAATAGAAATTATCTAGTCTACAAAAGCAATAAAATAATTTTTTTAATGAACAGAATTTCAGGGAATGGTTGGGCAATACCCAAAAACCTGATACACTTTGGAGTTTTAAAAGAGAGGAGAGAGAGGATCAAAAAAATGTTCAGAGAAACAGTGGTTGAAAAATATCCCAAATTTCTTGAAAGACATAAATTTATATATTCAAGTTCAGTGAACTGCAGACAAAATAAATAATAAGAAAGTCATAGTTACAGTGTTGAAAACCAAAGATAAAGAGAAAATCTTGAAAGCTTCCAGAAAAAAAAAAATGACACATTCACATAAAGGAGTACAATAGTTAGAAGTCACTGACTTCTCATCAGAAATTATAGAATCTAGAAGGCAGTGGAACAACATCATTAAAGTGTTGAAAAATAAAACTTCTCAACCCAGAATTCTATATCAAATAAAAATATTCTTCAAAAACAAAATCAAACTAAAGACATTTTCAGATAAAAGTAAACCAAGGGAAGTTATCATCAGAAGACTTGCACTGCAAGAAATGCTAAAGGAAATTTTTTAGGCTGAAGGGAATATATACAATATAGAAAATTAGATCTTAAGGATGGAATGACCAGCATCTAGGAAATATTTTTTAAACTGTTTTTCCTCTTAATTCCCTTGATATACATATAGATATAATACATATGGCAACTATGGCATAAAAGACAACTGATGGAGTGGTAAATGGGTCTGTTTGGTTGCAAGGTTTCTAGATTTTATTTATTTATTTTTAAAGATTTTATTTATTTTGACAGAGAGAGACAGTGAGAGAGGGAACACAAGCAGGGGGAGTGGAAGAGGGAGAAGCAGGCTTCCCGCTGAGCAGAGAGCCCGACGTGGGGCTCAATCCCAGGACCCTGGGATCATTACCTGAGCCAAAGGCAGACACTTAACAACTGAGCCACCCAGGCACCCCAAGGTTTCTAGATTTTAAAGAGTTGTGAATTTTAGCTTCTTTCTCTCAGCACTTATATAGGCCAAAAGAAAAAAATAATAATAAAGATATACATTATCTTAACCTTGACTTATACTCCAGCATGCTTGGTACTTTCACCAAGATAGCCCACATGCCTTGGCCATAAACGAAGTCTCAATAAATTTAAAAGAATCAAAATCAGGGCGCCTGGGTGGCTCAGTTGGTTAAGCGACTGCCTTCGGCTCAGGTCATGATCCTGGAGTCCTGGGATCGAGTCCCACATCAGGCTCCCTGCTCAGCAGGGAGTCTGCTTCTCCCTCTGACCCTCTTCCCTCTCATGCTCTCTCTCTCTCATTCTCTCTCAAATAAATAAATAAAATCTTTAAAAAAAAATCAAAATCATACAGAGTATGTTCTTGAACTACAAAGAAATTAAGTGAGAAACCAATGGCAATAAGGTATTTATTAAAATGTCAAAATATTTGTAAATTAAACACATTCCTGAATAATCCATAGTACGGAGAAGAAATTACCAGGTAAAATGACGAATCCAAAAGTTAGTTCTTTGAAAAAAATCAATAAACCTCTAATTAGTAAGAAAAAAAGAGCAAACACGAATTAACACAGAATGGTTATCACTAGAGATCTACAGACATTAAAATCATAATGAAAGAATATTATGAACAAATTTTATCTGAAAAATCAAAAACTAAGAAGAAATGGACCTTGAAAAATAAAACTAATTAAAACTGACATAAAATGGAGCAGAAAATCTGAATCACCTTATCTATCAAAGAAATTTAATGGGTTATCTAAATCATTTCCACAAAAGAAGTTCCAGGCCTGGATGGTTTCACTGGTGAATTTTGTCAAAGAGTGAAAGAAAAAATAATACCAATCTTATACAAAATCTTTCAGAAAATAGAGGAAGAGGTAGCTCTTCTCAACTTTTATGAGCTTAGCAAAACTAATATCAAAACAAGGGTTACAATAAAAGCAAAATACTGTTTAAGTTAATCAGATCCAACCATATGTAAAAAGATGCTACCTCATGACCAAGTCAGTTTCATCCCAAGAATGAAAAATTGTTTTAACAATCAATACTCTGTTGATGTAGTTTAATTTATTGCAACATGAAGGATTATCTCACTAGTGCAGAAAAAACGATTTGACGTAATCCAAGGTCCATTCCTGATACAAACTTTCAGGAACATAAGAAAAAAGAACTTCCTCAAACTAATAAAGGACATTGTTATGTAAATGCACCAAAGCCAGGCTCTTAGGTGGATTATTTCTTTACTGCTAGCTGAGACCCATTTGTGCAAGAGCCTGGCACCAAATTGAAATTTTTTGCACATCCAATTATTTTTTAAAATAGTCCAAACATATTTTTAGCTGTTTAGACTGCCTGCTTTGCATACCTCATAAAACCTCATTGAAAGCTGTTACCTATTGATAAGATAGGGCCTTGTAGTTATTAGACTCCAAGCAGCTACTGCTCTTTGAGGCTCTCTCTCATCCAGAGACTCCCTGCCTTGTTGCTGGGTGGCATCACCTAAACACATAAGCCCTCTCTCCAATCTTCCCCTCCCCTAGCAGTTTCCTTGCCTGCCTTCTAGAAGTGGCCTTTTACTCTAAGCCTCTGAGAGGTCTCATGTGAGGGACTCTCTCATTCAACCCTTTCCAAGTGTCACCCAATAAAGCTTGTTGTGTTTAACTGCCTCTTCTGATGATAATTTTTTCCTTGATCAGTCCCTGAATCCCACAAACTCCCTACAGGCATCTATCAGAAAAAAGGAAATCTATAGTTACCATAAATGCTTTACTCTATGACTGGGAACAAAGCAAAGATACCCACTTCCACCACTTGTATTAAACACTGTACTGAAGTCCTAGTCAGTGCAATAGGCAAGAAAAAGAAATAAAACCCATTAAGATTAGAAAATAAGTTTAAAAAAATCTATTTGTATAAGTCATAATTATTTACCTAGAAAATTCTAAAGAATATTCAGCACTACCATTGGAACTTATATGTGAGTTTAGCAAAGTCACAGAATACAAGATCAATATACAAAAATCAATTATATTTCCATATACTGGCAACAATTAAAAATGAAGTGTTTTTTTTTAAAGATTTTATTTATTTATTTGACAGAGTGAGAGAGAGCACAAGGAGGCAGAGCGGCAGGCAGAGGGAGAGGGAGAAGCAGGCTCTCCACTGAGCAGGGAGCCCGATCAATCCCTGGAACCGCAGGAATCATGACCCGAGCTGAAGGCAGCCGCTTAACTGACTGAGCCACACAGGTGCCCCGAAAATGAAAAGTTTCAAACTACATTTAAAATAGTGTCAAAAACCACAAAGTATTTGGTGATAAGTTTAACCAAAGAAATGACAACCTCTACATTGTAAATTACAAAACATTCCTTAGAGAAATTAAGGAAGACCAAAATAAGTAGATATACCATGTTCATAGATTGGAAAAATCAAAATTATTAAGATATCCGTTCTCCTTAAACTTGTCTATAGAGTCAGAGTAATTTCACACAACATTTCAGCAGGCTTTTTGATAAAAACTAAGAATCTGATTCTAAAATGTATATGGAGATGTAAAGGAACCAGAATTTCCAAAGCATTCTTGAAAAAGAACAACAAAGTTGGGTGAGTTAATTTACCTAATTTTGTGGCTTACTCCAAAGCTACAATAAACAAGAGTGTGGTATTGATGAAAGGATAGCCATATAGATCAATGGAATGGAAGAGTCCAGAAATGGACTCACATATATATGGTCAATTGATTTTCAACAAAAGTGGCAAGGTAATTCAATGAGAAAAGAAATTATGTTCAACGGATGATACTAGAAATACTGAATGTGCATATGGAAAAAAGTGAACATCAGTCCTTACATCACACCAAGCCACAGACTGGGAGAAAAATCTCTGCAAAACATATATATCCAATAATGGGCTGATATTTAAGATATCAAAGTAACTCTTACAACTCAATAATAAAAAGGCAGACAACCCCATATTTTTTGATAGATAAAGATTTTATAGTGTACTTCAAAAAAGAAGACATATGATTAGCCACAAATACATGAAAAACTCAACATCATTAGTCATCAGGGAAATTCTGATGGCCTTCTTTTGTATGTCAGCCGGGCAAGGCTACAATCCCCAGTTGTTCAATCAAACAGTAATCTAGATGTTGCTGTGAAGGCAATTTGTTGATATGATTAAAGTCCATAACCAGTTGGGGGTCTGATTCAATTAGTTTAAGGACCTTAAGAACAGAACTGATGCTTTCCTGATGAAGAAGAAATTTTGTCTGTGGACAGCAGCTTTGGCCAAGGCCCAAAGAGTTTCATCTTGCCCTTCCTGACTGCCCGCCCTAGGCATGTCGTTTTAGCCAGACTGGAGAGTATGAAGGTGAAGGGTGGAAAGGATAATGTCTGGTAGCCCTTCAGGAGACTCTAGAGGAGATAGCTGACCCCACTGAAAAGACGTTGTACCTTCATCTTTGGACCTATAAGAACTAGAGCAGCAATACCACATATCTTGCTAAATTCTAGACCTGCTTTCATGGGGCTTCCTGGGACATTAGGCTCACCATATTCTGAAAGAGGGGCTATACAGGGGCATTCATTGTTCCAGGAATGTTCTGCAGCTAGAGGGCCAACCTCAGACACTTGCTCCATCATATTTCCAACCCCCAGCCTCCAAAGGAGGACTTGTGTCTTAATGGGAGTTCTTCTTCCTTTACTTTCCTGAGGGTGAGGATTGGAGGACAGTGGTCCAGGAACTTTCAGTTCTGAGACTGCTCTGGGAGGTTAACTGAATAATGTTCTTCCTCCCTTTTCTTTTCTACATCTCCTCTCTTTGTTAATATATTTAACCTATGCCTCATGCCCAGCAGAGAAACGTCTCATTTGCTGTTTTGCTGTGATTGAGATCAAGGAAAAAACATCAAGGTCCACCAACAGCTCAATTCTCAAAGCACATCTTGCATCTCTGCTCCCTGGGCAATGATCTAGTCTACTTTCTCTATAAATTATATGTTTTCATGTTCGAGTTACTCTAGACGTCTGTGGAGAAGCCTCTGGGGTTTCTGTTCACTCTCTATCAAAGCTTGGGTATCCAGGCAAGGTGGTGGTATTTAATCAGGAGTCTGCATCAGGCAGGCCTTCTATGAACCCTGCAAGAGTGTGTTACTGCAAAAGCTTTGCTTAAAGTAAAGGCTGGATGCCTCGTAATCCTTGAGGTGGCCTTTTTCACTTCCAAGTAACTCTGACTTCATTTGGAGTTACACCCAATCTGCTGGACAGTGTCAGGAGGTTTCAAACCTCTCTCTGGGAGTTTTTGGAGGTATAACCTAGCAATCCTGTCCACATCATCAGAAACCTTCATTTATGTTTCTCTGCTTCCAGAGTAAATTTGAATATAAATGATTTGCCTTCTGCCAGGAATCCAAAATTATATTCCTTATATGGAAGGCTTCCCAATATTCCATCCTTTCCTATAGAACAGAGTAGAAATGGTCCAAGGTAGGAGTTACACCCTACAGTGGAGGTTTACAACTTTAATATGCTTACAAACTTCCCTGTAGAATAGGCAGAAGACTTGGCCCTACTCCCAGAGATTCAGATTCACTGGGCCTGGGGTGGAGCCTGGCATTCTGTATTTTTAACAAGCTCCTGAGCAGGATCTGAACAAATTATACCTAAGGAGCCAGCACCTAAGCAGGTGATCCAAGAAGAAATGCTCCTCCCCACTATGCTTCTCCCCTCTCAGGTCTGAGCCCTGAGTACCCTCCCTCCCCCCAGGGCCAAGGGAAACTCAAGGGCCTCCAAGACCCAGAGCCACTTTACCTCTTGTCTGTCAGGCTTGTGGTCCCTATAGAAGGTCCTCTGGGCCTGGAGTAAAAACTGTGGGCTGTCATGGGCATAAAATGGATAGATGGCTTGGAACAGGGTCTAGGACACAGTGAGAACTCAATAAATGTTAGCTGTTCTTTAATCATCATCACTGCCCTTGCTACTACTATCACTCCCACTCCCACTGAGAGATGGCAGGGAACCTCCTAAATGCCTCCACCCTCATGCCTTGTGAGGAAGCCCCTCAGAGCTGTCCAGAGCCATGTGGGACAAAGGATAATCATGAGCGTGGCATCAGTACCAAACACCTTTTACCTGTCTCCCTCACAGGCACTGGGAGCCTTTCCCAGGGCTCTCAGCCTGTGCGGGAGTAGCCCATGCACCCCTCCCAGCAGTGAACTGTCCCTCCACTGAGAAGTGAGTATCTAACCACCCCTCTCTGTGACTCTTCCCTTCGTACATGCCACTGCAATCCCGAAATCCCCCTTCTGTGATTCCAGGTATGGATGGTGGTCTCACTCTGATCTAGTGCCCTCTTCCTAGGTATCGAGTGGCTGATGGAAGCCCTCATCAAGCCACCCCCCTTCAGAATCAAAGCGCTGTAACTCTCCCCTCAAGATACTGATGCCTGTTTTGAGGCTAGTGCCCTCTGGTGTTCCTTAAGAAGTTCTTCAGAAGCTCATCAACCTTTGTTCCAGGAAGTGAGTGGCTGTGTCTTGAGACTATGTTGGCCCGTTCACAGAGAGTAGGAAGTCTTTCTCAGTGTGATGAGATGAGCCAAGCACATAATGTAAGTGCTTAGTACTTATCTGTAGAATGGTTGGACCTTGGTTTAGGCAACCTTGCTCCTGGGCTTCAAAATTCCCTGACAGGGGTGTGCATATTTCAGAGAAATAATTCAATCTAGTCCACAGCAGTGGCCAGCATGGACCATCTGGTGCCTCTCTAGGTGGCCCCTCTGCAATATGGGAAGTAGGCAGGATCTTCACATTACCTAGAGCCTGCAGGAAGACCCTACTCTATCCTTTCTGATTTGGCCTCTGGCAAAGAGGCATGTAGTTTGGCCTGGCCATACATCTCCTTTTACAGGACCTGTAGTCACCAGCTTTTTGGTCCCTACTTGATAATATTTTGCATTGTATATCCAATATCCTCTGGCTAATGTAATGATTATGGGTGGGCCAGATACTACAATCAGGAATAAACTAGGAGATCCCATTCTTGGAGGATTTGGCAAGGTAACACTGTGTGCCAGTGCCCCTCGGTGGCACCACTAGGCATGATTATCTAAACTGAGAAGGAAGGTATCTACCACTCATAGCGGATTGCTTTTTGGGGACAACCGGTGAAAGAAGGCATCATTCACATTGGGGAGATGCTCATTTATTGATTCCTCAGTAGTTAATCCATCTGAAAGCTGGCTATTCAGGATAAGGTCAAAGTGACCACACCTTACTTCTCCCAGCCTGTTAACCTTCCCTCTGAATCTGCAGATGGGTTTGGATGGAGTGAGGGCTTTAAGCACATATCAGCAACTATTTTTGTGGCCTGAGAGTTCACACCCCTCTGCATGGGTGTCTGGTGGGAGGATTCTGAGTCCTGAAAGGGACTGGGGGCCCAGCTTCCTCATGTGACAGAGACCACAGGGACACAGTTTAAATGCATGGTTAAGAATCCACCTCCAGTGCCAGCTTAACTCTATGGCAGTGGGTGCCACTCCTTGCCCCAGTTTCCCCCTTTGTTGTGGAAATTCAATGAATTAACGTACAAGTGCTTTGGACAGTGCGTGGCACAGAGTAAGCACAGTGAACGTGGTATCATTACCACAGGAGTTCATTTTTTCTCAGCATCTCTCTAAATAACAAGCAGATTTCATCTGGTAGGATTGTTATAAAGTATCTTTGGTGAAAAGAACAAGCCTTAGTTCTCCAAAAATCACAAAGATGTCAGTCTGTCTGATATTTCTGCAAAATTCTGTACTGTCTGTTTGATAGGCTGGAGGCACAACACAAACCTATTGGGCTCACCGTCTCCCATCATAACCCTGGAGGAACTCAGGGGACATGTGAGACAAGAGATCTGGTCAGAAAGACAGGACCTGATCACAAAAGGTGGTCACTGTCCTTCTTTACACTGAATTGTGTTTACCTTTTTATGGGGGAAAAAGTTGTTCACAAACCGGTGTAAAAAAGGATAGTCTCTCTCTTTCTGATTCTTAACAAATGGTGCTGGATTAATTGGATATCCATATAAAAAAAACAAAATGAACTTCAATTCATATTTTATACAATTAATAATGAACTCAAAATGGATTTTAAATTTATATGTAAAATCTAAGACTATAAAATTTCTAGAAGAAAACAGAAAAGAAAACCTGTACAACCTTGAGTTAGACAAAAAGTTCTTAAATACAACAGTAAAAGCATGGTTTATAAAGAAAAAATATAATAAGTTAAACTTCAAAATGAAAAATGTCTGCTTTTTGAAAACCAAAGAATGAAAAGATAAACTGCAGTTTGGGAGAAAATATTTGCCAGTCATATAACTGATAAAAATTTGTATCCAGAATATATGTCTTAAAATTCCCAAAACTAATAATAAGAAAACAATAACTCAGTTTTTTTGAAACTTGGCAGAGGATTTGAACAAATAAGATATATGAATAGCAAATTTACAAATGAGAGGATTATTAACATCATTAATCATAGGGAAATGCTAATTGAATCACAATGAGATACTTTTACCTACCTATTAAAAGTTAAAAATAAAAAAAAATTTATGAAAAGGTGGTCACTGGTGAAGAGCAAAACAAACTCACCATATAACCTTGAGCAGGTTACTCCCCACTCTGTGCCTCAGTTGTCTTTTCTGTACAGGGGGCGTGTTTGAGGAATGGGGTCAGGTACTCAGGAGGAGATTTGCTACATCCAATGATCCCAACAGAACCTCCCAGGTCTCCCTCCTAGGGCCCCTCTTCCACTTCTTCCATAACCCAAACAAGGATTAACAGTAACTGTGGAGCCCATGCAACACACAGACTGTGAGCTCATAAGGGGCAGGAGAGAATGGTGGCAGTACATGCATCTCCAAAGGGGAGGTGGAAACCAGAGTAGGGAGTGGGTGGAACAGAGAAGAGAGATGAAAAGGAGAGAGAGGAAGAAGAAAGAAAGAATAAGTTGAGAGGGGATAAAAAGGGAGAAGGAAGGAGGGAGGGAGAGGCAGAAGAAAAGGAGATAAATCCTCTATATATCCATTTGTAAGAAATCAGAATTCAATAGAGAAGAAAAATTCAAAAGCCACACTTCACAAAGAGTGAAATGGAAATGTAAAATACCCTTGTCTCCTCTAAAATAGATTATTCACTGCTCTGTGTCACTGCAGGTGTGTGTGCTGTGTCCACTCACAGATAAGCAGGATACATTTGCATGATTTAAATGTCACCCAGATCCTGTGAATAATAAACTGCGTGAAGTCAGTCCCGAGGGTCTGAATCACTTTCCCTGGAAACTCTTACTTCATCAGCTAAGTTTGAAATTCTAAGTGCCTGAAACTTCTTGTTGTGCTGTCTCATTACTCCAAGAGGAATCAGGGTCAAAACAAACCATGTTCTGTTCATCAGCAGGATTCAAACACCCCCATACATAGGGTCACTTCATCATCATACCAAATAAGTTAGACCTAGTCTCTGTCCCCCTGGGAATTTTAATGTCCAGCATTGAAAAAGGTAAGATAATATCTGCAGGATGAAAAACAAGTAAGGTGGTTATTGATGTGTAGGGAAAAATGAAGACCTTCTTCCAGAATGGCATCGACTGAAATTTGAGCATTATTTACTCTTCAGGGCATTTTGACATACACTATCCCCATTATCTATAGGATAGATATAGATAGATACAGTGCATTCCTGAGCTTGGCACACAAAGCTAGGATTCACATATTCAGCAAGTATTTATTGAGTTGCTACTATGTGCCAGAATTTATTCTAGGCACTGAAAAGTATAATAAACAAGGGAGGGCACCTGGGTGGCTTAGTCGCTTAAGCATCTGCCTTTGGCTCAGGTCACAGTCCTGGAGTCCTGGGATCAAGCCCCATGTCAGGCTCCCTGCTCAGCTGTTTAGGATTCCGTGTTGGAGTAAGTCTCAATCTGTTTATCCCTTCATCTACTGATGGACATTTGAGTTATTTCCAGTTTGAGGTCATTATGGATAAAGCTGCCATGAACATTGGTGTACAAACCATTTCGATGACTTATGTTTTAATTTTTCTCGAGAAAAGATCTAAGACTAGAAATGTGAGGGCCTGAGCTAAGTGTACATTAAACTTCACAAGAAAGGGCCATATAGTTTTCCAGAGTAGAGGTTTCATTTTACATTCTCACCATCCATGTGTTCACATCCTCCCAAATTTAGTGCTGTCAGTGTTTCTAATGTTAATCATTCCAGTCAGTGTGTACCAGTATTTCATTGTGCTTTTAATTCGCCTTTCTAACTTGTAATTGGTAATTTTCTTTATTATGTTATGTTAATCACCATACATTACATCATTAGTTTTGGATGTAGTGTTCCATGATTCATTGTTTAAGTATAACACCCAGTGCTCCATGCAGTACGTGCCCTCTTTAATACCCATCACCAGGCTAACCCATCCCCCCACCCCCCTCCCCTCTAGAACCCTCAGTTTGTTTCTCAGAGTCCATAGTCTCTCATGGTTCATCTCCCCCTCTGATTTCCCCCCCTTCATGCTTGCCTTCCTACTATCTTCTTTTTTTTTTTTAACATGTAATGTATTATTTGTTTCAGAGGTACAGGTCTGTGATTCAACAGTCTTACACAATTCATAGCACTCACCATAGCACATACCCTCCCCAATGTCTATCACCCAGCCACCCCATCCCTCCCACCCCCCCACCACTCCAGCAACCCTCAGTTTGTTTCCTGAGATTAAGAATTCCTCATATCAGTGAGGTCATATGATATATGTCTTTCTCTGATTGACTTATTTCACTCAGCATAATACCCTCCAGTTCCATCCACGTCATTGCAAATGGCAAGATTTCATTCCTTTTGATGGCTGCATAATATTCTATGCCATGTCTTCTTTATCCATTCATCTGTTGATGGGCATCTTGGCTCTTTCCACAGTTTGGCTATTGTGGACATTGCAGCTATAAACATCGGGGTGCACATACCCCTTCGGATCCCTACATTTGTATCTTTGGGGTAAATACCCAGTAGTGCAGTTGCTGGATCGTATGATAGCTCTATTTTCAACTGTTTGAGGAACCTCCATACTGTTTTCCAGAGTGGCTGCACCAGCTTGCATTCCCACCAACAGTGTAGGAGGGTTCCCCTTTCTCCACATCCCCGCCAACATCTGTCATTTTCTGACTTCTTAATTTTAGCCATTCTGACTGGTGTGAGGTGGTATCTCATTGAGGTTTTGATTTGGATTTCCCTGATGTCGAGCGACGTTGAGCACTTTTTCATGTGTCTGTTGGCCATTTGGATGTCTTCTTTGGAAAAATGTCTGTTCATGTCTTCTGCCCATTTCTTGACTGGATCATTTGTTCTTTGGGTGTAGAGTTTAATAAGTCTTTATAGATTTTGGATACTAGCCCTTTATCTGATATGTCATTTGCAAATATCTTCTCCCATTCTGTTGGTTGTCTTTTGGTTTTGTGGACTGTTTCTTTTGCTGTGCAAAAGTTTTTTATCTTGATGAAGTCCCAATAGTTCATTTTTGCCCTTGCTTCCTTTGCCTTTGGTGATGTTTCTAGGAAGAAGTTGCTGTGGCTGAGGTCGAAGAGGTTGCTGCCTGTGTTCTCCTTTAGATTTTGATGGACTCCTGTCTCACATTTAGGTCTTTCAACCACCTTGAGTCTATTTTTGTGTGTGGTGTAAGGAAACAGTCCAGTTTCATTCTTCTGCATGTGGCTGTCCAATTTTCCCCACACCATTTGTTGAGACTGTCTTTTTTCCACTGGACATTCTTTCCTGCTTTGCCAAAGATTAGTTGACCATAGAGTTGAGGGTCCATTTCTGGGCTCTCTGTTCTGTTCCAATGATCGATGTGTCTGTTTTTCTGCCAGTACCATACTGTCTTGATGATGATAGCTTTGTAATAGAGCTGGAAGTCTGGAATTGTGATGCCGCCAGCTTTGCTTTTCTTTTTTCAACATTCCTCTGGCTATTCGAGGGCTTTTCTGGTTCCATACAAATTTTAGGATTATTTGTTCCATTATCTTTGAAAAAAGTGTATGGTATTTTGATAGGGATTGCATTGAATGTGTGTGGGAAACAATGCCACAACGACCACCGGTGCATGTTCATTCAGACTCTGAGATCTCTGAGAAAACTCGAGATTGCAGGGTTAAAAATAACCCGAAAGGATCAGAGTGAAATGCCCTTGGGATGTGTGTGGTCAGTTCTAAAGTATGCAGCAGAAGATGTTTTGTAGATAGGAAGCCAGCTGTAAACGGCACACTGGGCACTCCCCTCTTCGTTCCTTTATTCTGTTTAAGATTCTTACGTGCTTGACTAATCCTGGGTTTGTGGAGGAATGTGCCTTATTACGCCCCTGCTGTAAATCGTTATAGATCTATATCACTGTAGAAGGTATATAAGAGTATGGAAAACAAACCTCGGCACCTTGGGCTGATTGCTCGGGATCCCCTGTGCCTCGCTATACTGTCGTCTCTTTTTCTCAGTTCCTTCGCTGCCCCAGGTCCCCGACTCTCAGAGGTCGACAAGTGGCACCCGAACAGGGACCTGAAGCCCCCATCGAGGAGTGATCGGCCAGCGCTAGGAACCCTACAGAAGGTGGTAATTGGAAAGTTTATTACAGGGTTATGGGGCAATCAAATTCAAAAACATCAGGTTTTGCTGCGTTGATACATCTTTTTCTTAAAGAATATGGAGCTAAAGGTACTAAGTAGCGCATAGAAAAATGTTTGGAAACAGTAGTTGAATATAAACCTTGGTTTCCTGGAAGAAGACTCCTTAGATGAGGAGACTTGGGTCCGAGTAAAAAATGTCTTGAGGGCTATGAGACAGGGTGAAACGATTCCCCTTGATTTCTGGCCCATTTGGGCTTTAGTACGAGTGGTGATCGATACTGTGGAAACTGGGGATAAGTTATCCCCGGCTGAGGTTGCTAAGGAAACCACCAACTCTTTACATACATATGAACCAGACGATGATACTTTAGAAAAGGCTAAGACTGAAAGAAAAAAATTTTCGCGCCTTCACAGTCCCGGCCGTCACCCACGGCCCCTCCGCTTTTAACGGAGGACCCCACCGAAGATGATCAACCTCCCTCCACAGATTTATTTCCTCTTAAATGATCCTCTCTAGGTCTCTCACCTCTCGAAAAGGAACTCCGACGGCTAGGGGCTTTGTTTATGGCTTTCCCCATAGACCGAACACAGGCTGTTGGTCCTGTCTATGAGGGATTAGATTTAAATTCCTTAAGGGAACTAAAGAAGGTTTGCCACCTGTATGGACCCACAGCCCCTTATACTATAGAGATTTTGAAAGCTTGGGCAAATTCTGGGGAGTGGATCCCCTATGATTGGCATATGGTTGCATGGGCTTGCCTTAAGCCACAGGATTTATTACAATGGAAAATGTGGTTATCAGATGCCACCTAAATGAAAGCCCCGGCGAATTGGGCTAACCCAGCCATCCAGCATATTTCTTTTGAAATGCTCACTGGCTCTGGCGCCTTTTCAGATGTTCGAGAGCAGTTGGTTAACACTCCGCCTGCAGCCACAGTACAGGTATCTGAAATCCCTCTCACAACCTGGGAAAAGCTAACCCCCTCAGGGGAAGTGGGGCAAAGTTATATAAAAATTGTGCAAGGCCCTACAGAAGCATATCCTGATTTTATTTCTCAGCTCGAAATGGCTATTGACCACCAAGTTGATAATAAACCTGCTAAAGAGCACTTGCTAAGAGCAGCTTGCTTTTGAAAATGCTAATGAGGACTGCCAAGTGGCCATCCGGCCACATAGGGAAACAGGAAACATTCTCGATTATCTTCGTCTATGTAGAAATATTGGCACTCTTACACATCAAGCTCGGATAGCCTCCCTTCAGCTCAAGGCCCTACAAAAACAACAGGATATGTTGTGGGTCTTGTGCTAGGAAGATCTAGCCTAAATCTTAAAGGAATCCAGGCAATGACTGGAGTAATAGATTCTGATTATGAAGGAGAAATAATGTTTTAATGTTATAATTGTGGGAAAGTAGAACATGTCAAGAAGGAATGCCATAAAGCCCCCCAACCTAGAGCCAATTCCCTTTCTAATACCGCCCCTAGCCTCTGCCCTCGTTGTGGCAAAGGCAAACATTGGGCCAAGGAATGCAAATCCAAATTTGACAGGCAAGGTAACCCACTCCCATTAAGGTCAGGAAACGGGATGCGGGGCCATCCCCAGGCCCCGAACAACAACAGGGGGTTCAATATGTCACCTCTCCAGCAGCAACTTCCTGCTGTGCACATAAACTTCTGTGTTATCACTCAGTCCCGCCACCCAGGGAAGTGCCGCAGTAGATTTAACCACTCCTTTTACAATGAATCTTCACCCTGGTCTTGGACCCCAAAAAATACCCACGGGTTATTACGGACCTTTACCATGAGGAACCGTGGGTCTTGTGCTAGGAAGATCTAGCCTAAATCTTAAAGGAATCCAGGCGATGACTGGAGTAATAGATTCTGATTATGAAGGAGAAATAATGGTGGTTGCACAGACTTGGGTTCCCTGGACTTTTAAGGGAGGAGATAGAATTGCCCCGTTATTATTATTACCCTATGTACAAATTGGTCAGTCCCAACAGATCAGACAAGGAGGATTCAGTAGTACTAATCCTCTCATGGTTAAATGGGCTTCATTATTGACTCAGACTGATCGTCCTTCTATGACTCTGAAAATTAGAGGAAGGACTTTCTCAGGTCTAGTAGACTCTGGAGCCAATATTTCAGTAATAGCCTCCCAGCATTGGCCTAATACCTGGCCCACACAAGTAACCTCTAGTTTGGTAGAAGGAATGGGTTTTGTGACAGCAGAAGAAATTCGACAAAGTAGTGTGTCTCTTAAATGTGACGGACCCAATGGATTGGAGGGAGTTATCCAGTCTTTCATCTTAAATACCATTAATCTTTGGGGAAGAGACCTCTTGCAACAATGCGGAGCTGAGCTTATCATCCCCCCAAATCAACCAGTTTATCAAATCATGACAAAGATGGGCTATGAGCCAGGACAGGGCTTAGGCAGACAACGTCAAGGAATAAAGGAGCCTATCATTGCCCAAGGACAAACTTATAGGGCTGGACTGGGTTACCCTTTTTTCTAGGGGCCATTGAGGAAAAGAGACCTGCCCCTATTAAAATAACATGGAAAACTTCTTCCCCGGTTTGGACTCCTCAATGACCCCTTCCAATAGAAAAATTGCAGGCCTTAGAACAAATTATTCAAGAACAGTTGCAGGCAGGGCATATAGAACCTTCGCAATCTCCTTGGAACTCTCCTGTTTTTGTTATCAGAAAGAAATCAGGTAAGTGGAGGCTCTTAATAGACCTTCGGAATGTTAATCCTGTCATGGAGCTTTTGGGTGCCTTGCAGCCTGGGTTACCCACTCCTACAGCCATTCCCAAACAATGGCCATTGATAATAATAGACCTTAAGGATTGTTTCTATACCATAGCCATTCACCCCAAGGATAAGGAGAAATTTGCCTTTTCTATTCCCAGCACTAACAGTAAGGAACCAATGGGACGATATCAATGGATAG
Organism: Zalophus californianus; assembly: GCF_009762305.2. Lineage (NCBI taxonomy): Eukaryota > Metazoa > Chordata > Mammalia > Carnivora > Otariidae > Zalophus > Zalophus californianus. Next base: position 78,104,038 of record NC_045602.1, read on the forward strand.
TTTTGCCACAAGGCATGACTAATTCTCCTACCATGTGTCAGTATTATGTTGGCCAGGTCCTCCGACCTGTTAGAAAGCATTATTCTCGGTCCTACATTATTCATTATATGGATGATATTTTGCTGGCCTCACAAACTGAAACCGAATTACAAAATGTGTATCAGGCCACTTCCCAACATTTGACATCCCCCTTGCGGAATGGCAAATACAGCATATCACAGGTATTCCTTATAATCCTCAGGGACAAGCTGTAGTAGAAAGGGCGCATGCCACCATTAAGAAACAACCGCATAAAACTATTTCTAAAACGAAAAGGGGAATCTCCCCCTGAGACGTCATGGCACAAACCTTATTTATTTTAAATTTTTTAAACTTACTCCAAGGAGAACCATATACCAGAGCTGACAAACATTTCTCGCCAGCCTCAGTCTCAACTCAGGACACACCCGTGTGGATAAAAAATGAGGAAAATAATTGGTTGCCCGGGAAATTAATTCCCCGAGGCCCTGGTTATGCTTGTGTCATTCCAGATGGATCCAGTCAAGCAATTTGGATACCTCTTCAGAAAGTCTGGCCCAGAACCGGCGATGAAGACGACCCTCAAAAAACAAATGAGTGCCCAAAATCTCTGTTCACAGCGTGCTTAGACAGCGGCTAATTTGAAAAAAGAAAGGGGGAAGCAGTGGGAAACAGAACGCCACAACGACCACTGGTGCATGTTCGTTCAGACTCCGAGATCTCTGAGAAAACTCGAGATTGCAGGGTTAAAAATAACCCAAAAGGATCAAAGTGAAATGCCCTTGGGATGTGTGTGGTCAGTGCTAAAGTACGCAGCAGAAGATGTTTTGTAGATAGGAAGCCAGCTGTAAACGGCACACTGGGCACTCCCCTTTTTGTTCCTTTATTCTGTTTAAGATTCTCATGTGTTTGACTAATCCTGGGTATGTGGAGGAATGTGCCTTACCACACCCCTGCTGTAAATCATTATAGATCTATATCGCTGTAGAAGGTATATAAGAGTATGGAAAACAAACCTCGGCACCTTGGGCTGATTGCTCGTGATCCCCTGTGCCTCGCTATACTGTCGTCTCTTTTTCTCAGTTCCTTTGCCTCCCCGGGTCCCTGAGTCTCAGAGGTTGACAAATGTGTAGACTGCTCTAGGTAGCATTGACATCTTCACAATATTTGTTCTTCCAATCCATGAGCATGGAACGTTTTTCCATTTCTTTGTGTCTTCCTCAATTTCTTTCATGAGTATTTTATAGTTTTCTGAGTACAGATTCTTTGCCTCTTTGGTTAGATTTATTCCTAGGTATCTTATGGTTTTGGGTCCAATTGTAAATGGGATCAACTCCTTAATTTCTCTTTCACTGTCTTGTTGTTGGTGTATAGGAATGCCACTGATTTCTGTGCATTGATTTTATATCCTGCCACTTTACTGAATTCCTGTATGAGTTCTAGCAGTTTTGGGGTGGAGTCTTTTGGGTTTTCCACATAAAGTATCATATCATCTGCAAACAGTGAAAGTTTGACTTCTTCTTTGCCAATTTGGATGCCTTTTATTTCTTTTTGTAGTCTGATTGCTGTGGCTAGGACTTCTAATACTATGTTGAATAGCAGTGATGACAGTGGACATCCCTGCCGTGTTCCTGACCTTAGGGAGAAAGCTCAGTTTTTCCCCATTGAGAATGATATTCGCTATGGGTTTTTCATAGATGGCTTTTATGATATTGAGTTATATACCCTCTATCCCTATACTCTGAAGAGTTTTGATCAAAAAAGGATGCTGTACTTTGTCAAATGTTTTTTATGCATCTATTGAGAGGATCATGTGGTTCTTGTTCTTTCTTTTATTAATGTATTGTATCACATTGATTGATTTGCAGATGTTGAACCAACCTTGCAGCCCGGGGATAAATCCCACTTGGTCGTGGTGAATAATCCTTTTAATGTACTGTTGGATCCTACTGGCTAGTATTTTGGTGAGAATTTTTGCATCCATGTTCATCAAGGATACTGGTCTGTAATTCTCCTTTTTGATGGGGTCTTTGTCTGGTTTGGGGATCAAGGTAATGCTGGCCTCATAAAACAAGTTTGGAAGTTTACCTTTCATTTGTATTTTTTGGAACAGTTTCAGAAGAATAGGGATTAATTCTTCTTTAAATGTTTGGTAGAATTCCCCTGGGAAACCATCTGGCCCTGGGCTTTGGTTTTTTGGGAGATTTTTGATGACTGCTTCAATTTCCTTAGTGGTTATAGGTCTGTTCAGGTTTTTTATTTCTTCCTGGTTCAGTTTTGGTAGTTTATACATCTCTAGGAATGCATCCATTTCTTCCAGACTATCTAATTTGCTGGCACGTAGTTGCTCATAATATATTCTTATAATTGTTTGTATTTCTTTGGTGTTGGTTATGATCTCTCCTCTTTCACTTATGATTTTATTTATTTGGGTCCTTTCTCTTTTCTTTTTGATAAGTCTGGCCAGGGGTTTATCAGTCTTCTTAATTCTTTCAAAGAACCAGCTCCTAGTTTCACTGATGTGTTCTACTGTTCTTTTGGTTTCTATTTCACTGATTTCTGCTCTGATCTTTATTATTTCTCTTCTCCTGCTGGGTTTAGGCTTTATTTGCTGTTCTTTCACCAGCTCCTTTAGGTGTAGGGTTAGGTTGTGTATTTGAGACCTTTCTGGTTTCTTGAGAAAGGCTTGTATTGCTATATACTTTCCTCTTAGGACTGCCTTTGCTGCATCCCAAAGATTTTGAACAATTGTGTTTTCATTTTCATTGGTTTCCATGAATTTTTTTAATTCTTCTTTAATTTCCCGATTGACCCATTCATTCTTTAGTAGGATGCTCTTTAGCCTCCATGTATTTGAGTTCTTTCCAATCTTTTGGTACCATTGAGCTGATTTGTGACCTAGGATGTGATCTATTCTGGAGAATGTTCCATGGGCACTAGAGAAGAATGTGTATTCCCTTGCTTTAGGATGGAATGTTCTGAATATATCTGTGAAGTCCATTTGGTCCAGTGTGTCATTTAAAGTCTTTATTTCCTTGTTGATCTTTTGCTTAGATGATTTGTCCATTTCAGTGAGGGGGGGTATTAAAGTCTCCCACTTTTATTATATTGTTGTCGATGTGTTTCTTTGCTTTTGTTATTAATTGCCTTATATACTTGCCTACTCCCATGTTAGGGGCATAGATATTTACAATTGTTAGATCTTGTTGTTGGATAGACCCTTTAAGTAGGATATAGTGTCCTTCCTTATCTCTTATTACAGTCTTTGGTTTAAAATCTAATTTGTCTGATATAAGGATTGCCACCCCAGCTTTCCTTTGCTGTCCATTAGCATGGTAAATGGTTTTCCACCCCCTCACTTTCAACCTGGGGGTGTCTTTGGGTCTAAAATGAGTCTCTTGCAGACAGCATATTGATGGGTCTTGTTTTTTTATCCTATCTGATACCCTGTGTCTTTTGATTGGGGCATTTAGCCCATTTACATTCAGGGTAACAATTGAAAGATAGGAATTTAGTGCCATAGTATTGCCTGTAAGGTAACTGTTACTGTATATTGTCTCTATTTCTTTCTGGTCTGTGTTACTTTTAGGCTCACTCTTTGCTTAGAGGACCCTTTTCAATATTTCTTGCAAGGCTGGTTTCGTGTTTGCGAATTCCTTTAGTTTTTGTTTGTCCTGGAAGCTTTTTATCTCTCCTTCTATTTTCAATGACAGCCTAGCTGGATATAGTTTTGGCTGCATATTTTTCTCATTTAGTGCTCTGAATATATCATGCCAGTCCTTTCTGGCCTGCCAGGTCTCTGTGGATAAGTCTGTTGCCAATCTAATGTTTCTACCATTGTAGGTTATAGATCTCTTGTCCCAAGCTGCTTTCAGGATTTTCTCTTTGTCTCTGAGACTCGTAAGTTTTACTGTTAGATGTCGGGGTGTTGACCTATTTTTATTGATTTTGAGAGGGGTTCTCTGTGCCTCCTGGATTTTGAGTTTCCTTCCCCACATTAGGGAAGTTCTCTGCTATAATTTGCTCCAATATACCTTCTGCCCGTCTCTCTCTTTCTTCTTCTGGGATCCCAAATATTCTAATATTGTTTTGTCTTATGGTATCACTTATCTCTGGAATTCTGCCCTCGTGATCCAGTAGTTGTTTATCTCTCTTTTTCAGCTTCTTTATTTTCCATCATTTGGTCTTCTATTTCACTAATTGTGTCTTCTGCCTCATTTATCCTAGCAGTTAGAGCCTCCATTTTTTATTGTACCTCATTAATAGCCTTTTTGGTTTCGACTTGGTTAGATTTTAGTTCTTTTATTTCTCCAGAAAGGGTTTCTCTAATATCTTCCATGCTTTTTTCAAGCCCAGCTAGTATCTTTAAAATCGTCATTCTGAACTCTAGTTCTGACATCTTACTAATGTCTGTATTATTACTTACATTATTACGTATAATTACTAATGTCAGTACTGCCTCTTGTTCTTTTTTTTTTTGAGGTGATTTTTTCTGTCTTGTCATTTTGTCCAGAGGAGAATAGATGAATGAGAGAACAAAATGCTAACAGGGTAATAACATCCCCAGAAAATATATACTAAATGAATCAGAAGAGACCTGAAACTGGGGAAAAGAAAGGGAAAGAAAGAAAAAAGAAAAAAAAACGAAAAAGGTAAAGATAAAAACAAACAAACACAAAAACAAGAAAACAGAATATGATCAAATATGATCAGGCTGGTGCACAGATCAGTGCCACACACCAAATTTTGGGTGTATTTTGGTCTGTTAGAAGAAAGTACCTCCCAAAATTTTAAAGAAAGAAAAACTTATATATGTATAAAAATAAGGGTTAATATGATGAAGGGATGGAATATGACTGTAAAGATGAAAATTATAAAAGATTTTATAAAAGGAATTGATAAGAAGTTGGTTGAAAAAAGAAAGAAGTTTTTTTTTTTTAAAAAGGAGAGAATGTGATCAGGCAGGAGACTAGAACAAAGCCATACACTAGACATTTAGGGTATATTTTGGTCTGTTAGAAGAAACTGTATCCCAAAATTTTAGAGAGAGAACAACTTATATATACATATATACTAAAAATAAGGGTAACTACTATGAAGGGAGAATATGACTCTAAAAACGAAAAATAAAAAAGATTTTTTAAAAAAGGGATTGATAAGATGTTGGTTGAAAAAGGGAAAAAGAAAAATTAAAAAAAAAAGAAAAAGAAATATAAAAAAATTAACTTTGAAAGACTAAAGAATCATGGGGGAAAAGCCATGAATTCTATGTGCAGTAGTCCCCTAGGGCTGGAGTTCTGCCATTCTCATTGATCGGTAAACTTGATCTTGGCTGGCTGTTCTTGCTGATCTTCTGGGGGAGGGGCCTGTTGCCGTGGTTCCCAAATGTCTTTGCCGGAGGCGGAATTGCCCCGCCCTTGCCAGGCCAGGCTAAATAATCTGCTTGGGTTTGCTCTCGGGAGCTTTTGTTCCCTGCAAACCTTCCGTACAGCTTTGGAGGACAAGAGTGAAAATGACGGCCTCCCATTCTCCACCCCGGAGGAGCTGAGAACTTGGGGCCCCGCTCCTCAGTGCGCCCCCAGAGAAAAGCAGTCAGTCACTCCCATCTCCCAGTCTCTGGCCACACTCCATGCTCACCTGGCCTGTGACTGAGCATTTCTATCTCTGGCACCCAGCGCTGTGTGGAGTCTCCAAACCCAGCAGATCCCTGCGGTGCGCTCCCGCGCCACTCCTCCCAGGGGAGGAAGGTGACTCTCCCTGGATCTACCTCTTATTGGGTCCCTGCTGGAAGAGCAGTGGCCCGACTGTGCCGTGGATCACGGCTTATGGCAACCCCGAGCTGAGAGCCCGCACCTCAGCTCTGTCTCTGCAGGCGGCTTTCCCGCTCTGATACCTGGGAGCTCTGCCACACTCAGGCACCCCCGGTCTTTCTGTGACTTCGAGGGGCCTGAGACCACACTGTCCCACGAGGGTTCCACCCCCCGCTTAGCCACTGGAGCGACGTCCCTCAGTGGAGCCGACTTCCAAAAGTTCCAATTTTGTGCTCTGCAGCTCTATCACTTGCCAGTAGTGGCTGAAGGAGGCCCTCTCCCTGCCATCTATCCTCCCGAATATCGCCTCGGATTCACTTCTCCGGACGTCCTACCTTCCAGAAAGTGGTCGCTTTTCTGTTCAGAGAGTTGCTGCTATTCTTTTCTTCAATCTCCTGTTGAGTTCGTAGGTGTTCAGAATGGTTTGATCCCTATCTAGCTGAATTCCTGGGACCAGATGAAATTTAGGTCTCCTACTGCTCCGCCATCTTGCTCCTCCCCCCTGTAATTGGTAATTTGGTAATGACACTGAATACTTTTCATGTGTGTATTTGCCATCCATATAGCTTCTTTAGTGAAATGTCTGTTCAAATTTTTCCCTTTTGTTAATTGGGGTATCTTTTTATTATTGATTTGTATAAATTGTTATATACTTTGGAAGTGAGTCAGTTGTCAGATATATGTATTGTATTTTCTGTCTATACATTTCCTTTTAAATATTTATTGAAATACTTTGACTTATGGAAAAGTTGCAAAAATAGTCCAAAGAATTTACAGGTAGTCTTCATCCATACCCATAAATGTTAACAGTTTTACCATTTACCATTTTTATTTTGTCTCTAACACACACACGCACACACACGCACACACAATAATTTTTTTCTGAACCATTTGAGACTGAGTGACAGAAATGATGCTCCTTTATCTCTAATACTTCAATGAGGATTTTCTAGATACAAAGGTGCCCTCTTAGCCATAGTACAATGATCAAAATCAGTAAATTAACACTGACACACAATTATCTATCTACAGATCTTGTTCAAAATTTATCATTTGTCTCACAATATCCATTATAGAAAAAGAAAAAGAATTGCTAGAGTCAAGGATCCAAACCAAGATCACATTGCATGTAGTTGTCATTAATCTTTAGTCTTCTTTAATCTGAAACAGTCCCCCAGTCTGCTTGTCTATTTATTTATGTATTGTCTTTCATGACCATGATGGTTCTGAAGAATTTACACCATTTATTTTGTCAATTTTATATCTTCATTTTCTTGATGGTATCTTTTGGTGAGGAGAAATATTTATTTTGACAGAGTATAATTTATTGGGGTTTCTTTATGGTTAGGGCCTTTTGGTCCTAAGAAAATTTTGCCTACCCCCCACATCATGAAAATATTCCCCCTTTTTGTTCCTGTGCATTATGGTGGTAGTTTTGTATTTAGATCTGTCTGTAGTTCATCTCAAATTAAATTTCCTGTGTGGACTGAGATAGCAATTGGGATTTGTACATATTCATACATACTCCAGTTGTTTCACCACCATTTCCAAAAAATGAATTTTCTTTCTCAACTGAGTTGCCATGGCACCTTTATTAATCAATTGACTGTATGTACATGGGGTTTTTTTCCCTGGTATTTCTGCTTTGTCCCACTAACCTGTTTTTATGCCAGTACCACACTGTTTTAATTGTTGTAGCTTTATCCTAAGTCTTGAGAGGTAATATAAATCCTCCAACTTTATTCTTTTTCAAGATTATTATGTCTAATCTAGATTCTTTGGATTTCCATAAAATTTTAGATTCTGATTTCTTCAAAATAAAGCCTGTTGGGATTTTGATTGGGATTTCATGAAATTTATAAATCGATTTTGTAAGAAAAATCTACAAATTATTAAGATTTCATGCACCTGTGTGGCTCAGTCAGTTAAGCATCTGCCTTGGGCTCAGGTCATGATCCCAGGGTTTTGGGATCAAGTCCCACATCAGGCTCCCTACTCAGTGGGGAGTCTTCTTCTCCCTCTGCCCCTTCCCTCACTTGTAGGCTCTCTCTCTCAAAAATAAATAAATAAAATCTTCAAAAAAATTATTGAGATTTCCTAAGAGTATACCATAATATAGTGTATCTTTACATTTATTTAGGTCTTTAATTTTTCTTAGCAATGTTTCACAAGTCTTACACAGTGTTAGATTTATTCTTAAGTAATTAGGTCTATGATGCTATTGTAAATAGTATTTTTTAAATTTTATTTTCTGTTTTTTGTTGCTAGAATATATGGAAATACAGTTGAATTTTTGTATATTTTGCATCCTGCAATCTTATTAAATTTACTTATTCCAATATTTTTTGTAGACTAAATAGGGTTTTCTACCATCATGCTGTCTTTGAATAGTGACAGTTATCTTCTTCTCAACTTTATGCCATTTGTTTCATTTCTTCTTTTCCTGTGTTGTACTGGCTACGACCTGCAGTACAATGTTGAATAGAAGTGCTAAAACTGAACATCTTTGCCTTATTCCTGATCTCAGATTTCAAATTAAGCATATTATTAACTGTAAGCTTTTCTAACATGACTTTATCAATGTGAGGAATTTCCCTTCTATTTCTGATTTGCTGAGTCTTCCCCCCCTTCTTTCCTTCCTTTTTTCTTTCTTTCTCCCTGCCTTTCTGCCTTGCTGCCTTCCTGCATGCCTTCCTTCTTTCCTCCCTCCCTTCCACATGAATGAGTGTTGAATTTTGTGACATTAACCATATGTCCTGAAAGTCTAAAATACTTACTATCCAGCCCTTTAAGAAAAAGTTTCTGACCTCTTCTCTAGATAAAAATATAAAAGATATGCTGGTTCATAGTATATATATCAGTGTGGATCTAATCAAGAGAGAAGCCACATAATAATTTAAATAGGAGATTAATATGAAGATTATTAAACATAAGATGTAGGAGAATCTACATGGCACTACAGGCTGAAGGAGAGTAATCAAGGAAGGACAAACTTGGGAGGGGGATCTCCCCACCCCAAGGCTCGCATTTAGACCTTGTTGGAGCTGGCATCATTACAGTGAAATGGATGGCAGGGAAGTCCACTGGTTTGCACAGGCCTGAACTGACCTGCAGTTCCTGGGCCAGCAGGAAGCAATCTCCAGAATGCAGGCAGGGTGAGCCATGACCAGTGGCTGACCACACAGGAGTACAGAGAAAGTGGGAGCACCAGTGTGAGTAGGAGCTTGGAGCTGTGGTGCTTGTGTCAGGAGGGTTGTGGCACCAGAGTGTCCTAAGAATCAAACCTGGTATATGTGGGGCTAGGGAAGCAGAGGGAGATGGAACCCAGTGCAGATAGGAGGGCTGCATGAGGGTGACCACCAGGTCGGGCTGGGGCTGGGACACCGTCAAGGAACTGTGTGTTCTGGGCATGTGGCTGAAGCAGAGCACCACTGGACATTCTCACATGTTCACTTGGTCATGCAGCCACCAGAAATGACAGTATAGTCCCCTCCTGTTTCAGTGTTGCTCCAGCATCCTCTACTGAGAAAGCTTAATATCATGCTCACTGTAAAGAAATGCTTAAAATAGTTCTGTGGAGTAGTTACTGAAGGGTAGATTTGGAGCTGAGAGGTGATGAATTGGTAACATAGTGTTGTTGAAGAGTGGAGTATCCTACAAGTATTGGACCCACCCAATATGCCATTAGACATTCCTGAAATAAAAGTGACAAGTAGGTACCTTCTTGTATCAGATGAGGAATCTGAGTCTCGCATTAAATTAATTGCTCAAAGTTAGAGATTTTAGGTAAAATTGTCTAGACCAATCGTATTAAAGAGTTAAGAATGGAACCATCAAAAAAGAGTAGACATCATATATGTAGGGAGATTATGCATTCTAGGCTTTCAATGAATTGAAATGGGAAATGTTTGCATTTAGACATTTCTAGAATAAATATTATCATATTACCATAACTCAAATAAAAGCCAAGCAGACTGGGGAAAATATTTTCATCAAATAAACCAGGGGAAAGTCTCTGTCAGTGTTGCACAAAAAGCTCATGAAAATTGAAAGGAAAAATATCAACTTTAATGTAAATAGGTCAAGGACATGAATAGATGATTCACAAAGAGGAGACACAAGTAGCAAACAGACATAAGAAAACGTTCAACTTTACTACCTCTTATTAAGATGCAAATTAAAACTCTAATGGGGTACAATTTTTGCATGAAATTTGAAAAACAAAATAGAATGTTGCTGAAAAAACTGGTGGAAATGGTAAATGATTGATAGCAATAGAAATTGCTAAAACTTTTCTTGAATTTAGATGCTTATATCTCTGGAATATATTCTGGGAATATAACCTAAGAAAATAGTTACAAAAAATAGGAAAAGGTATTTCCTGGCAATCAGCTAAAGGATTGGAAAATGGGAAATAATTTAAATGTACGTGAGAAGGTCAATAACTGTGTAAATCATTCTATTAATTATGTAATTCATTTGGCCATGATCATGACCAGTGATAAATAATTTGGACATTGACCAAAAATCACTGGAAACTAACACAGCAAGATAAGCTATTTCTCAAGATATGACACCTAATTAAAAATAGAATAACCAAATTGTATTTACATATTAGTATCACTGTGAAAGAGAATGATGTGTATGTGAAGAAAAACTAGAACATAACATAAAATGTAAAATTAATTTATTGACTTGATTTTAAAGTTCTATTATTAATATAATTTTGCTGGGCAACACTTATTTAAAATGTGGCAACCAAAATGAAAATAATCCAGGTATGCTGAAAAGAGAATAGCTGAGCAAGACTCACCTCTTTTCTATGTGATATACTTCTATCAAGTCAGCATTATTTGTCTTGAGCTTTTTGCCAGGTTTTGTGGAGACATGTCATCCTGAGGCTTCACATCATACTGAATGAGATCTGCTAAGCAATGCCTCTTCTCTCTGTACTGGGATGGCTGATTATTTTGGACCCTTAAAAGGACCCTCTTGGACCCTGGTACAGAAGCTTACATTTGTTCCTTTTAGATTTTTCTTGGTCTGTGTATTCAGCCCATCATTAAAAGCTCTCAAGATTTTTTGGATCCTGATTTACATTCCTCATTTGCTCTACTTCCTGACTGCATGTTAGCTATACATCCTATCCATATTAAAATATACAGAAGACTCCATCTGTTTACCCAAGGCCTTGATGAAAATGTTGACCTGAGCATCACTGAATCCCAGGGCACGTCCCATCTACTAATGAGCACCTCTGATGACATTCATGTTATAATTCACTGATCCAGGACACATTTGCCAGCTTTAACAATTAGAAAAGGTGATTGTCCTTTTTTTTTAATTAAAGATTTTATTTATTTGACACACAGAGAGAGACAGTGAGAGAGGGAACACAAGCAGGGGGAGTGGGAGAGAGAGAAGCAGGCTCTCCACCAAGCCGTGAGCCTGATGCGGGGCTCAATCCCAGGACCCTGGGATCATGACCTGAGCCGAAGGCAGACGCTTAACAACTGAGCCACCCAGGCGCCCCAAGGTGATTGTCCTTTATAGGTGGAAAACGAAGGCTTTAGGCTTAGAGGAAAGTTCAGGTGATTCTCCTGGTTCAGGACCAGGCTTAGTTGTGATAGGGACTGAGTTTGCCCTCGGTGTTCAACGTCTATCACCTGGACCTTTGCCCCTGTCAAGTCTACATGCCCCTGCTGTGGCATCCGTGCTATCGTACCATCATACCCTTAGTGGTCTCCAGGGTCATCAAATGCTTCCCTCAGTCGCATGCTCCTGGAGTTATTTGCATTTTAAAAGGGATCAAAGTTTCACCTGGCTGGCTAGGTGGGTGGAACTTGGGACTCTTGATCTTGGGGTAGTGAGTTCAAGCTTCACATTGGGCATAGAGATTACTTAAAAACAGTAACAACCACAACAACATAGTAAAAGGGATCAAAGTTTGAAAATAAAAGATGAAGTTCTGACGGTGGAATTCCAGTCATTGACGGTCAGATAGAGATTTGATTGGTCAGAACGAGTGGCTTCTGCCTCTTCTGGGACAACCTCTGAGGCTCCAAAGCCTCACCTGACTTTCTCAGAGAGAGGCAGGAGACTCGACTGCCTGCAAGGCTAACCTGAAAGGACATCTTCAGGGGACAAAGTAGATTAGATCCCAGGGCACCACAGTCCTCCTTAGGCTCTTAATGATATTTGGATAGAATTTACAACTCTTCAAATCTCATTAATTCAACTTGATTTTCCTTCTATTTTGCCAACTTCCAGGTAGGTGAGGGAAATAGACTATCATCTTCATTGCCTGAAAAGCAGGCAAAGTGGCCTTAAAAACTGAAAACAACTGCTTCTCCCACCTTGGGGCCTTTTCCCTCTGATGACTTTGCACTGACTGAGAGAATTCCTGCTGGGGAAATTGATGTATCATTGCTTCTCATGCGAACCTCACCTACCTCTGAATAAATATTCTATTTCCCAAAATCCATTCCTACAAATTGCCTTATCATTTGGAAGGATCTAAACCATCTGCCAGAGCAAGCCCACATTCTCCCCCTTACTGATAACTAGGCTTATCTGTTTGCATTTCTACTTATCATCTGCTAGTCTGGCTTATCTCCTTATCAGATTGTGTGTTCTTTAACACACTGGACACCATATGGCCCCCAGCAGATGTGGCTGCGTTGTTGCCCACCTATGGGCACAATTTATGTGCTTTTCAAGCCTAGTCTATAAATATCAGGTCCCCGGTACATCTGAAATTTGTTTGGACTGGGCAGATTTTACACAATTCAAGCAGGAAAAACTAAAATGTATAATATGCACCCAGAATAAATAATAAATTGTATATTTACGCAGCAAACCTGAAAGAACCATAGCTAGAAGTAATATCACTGAATCTTAATATTGGGGGGAAAAAGCAAATCCAGACTACATAGACCATAATCACACTTTTTCTAAAATTTAAAAACAATTAAAACTACATCTTATTGGGGAGTCCCCTAAGCCACACCTGTTCATGCTCATGCTTGAATTCAATCCCTCTGGGCACAGCTAGTATTTATCCTTTTATTTTTCTGGCAATGAAATCACAGGCAGGTAGAACTGGTCTCACCAGGTTCCCCAGGTCCAGTCTTCCTCAGGTCCTGATGCCTGGGTGCCACTCTCCCACACAGACCCCTATTCATTTCCTTAGTGAATACTGACTGAGGCTGAAGCAACCTAGGATTCACCTGGTCCTCCCTCACCCCAATATCACCTGCCCAGTTGGAATTAGGAAATGGTGCCTTCTCCATAGTTCCCTCCCCCTGCGGTCTCCCTAATCTGGCACAAGGCTTTGGGTTTCTGAGAATCCCTCTCCTGGGTCTCTTGGTCCCATGGACCTCTTAAGAAACCCACTAACTCATCTGGGATTGCTTGGTGCTGACTGTATCCTGCATCTTGACAAAGGATTGCTGTCCCTTCCATGCTGTGCCATATACACCTGGTTGTACCTCGGATGAAACCTGAGCAATAGGACAGATCCCCAGAGGCCACCCCACTCAGTGAATCTTTGGCCAAATCTGGACCCTCTTTCCTGACAGCACAGAATCTTGCTACTGGTTGACTTTTGCAGGCAAATTCACAAATATATCCCCTCCACGTTCTTTCTGCTTATTTTTAGTCTCAGTTTATCTGTACCTTTCAGGTATGGAAAATTATTCAGTAATAACTACTGTCACACACATCATTTCCTAAGGGCCAATTATGTGCCCAATCCTGCCATGGATGCTCTACCTCATTTTGTCAGATTCAGTGCACTTCTCCATTTCATTTTATAAGTTAATTTTGTAAGGTCTTGTTTCCATGCCCCCCCCTCAGATTTTAGGAATGGTCTGCATTTTAAAAACAAAGTCCAAAGGGATTTTTCACTTTCAGGATTATGTGTTAAAATTGTCTTATGGTAACTACTTCTTTCTCCAAATCAGTATTTAAGATTCTTTTGAAGCTCTGAAATGCTTCTGGACAACAAATGATAACCATCTGCTTCCAATCTTCCCTTCCTTTCCTACAAGAAACAGCTTTAACTTGTAGTGTAAATTACTGGGATTAGAGAAAATAAAGTATTTCCTGACAATGAGGGCTGTAAAAAAAAATTGCACAAGGTAACTGATGTATGCATGCTGGAAAGTCTCTGGATTAAGGATACTAAAGGTCTTGATGAAACATAGTCTCATGAATTATATTTTCTCTTGTGTTAAATTCACTTCAGATTTCTCCCAGAAACCCAAATAATAAAACAAGAACTCTCCTCTCCTCCAACTTCTCTGGCTTCAACTTTGTTTGGTTGATTCACCACTTCCACTTATTTGCTTTCCCACTACCAGAATCCCTTGAATCTGAACAATTCCCACTACCAAAATCCCTTGAATTTGAACAATTAAGCTTGACTTTTCCTTGGGGAGAATTTTTCTGGGTTTTGCTTTCCTTCTTTAAGGTAGGGTGTGTGTGTGTGTGTGTGTGTGTGTGTGTGTGTGTGTGTGTGTGATTCTAATTCTTTATTTCTCCAGTGAATAATATACACTTGATCTCTCCAAGTGTTGCATGAACTCAAGAATTTAAGCCTTCTAAAGACAATCTGCTCCATGAACAGACAATTTAATAGCTATGTTCAGGAAATACCATGAGCTCCAAGTCCTCTCATTTTCAGACTCCTGTGGGATCTGCTCCTGCAGTTTCTTTCCATAAGGGTGTTAGCCAAAAGGCTTCCAGACCTCGTCCCAGACAAGACGGCTGGATTCCTCCTTGGGACCTGCTCCTGCAATCCAGAACCAAAGAGTGAGGGGGAGGTGAGTTTATGTTTTCATCCTTGATGGAGAGGTGTGTCCTTAGATATATGGTTTCTGTGGGGAAAGTGAGTCCGGAGAAATGTGGAGGCTTTGTTAAGTTATTTTCTCCAAAAGGGGTTTAAGTTCCTTTGGCTGGATTGGTGGGTTTTAATGTTTAGATCAGGGAATCTGGTGGTGTCTGTTGTGGCAGAAGGAAACAAATCTCTGCAAGGAGAATACACAATATCCCTAAGAGAGATTTATTTCTAAAACCCTCCCTAAGATTGCAAACGAGTTAAAAGGGCAATATATTCCCACCTTTAAACTTCAGACTCCCAGATCTCCGTAGTGTCCTCATCCAGTGTGGATTACGTTACTGGTAAAACATCCCAGGAAAGAGTCCAACGTGGCGGCTCCGGGTTAGGAGAGAGTCCAGAGTTGACAGGCAGACTTTCCTGTTTTGTTGCTCTTGGCTCACCCCCTTTTCCCTCAGAAAGGTTGCTGATACGAATGGGCGGCTTCTGCCTCTTCCGGGACCTCCTTTGAGACTCCAGAGCCTCACCTGACTTTTCCAGAGAGAGACAGAGAGGGAGGCAACAGACTCCTTCCGCCCTCCGCAGAGGACGGTCCTGGGGCCGGAGAGTTGGGGAGGGAGTGAGACCAGAGCTGTTGCCCAGAACCCGGAGGGAGAGAGGAGGAGACGCTTTGCCAGACGGAGGCGCGTCGCAGAGAACTCAAACTTTGGCGGGTAAGGATTGTAAGGGCTCTTGAGCTGGAAGTTCTTGGGGCGCTGGGAGATGTGCTGGGTCGTTGATTCCATCCAGACAAGAGGTGGATTAAAGAAGTCCGCGCAGGGCAGTGGGGCGGCGAAGCACTAATGCGGGCGTGGCGCTGTCCGCAATCCCCGGTGCTGAAACGGGCCACGTCTTGGCGAGAAAGAGGCGAAGCAAGGGCCCGCTCCGGCATCTGTTCCTATCCCCGGCACACACACACCCCTCCAGCTGCGATCACAGGACAAAGCCGGCCCCTGTGCCCAAGTACATCGCACCCCTTATAGTCCCGTCCGGCAACCGCGCAGGGCCGAGCCGGGCTGAGCCGTCGGGACAGGAGGCTGAAGGAGTTGGACTGGCTCCCACTGGGGACAGGTAGGGGGTCTGGGCATGACACCACCCCGGCAACACCTCCCTAAGACACCCCTAACCCAGAGGCCGGGCTACACGTCTCCATGGCCGCCCGTCCTGCAAGAGGCTCTTTGGCCATCTCATTTCTGTGGCTTCAGGTCAGGGACTAGCAGAGTCTCCGGGAATCCATGCTGCGCGCGCGTGGGGAAGTTGTGTCCGCGGTTTGGAAGCAGCAGGAGCTAGGGAGATCAGCGGACCAGGTTAAGGGACTGCCTCTGCTAGACCTTACTCAGCGTTGGGGATCCAGAGACAGGTGGGCTGAGGAGGTAAAGAGTTCAAATTATTTAGGGAAGTGAGCAATCACAATTTCTCCTTCTCCTTCTCCTCCTTCTCCTTCTCCTTTCTTTAATGATAAAAATCATAATCCGTGATCTTGGCCATTCCGGGCCTCAGGTCTTAGTGCTTAGGCATTGAGGAGAAGGGCAGCAGGCCCTCTGATCCCTTGCAATCCCCTAACCCGATAATCATACAGGCTTTCTGTCCTCGTCCTCAGGCTTTTCTCCCAAGCTCAGCTCCCACCTCCACTCACTATTCCCAAGGGGTCTGGTCGAGCCTTTCCTCACACTCTGGCTGTCCCGGGATTCTGTCTCAGCAGTCCCCAACAAGAGCTGGGGCTGGGTGACGGGAGATGAAAGGTTGTTTCATTTTTCTCCCCTTGTGATTCCTCAATTCACAACTGCCCTACTTTATGCAGTTGCTGAGATTTTAAACTTTGTCATTCTAAAGCGGGTATCTCCAGCTAGACAAGAAATGTGGCCAAGGATGAAGGGAGGGAAGAGCAGAAAGCACCTGAAGCCTGCCCCTGGGCCTCTGTCCATGGGTCTGGTGCCTCCAACAAGCAATTTGCTTGCTCAGGACTCCCTCGCAAGCTCTGCAACCTCTCGCCTGGAAACCAGAGAGCACTACAGTGGACGATCCTCTCCAAATCTTCCAGAGGGCAAACTGGGGTTGGCATGGTCCTTTTTACCCCAAACTACTGGGCAGTGGTGCTCCCACCTGGGTTTGTGCTGTCCAGACCCCTAATTTTTTTCTATGGACCGTCCACCAGCACTGCCGCCACCCCGCCTCCCGTGTGAGACACACACACACACACTTTCCTTCATAAAACACAGTAATAATATAATTGTCTGGGAACAAAGTCACATATTCCCTCGGTGAGAAAACACTGGAAGGGGCGGTAAAAAGTTGGGCAATGAGAGGGGAGGTGACTCCTATTGCTGTCGCTCTCCATGCCAGGTCTTGTGTGCCAAAGTCTTGGATTCTTGGACATTCTTCCAGGCCAGGGAACCCAGCTGGGATTTCATTGAGCTGGTGGGAGCTCCTTTGGTAGGGTGGGAGCGGGGAAGACACAAACTGTCCTTACTTCACATGAATGCCCAAGCACCCGCACTTTTCCTCTTCAGCCTCTGTTCATCCATAAATGGGGTCCTTGCTGGGCGCAGGATGCCAGGAGAGGTTGAATGGCTGCTCTGTGGGTAACTGACTGGTCAGAGCAAGATCTCAATCGCTTTAGCTGGGACTTTGGCCAGGACTGCATGTGCCCCGTGTCTTTGATGTACCCATTTTTATGCCTTTTCTGTCCTCATTCACTATCTGCCAGCGGTTGCTGCCTCTGGTTAATAATGGGGTTGCCATGGTAACCAATCTCCTGTCGCCATGGTACCCAGGAGGTAAACAGTTAGAAGCTGCAGAGGCTCTTTGCTAGCTCCCCCAGATTGTGCACAGGCTTCGGATTTCCTAGGGGAGTGGGGGAGGGATGACAATGACCAGGCTCTGTGAACAGCATCCCCCCACCACATACACACCCTGCCTAGAGCCCTCTTCACCTGAAACCTTCTCTGATCCCTGCCAACCACTGTGCCCTCCAGGTTCAGATGAGTCAAGCTTTTATTTTCCATCCCCAATTGCATACACTGAGGTCAAGGGGTAAATACTTTTTCCTCTGACCTAATTAATATTAGGTGAACACTAACTACTCCTAAGTACAAATCAAAAGGCTAAGTCCAGTGGGAGACAGAATTAATTAAACAAACACAGTCCATTCTCTCTGACCTCACAGTGTTGCGTGATTGACAAGCCCTTATATTTCCTGTCAGCTGGGCTCTGCTCTGGGGTGAAATAGAGGTAATGATAGTGCTCTGAGAGTAGAGAGAGTTGGGAGTGACTGACTCCCAGAGGAGGTCATACTCTAGTTGAAACTTGAAGGATGACAGGAATTTCAACTGGAGAGAAAGAGGAAAAATCTCTCTCTAGACAGACTAGTGGGACCAAAGATGTGTAGAGCAGTCAGGAGAGGATAGATCCTACTCTAGTAGACTTGGAACCTCTCGGCGTCTAGCCCATCCATCACTTATGCAACATCTGAGGTTTGGAGGAATTGGGGGACCCTGCATCATGGGAGGAGTCCACTGGCCAGAGCCTGTTATTCAGCCCTCACCTGGCCTGGAAGGGAGACTGAGAAATACAGGAAGTCCATGTATGGTGAGATCTCACCATGGTGAGATTTAATGAGTCTGTCAATAGGAGGGACAAGAAAATTTGCGACACCCTTAAGGAAAGCATGAGTAATTTGGTTTAAATGGAGCTTTCCCTTTTAGGCTGATATGATCCAGGTTATGAAAAGTCTTGAATGTCAGGCTAAGACTGCATGATGGAGAAAATAGGCGACCTCTGAAAGTTTCTGAGTGACATGATTCAAACTACCTTTTAGAAAGACCCTGGTGTTAGTGCAGAAGACGCATTCATTCATTCATTCATTCATTCATTCCACACTCCCTGAGCACCTCCTAAGTGCCAAGCCTTGGATGCATTAAAGAGGTGAGGCAATTATTTCAAAAATACTGGGGAGGGAGGCCAGGACTCCCACCCTCACTCCATTTCTGAATTAATGAATGAATGATGGAAGGGGAAAGAGAGGACAGATAGTTGGTGGTGTAACTAAGAGGACTTGGGGATTTTGGATCTGGGAAAGTGAGGGAGAAATAGGAGTAGAGGCTCATGCTGGGTGATCAGTTAGCTTGGTGTTCATGATGTTAACCAAGACAGGGCCGCCATTGGGGTGCTGCCAGTCTGGATAGTTTTGTACCAGTGATGCTCTTTGCTGCCTATGCTGCATCCTCACACATTGCACCCTGGACCTCATCTAGCCCACACAGCACTTCGTTTGCTCTCCTTTACAGGACTTCACACATTCCCTCTTGCATTTTAACAATGCAGTGTAGGGGTTAAACTCAAACAGGCTTTTGTTCCCTAGTTCTGCCACTGGGTGACTTTGAACAAGTTATTCAACCATTCTGAGTCTCAGTTTCTTCATGTGTAAATTGGAAGTAATAGTTATAATACCTGCTTCAGTGGGTTGTTAGGAGGAGTAAGTGAAGTAATTAGAGTGAATTCCTGAGCACAGCACCTGACACACCAAGTGCTCAAAATCAGATATGAACATCTTATTGCTTTTTGTAATGACAGTGCATTACTTTTATAATCACATCCCCAAGATTAATTTACAAAAAAGAACACTTTACCTCTGTGCCTGCAGCTAGGCTAGGTGAAACACATCTTTGGCTTGGGGAAGGAAGGAAGGTACCTTGCCTGGCCTTGTTGATCCTGGGTGTGTGTGTGTGTGTGTGTGTGTGTGTGTGTGTGTGTGTGTGTGTGTGTGTGTGTTGGGGAGTCAGGTGGGGGGAGATGGAATTCTGAGGATAGCTTCTATAGGGCTGGCTACAGAGATCTGAGTTCTCCAGCTCTAGCAACATCTGGAAAGCAATTTCATCCTCTTGGAATCTCAACCTGAGCAGCTGAATCTTATTGCAAAGCAGTCACTTAGAAATTGAGTACACTTAGAGCTGAGGAAACCAGAGTCCCATTAATTCTGAGTCATCTCTGCAGAAGACCAAGACACTTTCTAGGCATGAGACATGTCTCTGTCTGGTGGTTGAGTAACATAATTGATAACCTTGTTACAATTTCAGTGCATTCTCTTTCACCCCAAATCTCTTCCTGTTCTTGGGAACAATGTTAATTTTTTCTCAGACAGGAATTGAAAATCTGCAGCTGGCATACCCAAACTCCCCTTTTCTTGTGTTATAAAAATGCATTGAGTTCAGAAGGAGAGAACTCTACCTCAGAGCCATTCAGAGGTTTCCTTGGAAAATCAGACACAATAACCCTAACTTGGACTCCTCTCTATCTTGGTGTGGGAACATTCCTGGATTTGCCTATCCTCCACTCCACAGAAAAGAGAGAACACAAATTCTGAGCTCCATTTCCCCTCATCACCTTGAAGCTCAATCTGAGCACAACTAGACACACCCTCATGGTCTAAGACCTGAGCTGCCCTTTTGGACTTTTATTGAGCAGATGGAGGCAGCTTTGAATACCTACTAATCCCAGAAATTGACCTTGTTTCTTGAGAGGCAGGTTTTGACTTTGCAAGTTCTACAACTAAATTGCTTGTGATAGCGCTGGCTGTGTGAAACTTGTGTCTTGGTATGCTCAACTATAAAATTGGGACAATAACTTACCTCATAGGGTTATTGTGAGGATTAAATGAGTTCTGACTTGTGAAAAGCTGTAGAGCAGTACCTGGCATAGTGCAAGCCCTCAAACATGTGATCAATACCATTATTAATGTGATATTTTGACACCTCTCCCCTTTAATACACTTATATTTTGTGAGTTTCTTGTAGCAGATACTGTTAGTTTTGCATTTTAAAAGAAGTTTTGGTGGGAATGTAAGCTGTATAGCCACTCTGGAAAACAGTGTGGAGGCTCCTCAAAAAGTTGAAAATAGTGCTACCCTATGACCCAGCAATTATACTACTGGGTATTTATCCCAACGATACAAATGTAGGGATCCAAAGGGGCACCTGCACCCCCATGTTTATAGCAGCAATGTCCACAATAGCCAAACTATGGAAAGTGCCCAGATATCCATTGACAGAGGAATGGATAAAGAAGATGTGATATATATATATATATACAATGGAATGTTACTCAACCATCAAAAAGGATGAAATCTTACCATTTACATTGACGTGGATGGAACTGGAGGGTATTATGCTGAGTGAAATAAGTCAATCAGAGAAAGAAAATTATCATATGGTTTCACTCATATGTGGGATTAAAGGAACAAAACAGAGGATCATAGGGGAAGGGAGGGAAAACTCAATGGGAAGAAATCAGAGAGGGAGACAAACCATGAGAGACTCTTAACTATAGGAAATAAACCGAGGGTTGCTGGAAGGGAGACGGGTGGGGAGTTGGGGTAATTGGGTGATGGGCATTAAGGAGGGCATGTGATGTGATGAGCACTGGATATTGTATGCAACTGATGATTTATTGAACTCTACATTTGAAACTAATGATGTACTATATGTTGTCTAATTGAATTTAAATTTAAAAAATGAATAAATAAAAGAAGTTTTGATATTAGATTTAACATGACTTCCTTAGATATGATTCACATGCCATAAAAGTCATCCATTTAAAGTATCCATTTCAGCACTTTTTAGTAATATTTACAGTTGTGCCATCATCACAACATAATTTTAAAACATTCAACACCACTAAAAGAAACCCTGTAGGTATTAGCAGTCACTCTTTTTTCTGGCCACCCCCCACCTGAACACTTTCCCCCAGCAACCACTAATCTACTTTCTCTCTCAATGGATTTGCCTATTCTGGACATTTTACATAGATGGAATCTATGTAAAATCTATGTAGATGGAATCATACAACATGTGGCTTTTTGCATCTTGCTTCTTCCACTTAGCATGATGTTTCCAAAGTTCATCCATGTTGTAGCACGAGTCAGTATTTTATTCATTTTCATTGTCAAATAACATTTTACTATGTAGATATACCACATTTTGTGTATTCAGTTATCAGCTGATGGACATTTAGGTTGTTTCCCCTTTTTGGCTATTACAAATAATACTGCTATGAATATTCATGTACAAGTTGTTTTATAGATGTATATTTTCGTTTCTCTTAGGTATATACTCAAGAGCAAAATTGCTGGGTCATATGACAACTATGTTCAGCATTTTGAGGAACTGCCCAACTGTCTTCCAATATGGCAGCACCATTTACATTCCTACCAGTAGTGTGTGAGGTTTCCAGTTTCTCCATATCCTTGTCAACACTTGTTATTAACTATATTTTTATTATAGCCATTGTAGTTGGTATACAGTGGTATTTTATCATGATTTTGATTTGCATTTCCCCATGACTAAATATGCTTATATTCATGTGCTTGTTGACTACTTATATATCTTCTTCAGAGACAGGTCTATTCAAATCCTTTGCCCACCATTTAATTGGGTTGTCTTTTCATTATTGAGTTGTAGCTGTTCTTTATATATTCTGGATACAAGACCCTTATCAATATGTGATATAAAAATATTTCCTCCCATTATGTGGGTTGCCTTTTTACTTTCTTGATGGTGTTGTTTGATGCAGAGATTTTTTATTTTGATGAAGTAATCTATTTTTTTCTCTTTTAATTTATGTTTTTGGTGTCATATCTAAGAAACCATTGCCTAACCCAAGGCCATAAAGATTTACTCCTGTGCTTTCTTCTAGGAATCCTATAGTTTTAGTGCTTTCATGTAAGTCTATGATCCATTTTGAGTTCCTGTTTGTATAGGTGTATAATACTGTGCATGTGGATATTCAGTTTTCCTAGTAACATTTGTTAAGAAGACTATTTATTCTTTCTTCCATTAAATTATTATCCTTGTCAAAAATTAATTGATCATAAAGGTGGGGGTTTATTTCTGGACTCTGAATTCTATTCCATTAATCTATATACCTATCCTTATGCCAGGACCACACCATCTTGATTACTGGAACTTTGGAATAAGATTTTTGAAATCAGAAAATGTGAGTTCTCCAACTTTGTTTTTGTTTTTCAAGATTTCAAGATTGTTTTGGCTATTTGGGGTTTCTTGAATTTCCATATAAATTTAGGATCATCTTGTCAATTTCTGCAAAAAATCCAGCAGGGATTTTGATAAGGATTGCATTGAATCTGTAGATAATTTGAGGAGTATTGCCATATTAATAATATTAATCCTTCCACTCTATGAGCAGGAAATATCTCTCCATTTGTTTATATCTTCAATTTCTTTCAACAATGTCTTATAGTTTTCAGTGTACAAGTCTTCAGTTTCCTTGGTTAAATTTCCTAGTGTTTAATTCTCTTTTGCTGCTATTAAAAATGGGATTGTTTTCTTAATTTCATTTTCTTATTATTCACTGCTACCATATAGAAATATAATTAATTTCTATAAGCTGATCTTGTATCCTGCCATACCACTAAACTCATTTATTAGTTCTAATAGTTTTTTAGTGGATTCCTTAAGATTTCATATATTCTAGATCATGTCATCTGCAAATAGAGATAGTTTTACTTTTTCTTTTCCAATCTGGATGCTTTTGTTTTTCTTGTCTAATTGCCCTGGCTAAAAGTACAATGTTGCATGGAGGTGATAAGAGTGAATACCTTTGTCTTGTTCCTGATCTTAGAAGAAAGCGTTCTGTCTTTCACCATTAAGTATGATATTAGCTGTGGTTTTGTCATAGATGCCCTTTATCAGTTTAAGGAATTTCTATTCTTATTTTGTTGATTTTTATCATGAAAACATGTTGGATTTTGTCATATGATTTTCTCGTGTCTATTGCATTCATCATATGGCTTTTGCCATTTAATTAATATGGTGTATTACCTTGATTGATTTTGGATGTTAAATCAAGTTTGCATTCTTGGGAAGGCTCAATGCATCCTAATGTAATTTTCAAAGTGCCCTCTCATGTAAGTTCTGATACTCAAATTGTTTGTTTATTTTTAATTTTATTTATTTACTTGAGAAAGAGAGCACAAGGGAAAGAGAACAAGTTGGGGAGAGGGGCAGAGGGAGGGGGAGAAGCAGACTCTGCACTGAGAAGGGAGCCCAACGTGGGGCCGGAGCCCGACATAGGGTTCAATCCCAGGACCCCGGGACCATGACCTGAGCTGAAGGAAGACACTTAACCAACTGAGGCACCCAGGTGCCCCTCAAGTTGTTTTTATTTATATTGTACCGTGTCCAGAGAATTTTAACATTATATAGCTTTTTCCTTTCTGTTTTTGAAATTCTGGAATATTTCTGTTTCTTCCAGTAGGATCACATTCACACACAAACTATAAGAGGACTGTCAGGCACAATATTTGCACTCTACAGTTTTGTTCCATCGTGAAACTCTTGGAATGGAAGGACCTTTAATAATCAACTGAGCCTTGGTTTTCAGCTCTGTTCCACAGAATTCCCTAAGGTGTTCTGTGTACATTTTAAGGTTTTTTAATGTACTTTTTCCAAATTTTAATATACTGGACACCATGGTGTCCCACTGATTTTTTTTTAACTGAAGTATAGTTGATACACAATGTTACATTGGTTTCTGGTGTACAACATAGTGATTTGATAACTTTATACATTGTGCTGTGCTCACCACAAATGTCATACCATCTGTCACCATACTACACTATTATAGTACCATTGACTATATTCCCTATGCTTTACCTTTTATCCCCATGACTTATTCATTCCATAACTGGAAGCCTGTATCTCCCAATCCCCTTCACCCATTTTGCTTCCCACCACAACCATCAGATTTTCTCTGTATTTATGGGATTTTTTTCTGTTTTTTTTTTCTTAATTTGTTTGATTTTTATTCCACATATAAGTGAAATCATATGGTATTTGTCTCTCTCTGTCTTATTTCATTTAGCATAATACCCTCTAGGTCCATCCATGTTGTCACAAATGGCAAGATCTCTTTTTTTTTCTTAATGGCTGAATATCTATTGACGGACACTTAGGTTGCTTTTGTATCTTAGCCATTGTAAATAATGCTGCAATGAACATAAGCGTGCACATATCTTTTTGAACTAGTATTTCTACTTTAGGGAGGGGGTAAATACCCACTAATTATCTTTATAAATGTTTTAAAATACATTTAAATAAAATACTACAAGTAAATGTTTTATTTGTTGGGCTTCTGTGGAAGATTTCATTTGCAATAAGTCCATGTCCACCATTGGATGAAGAAACCAAAATGCTAGGTCACTTGCCCAAATTGGAGGCTGAGCTAAGAAGAGAATCCAGCTTTCCCTTCTCTCAGTACAGTGCCCTTGGCCTCCTATATTGTCTTTCCAATGCCATTTGTCTCAAACAAAAAACTAGTGTCTTCCCTTTACATAAGCCTAGGACTGCTTGAAAACACACAGCCTTCATCATTGCCTATACTAATATCTGTTCTATTGTGTTTGTGTTGTATTGTGTTGTATTGTGTTTGTTCTGTGGGCTGGTTCACAGCTCTTAGAATGATTAAGTGGCTTAGCATTGGGTAGTTTCTTTTCATCCTGCAGTTTCCAGATGGGATAGGGGAAGAAGGGAAAGGCAATTTGAAGTGTGCTTTAGAAAAAGTTCCAAGGCACATAGACTATGTGAGAGTTATTGACTTATCTTTGGAGTTTAGTTTGACAAAGCAAGGCTGTCCAACCTCACATTTACTGAGAATTTGCTGAGTGCTTTTGCTCAGAGAGATGCTGAGAAAGTTGAGTTGTAGAGAACAGAAATGGATGAAACCCAGAGAGATATTACTTCTGAGAAGATGGTAGACCCCAAGTGGTAAAAGTGATCTGTCTCAGCTGGAGAAAATAAAGGTCTGGCACCCAGTGTGCCCTGTGGGGCTCTCCTCTGATTGGGGTTTCAGTTCTTTTGGCATGGCTTTGTGTCTAGACTTGGTGCCTCACTAATGGAACCTGCCAGCCTCTGGCTGCATAGGAATCATAACCAAAGGCAATGATAATTCAGAAAGTCTGCCAATGGGTCAGAAGAGTATGCATCTTGGGCTCTTGGCACCTCTTTATTGTCTCAGCTACATTTAGGGATTGGAAAATGATAATGTTTCAGATGACACATATTGAACCAGACTGATTTTCACGTTTAAGCCATAATAAAAAAGGACAGAGCATGGACAATATTTTTTTTAGTATAAAGAGCTAGTCATCATAAGTAGGGACAAAGATTTTTTTTTCAGAAGCACATTTTAGTTTAGAAGAAAGAGCTTTACATGTTTTGACTTCCTTTCTTGCTTACTTGCTCTCTCCCTTATAAAGTTCCATCCATTTTTAAGTAAGATAGAAATGTTCAGTCTGACTCATTCATTGAGCATGGTGAGAATCAAATGAGTTAATACACATTTAAAGTTATTAGAACAGTACCAGGCAGAGAGTAAATGCTCAGTAAGTATACTGTTGTTATTATTAGCATCATCATTGCAATTACTCACCTGTTCTTCATCCATTTATGCCACCTGCTTTTTATTACCCACCAGGTGTATATATGCTGGTGTTTAGGAGGATATTTTTTAAGTAAAAGGAAACAGTTCTTGCCTTCAAATCTTTTGGAGTTAATAAAGGAATGAGAATAGTATGAGAAAAACTGGAGTGCAGGTGAGCTGTGTTAGATTCCTGGCCTACTTAGGTGTCCAAGCCAAAAGCAATGTAGAAAGTTAAAGATATGCACCAGAACACAGAAGTCACAATCAAATCCTCAAAGGTGCCCGCACAATGGCTAACACATGGTAAATGTTGAATAATGTCAAACAAATATTGTGATCGCCACTCATCTGAGAAGCCGCCTCGAACCTCTGTGGTCCCTGAGGCAGAATTAGTGCCTCCCCCCTTCCCCGTTGCTCCCCACCATGCTTCTACCTCTATTTCAGCACCTCTGTATCCTACCCCCCATTTCCATTCCTGTTTCCCCCATACAGTTTTGTGCTTTCAAAGACAGAGACCTATTTTCTTCATCTTCATAATCTTCGGGGCCAGGCATGATGCCTGGGATGTGGGAGTCAATAAGTGTGTTTGGGGGTGGGGGATAGGGGAAGAAAACATGCTGGATTTAGTAATGCTGTAAAAAAAATGGGAATTGTCTGAAATGATGTGTTGTTAGTTCCCCAGTTAAGCCCTAGAAAACTCATATTCATTTGAGACATGTTCACAAACCACTCTTAGACTCACGCCTAGGATCCACTTCAAGGTCACCCTGGTAGTTGGCAGGATACAGCTTCTTCCTGTGCTTGAAAATTAAAATTATATTTGTACATTTATAATCTCCTGCAGTGGGTGTGATAAACCAAACAAACCACTACGTGGACTTCAGGGTCAGACAGACCCAAGCCTGCAAAACCAGCATCACTATTACCTCTTGGGGCTCCTGAAGATTAAGGAATAATGGATATGCAAGTGCCTCACACTCAGGGAGCCCTGGCTGGATGGCAGGTTTCATTTTCAACAGCCACCTCAGGATCATTGACTATAATTTCATGATTTGTGAGTTCTCCCAGAGTTTGTCTGGGCTAGGAAATGTGAAAATTCATGGGGCAGTTCGGGAATCACTTAGGATGTCAGGACTTAAAAATTGGTAAATAAGAGGAAAGGATTGTTTATCCTGCCTTTCCTGTATGAATGGTACCACTGAAGAGCCAAATAATAAGTAAAATTTTCTTTAAGACTATATTAGCTAATTGGTAGAGAAGAAATAATAGAATATCACCAATTTGCAACTCATAATGAAATGATAGGTCCAGGCAATGATCATTAATGGCTGCTGAAATCACCCGAAGAAATATTCTTGAAAAAAAAAATTGAACCCAAGTTTGACCAAACCTCTGAGTACAACTGCTAACTTACAGAAAACATTGTCAATTTGGAATTGGCAAAAATCCATACCATAGGAAACTCTGGAGTACAATTATGTTTCTTCCACAAAGAGAAAGAGGAGAAATGCATCCAAAACCTTAGATTAGGGGCACCTGAGTGGCTCAGTCAGTTAAGCAACTGACTCTTGGTTTCCGCTCACGTCATGATCTCATGGGTTGTGAGATCAAGCCCCACACCACCGGGCTCCGTGCTCAGATTGGAATGGGGGTGGCTCTTGAAGATTCTCTCCCTCTGCCCTCTTCCCCCAACCCCGCACACACAAGCACGCCTCCCTCTCTCTAAAATAAATCAATCTTTAAGAAACACACTTGAGATTAAAAAATGCAAATCAGCCAATCAGAATATGTGGACCTGGTTTGGATCCTGATTTTTAAAGTAATTTTTTAAGAAATACAACTATTATGATGTTTATGAATAATTAGGGAAAAAAAGATCTTCTGACTTACCTTAAACTAACATTTCCCTTTAATCACACACATTTTGCCCTGTTCTACCCATCAGGGGCCCAGGTCAGGAGTTCACATAACCCACCTACCATTTGTCTAAATATCTAAAAAAAATTCTCTTAGCTGAGGTAATCACCTCCTCCCACACACACACACACACACACACACACACACACACACACAAATCCCAAACCTGGAACTTTGGACAAAAGCATGCAGGCAGGCAGTTTATTTGGGAAGTGATTCCAAGGAAGAGACATGGGGGTCTTAGAAGAGAAAACAAGGCAAGAAGGGAAAGCCACCCCAAGTGTATATTATCAAACTGATCACCACTCTGGGCAACTGGCTTGATCCTTCTAGGGCTTCTCCAAAGAGCCACGTAGAGTACCATTGAATTACCCTTCTGAGGAATAGAAGATGGGAATATTTAGTGCTGATTCCTGAGTTCTGGAAGTCAAAGGTTGCCCAAGGGGGAGTTACCTCTCTAGCACTTCTAGTTTTGTACATGTGTCAGAATGGCATGAGCATCCTAGCATATGTTCTCTGGGGGAAGCAGGGAAGCCCCCAGGAAAGAAGGGGAGCAATCCACAGTGTAGCTGAGGCAAGGTGCTCCTGGGTCACCGCACAGGCAACTGGTTGTCATAGCAATAGCTGGACTGAAAGATGGGCAGGAAGGATGTGAGGTAGAGAGCTGGAGATGACTAGTACACTGTTGAATCAAACATGCCCTATCCTCTTGCATTGACAAATCACTTTCGCAATGACTGGAAGACCAGATTCAAATAGAGATTTCTCAGGCCCCTTTGAGTTCAGCCTCAGAATATGGTGGCATGGGAAGATTTGATCTCTGGTTCCCCATCCATACCTGCCTCCTTCTTTGCTCAGTCCAGGTCTACCCCAGGTCACAAGGGGTCTTTCACACACACGTGTGGACACCCCACAGCTCTGAGCTCTATCCACCCCTTCCTCCAAACAGCTGCTCCTTGTCCATCTACAGCTCTAGGGGAGTGCACACTGATGCCCTTCTCAGGAAAACAGACCTGGTAAGAGACCCAGGCAGGCCGTAGAACCAGTCCAGAGCCCCCGAGCACAGTTTTGGGAGTCTTGGGCACCCAGAGCATAATCTAGAGCAGGGGGCAAATCCACTTGGCCTCGTATTCTGTGGCTGGAAGAGAGTCAGAGTAGAGTCCTTTAAAGCCTGGGGTCCCGGGCAGGGGCCCCTCCTGCTCAGGCCAAAAGGCAATGCCCATTCTTTGCCAGCCACTAACTTTACACTATCAGGTTCTGGAGTCATACAGAACTTTGTCAATCCTGGCATAGGCTCTAAGCAACACTACAGAAATTACGTACCTCTTCAGCTTCTTCACTTGTAAAAGGGCAGGAAAGGGGAGGCTATTTGAGGGTTAAAGGAGCAGTATTACACGAACACCTACCCTGTTTCTGGCATACAGTAGCCCTCCATAGCTGGCAGGTCTGTGAGGGCCCAGAAGTGCTGCCTCCATACAATAGCATCTGAGGCCAGGGTTTGTGCAGCTGAGGGGGGCTGAAGGAAGGGACACAGGCTGGAGGCAATGAACTTTCTCTCGTGCAACTTTCCTGGAAATGTATAAAAAAGAATAATTTGATAGATTTTCTGCAGAGTCCTAAAGCTTTTTTAAAACTTGCTCTAGATCCCACTGGACTGTAAGCTCCCTGAGGACAGAGATGCATATCCTTCTCTGTAAAACCCTAGCTCTTTGCGTATTGTCTCACACATAGTAAGTGCTTAATAAAAAAGCACTGGGTGAATGATTTCAAATTGGGCTTATTGCCTTTAATGGAAGACATTTATTTCTTATGTTGGCTCTAAGGTTTCCATAGACATCTCAAACTGGAAGCATTCTCTTTCTCAAACCTGCTTCTTCCCCTAGTTCCCTGCCTCAGTGTACAGAACCATCAATGCCCCAGACCAGCAGTCATGCATCATGCTCAGTACTGTCCTCCTCATCACCCTATAACTTATACCTGATTAATTACCATGTCCCAATGGTTATATCCATTTAGTAGTTTTTTAATTTATCTGATTCATTACCACAAACCTAGTTCAGGCAACTATCCTCTCTCTCTTGAGATACTGCAGCATTTAGCTGCTCACCTCACACCAACTCATGTTCCCTGAATATGTCCTCCTCAGTGCAGCCAGAATGGCCTTTACACATTGGACCACATCTCTTCTGGGCTCAGGGTAAAGCCCAAGCTCCTTAACATGGCCTGCAGGACCCTCTGGTATCCATCATCTGCCCTACTAGACTATAAGATCCTTGAAAATGGTCTTTATCTTATATTTCTTTTTGCTCCTGTGATCAGCCAGATACTCACCATTACATAAATGAGTAAAGTTTTTAGAATCAAAACAATTTTTGATCTCTTGAGAAAAGTATAAAATTTAAACCATAGACTTAAATTATCAAACATCAGAGATGAACCAAAACCTATGAGCAAACAACTGCCCCTGAGTAAACTCACGGTGGGTTGGCCGTGGTGAGCAGGATGTATGGATGTATCCAGGCTTTGGTGCAGTATTCTAGGCTCCTTGCACTCTCCTTCCTTTGGATATGGAATTAATTTAGTCTTGGAGTGAGTCACTGGACTATTTCTAGAAATCACCATCTTTCTCTAGAGTGGTCTCTACTGACATCTGACATACTCAAGCCATGTGACTGCTCGAGAGAGCCTGTCTTTGTCTGTTTAAGAGAAACTGTCCTCAGGGATTCATCTTCTGCCTGGAAGGTTTTGATCAAGGATGAGGGAACTGGCCAATCTTTGTGTTCATCACACCAGCCCTGTGCTCACATCAACTTTCTTTTCTCATCAGTCAGAGGGGAATCTTCCAATGTTTGCTGAAGGTAAGAGTATTCACGGTCTGATTTCTAGCACCAGGATCATGCCATCAACAGGTTTTACCTATTTCTTTGCTTGAACAAGATGCTTAACATCTCTGAATCTCAATTCAGTCATCTTTAAGTGGGGGTAAAAATTGTAAATATCTGATGAGGTTATTATGAGGATTAAATGAGATGCAGTGTGTTTTGAGCATAATATCACATTGTAAAGGTTTTATGAATGTCAAGTATTGTTTGTTTTTTTAATGTTTCGATTTAAAATGGGATTTGGGGGAGCTACTAAAACATGTGAAAAACTATAAGATAAAAATAAGTAAATGAGAAAACCAGAGTCAAGAGGAACATCACATCATTCCACAGAATCATGAGGATTTTAGCTTTCTTATATCAGATACCAACTTGGCCAATCATTCATTCATTGGCTGGATCATCATTTAACTTTGAGCAGCTCTTCAGTATGGAGTGAAAGACCTTGCTTGTGCTTCAGTCTGGGAAGAAGAACCCAAAGATACCCAACTAAAACACGAGAGGGAGACAAACTATAAGAGACTCTTAATCTGAGGAAACAAACTGAGGGTTGCTGGAGTGGAGGGGGCTGGGAGGGATGGGGTGGCTGGGTGATGGACATTGGGGAGGGTATGTGCTATGGTGAGCGCTGTGAATTGTGTAAGACTGTTGAATCACAGACCTGTACCCCTGAAACAAATAATACATTATATGTTAATATATATATATATATATATATATATATATTAATCTATAAAATGGGGATAATAGCATCTGCCCCATAGGGATGCTGTGAGGATTAAATGATCTTTGTAAAATGCTTAGAATGATGCCTGGTACATAGTATTTACTCAATAAAAGTTACCTATTTATTAAAAAAACAAAACAAAACAGTGTATCTGGAACTATGGGAGAAATGGAAAAGGATATGTGTGCCAGGGCGTGCCTGGGGAAATAGCCCTTACCTACAATGAGCTGGGTTTGCAGCTCCTTCCCCATCCTGATGTGATCTGCTTTGTGTTCACATTTCAGCAACCACCCTGGGGCTGAACGTGACAAAGCAAGAAGATGGCCGAGATTAACACCCAGATCTCCCACCCTGCGGTAAGAACCATGGACAGAGATCTTGACCACGTTGAAAATGGCCTCAGCAGGTAAGATGGGCTTTCCATTTTATGCTCGTAAAATGAGTTGTTCCCATAGCTGATCTAGACTGTGGGGTAAAGAATGGCTTAGCCTGTGGCCAACCACAGGTTGGAGGGTGCTGGCTATTCACAGAGCTCCTTCTGACTTCACTTATTTCATCTCACTTAAGCCTCACAACCCACTGAAGTAGTTTCTATTCTCATTTTAGAGAGGTGGAAAATGAGGCTCAAAACGTTATGTAACTTCTAAAAGGTAACAAAATGAAGATTCAAATACAGCAAATTAAATTAAGTTTACTGTAAAAACTTCTCCAAACTGCCATACTTTCCTGGGTACACATCAGACATTTATTGGACTACAGAGTCCAATATATGCACCAGCCATTGTCTTGGGCTCTAGGGATGTAGTACGAATCAGATGCTCAGTCCCTTGCTTCCAGTGGAAGGTCAGGATTCACACTGTGCTCATGGTCTGCAAAGAGTGGGCTGTGCCTTGCCAGTGAAGCCAATTGCCCCATCAATGACATCCCCACACAGGCAGCCATAAGGAAATCTGGGCCTTGAGTTCTACTTCTAGGCCTGTTCATAGCTTACTAGTAGACTGGGGAAAAGCCACTTAATCTCCCATGCCTTTCTTCAACTGCAAAATGGAGCAGCATCTTTTCCAAGCTCCTGGCACAATGGTGAGGAAGTGGGAGCGTGCCTATTTGGTGCAAATGGACTTACATTTTTATGTTTCTTAAATTCTCAATGAGTTGATTGACTTGAACCATGAGAAACTTTATTTCCACTGAAAACTTCTCCCTCCCATGATAACGGCATATTATCCAATGACCATAAACTGCTATGACAGTCCCTCAGTGCTCACATCCCTGGTATTGGGCCCTCATCCACCATTTATCCTCAGTTACTAGTGTATATCATGTCTTCTTTCAGATGCACATTTGGTTTTTTCTGTCCAGATTCTTGGTCCCACTTCTTAGCTAACTCAGCTCATGAGCGATGGATGACAATTTCCAAAGAGATTGAGTCCCTGTAACTACAAATTTATGTAGCCCTAGGACCCCACCTTTGGGGATTTCAGGCAAAGAGAGGAATATCTCAAAGCATTCCAACAGATATTTATTGCCTCCAACCATTTTAACTATGGTGCTGGAGCCCCAGGAATTTTTGATATGACTCAGGGCCATCAGAAATTCTCATTCTACTCAAATTTTTCCCTCCCAACTGGCTTACTGTCAATACCACTGTCCCACCACTGGGGACTTATTCCTTTAGGTTAAGTCATTGCCCCTAATTTAAAAGAAAAAAAAAGAACACTCTTAGGACAGATATCTGCTATTAAAACTTTTGTATGCATGAATAGCTTCTTTTTCACATCTGTGCTAATAAACCTCTTGGGGCAGGGTGTTCAAAGAAGATTGGGGTGGAGGGGAGAACAGGTCCAAGCATGGGGCACAGCAGTAAAGTGAAGCTCCCTGGGCAACATCGGGCTCCTGGGACCTTGGGCCCGACGGGAGAAGGACAGAAGCTGTTAGAATCAAGAATTTGAAGCAAAATGGACCTTTCCCCCATTGCTCCCTTTTGTCTTGAGTGGGACATCATCAGAGCCTCTCATGGACTTTTCAGATTCCTAAGAACAACAGGGTCTTAATCTGGCTCTTTACAGTTAGATATTCAAGAAAAGGAAGGCCCAGTTGGTGGACTGGGGCTCCTGCCCAGAATGCCTGCTTGACCAGACACCACCATGGTCCATCTCTGCCTGATTTGTCCTGGCTATGCCTCAGCCAGTGGCCTACAAGCCCAGCCTGAGGCATGGGCTGTTCAAGAGAGCTCACCGGGTCTCCTGGAAGATGACCTTTGCAAAATAAATTGCTAGCTCAATTTAAGCCACGTGGACCCCAGCGATGGGCCTCTGGCTTCCAAGAGACTCTGTGGGCTCGCGCTGGGTTTATGCACACTCGGAGGGTCGGTCAGCCACAAAGTCAGGGGCTCTGAATTGATGCCCTTCGACAATGCTATTTACCATCTTCATGGATGGGAAGAAGCCCTCCACTCTCCCTCCTACCCCCCATCTCCTGACCAGCATGATGACTAACAGGCTCGGGGTCAGGCTGACTGGGTTTGAACATTGGCTCTGCAACTGACCAGCTCTGAAAAGTTGTGCAACTGCTCCAGACTGCACTTTTCTCCTCTGCACAGTGGACTAGTACTGACCTCAGAGGGCTGTAGTGAGGTTAAAACAGGTGAATGCTCTCAGCACCATCCCTGCTGTGTAGAAAGTGTTCAGTCAGTGCTCACTGTCAGTCTTGGGAATGAGTCTCCCTCCTGTGTGCCTTCCCTGGCGTCCCAGGCTGGAAGCCTTCTCCTCCTTTGACCTCACATAGCTCCAACTGTCCTGACATCTGGATCTGGCCATTTCCTGCCTGTAACCAAGTCATGCTTTCTCAGCCTGACCGCTAGTCTGGTCTCATTGAGCCTCACTTGCGGCCTTGCCCAACCACTCTCCTGGTAAAAGCTTGTTGACAGATTAATATAGAATCCCATGGAGACACTATGGAGATTTCAAAAAGAGAGAGAAAAAGAATGCTTCCTTCATGAGACAGATATTTGCTTTATCTTATGGAGGCAGGACTGGGTTAACAGATGGAAGTTTCTAGAATGGGTTCCTTGGCGTTACTAAGGATTGAGCATGTGTGTTCAGGCTGGGGGATGGAACAGCCTTGGGCCAGAGGCCAGGTCCACGCCCCTCCTCTGCTTCCCAGCACAGTCCAAAATCTGTCTAAATACAGACTAGTTTTCCCTATAAGATTCATTTGAACAGGGACTCTGGCTTGTACACACAAAATTTTTTAAGTTTCAAATCACTGTTTTAGGGGACGAAATGGTGTTTGAATAAACCATAGATCCTTGCTTTAAAATTCAAATCCTTTTAGGGGCACCTGGCTGGCTCAGTTGGTAGAGCATGTGACTCTTGATCTCAGGGTCATGAGTTCGAGCCCCATTTTGTGTATAGAGATTACTTAAACTTTTAAAAAATAATAAAAAACAAAATTAAAATCCTTTTAGAAAGCATATGGGAGAAGTAATTATGAGGGTTTTTCCTTACATATTAATAATTCTTTGTCCTCAATGATATCAAGAAACTGTGCTAGTAGGAACCTGTGTGTCACTGTGACCTTTGCTGAATGGCCCCAGGAAGGAGGAGATATCATGTCCCCATCCCCTGAGACATCCCTGTCCCAAAATCTTTCACCAAATTAGAGAGCCAGGTTTCTGTTTCTCCTTTTTTAAATCATTGGGATCACTTTCCTGGTGACAAACCATAAGGAAAGATGAAAACATTGCAGGAAGGAGCTCTGTGAAATGAAAACATTTCATTTGAACATGTTTTGTTCATTTGAACAAAAAAGTCAAAACGCTGGAAATACCAGAAATAAAATTGTCTTTAATTTTTTTTTCTATTTAGATCTGTTTAGTTGACTTGATTATTTAAGAGCAGTCTGGCATATTTGAAAAGATAATGCAGTAGGAAGAGACTTCAGAATCTGCGACAGAGAATTACCGTGAGGACCGAGGGCACCTCAAATCTCAGATCAATCTCTCGGTGTAGCTATTTTAGGCGAGCTTTGGGGCACCGGGGTTTGTGTCCTACCGAAGAGAAGCCTTCTTCATCCTGCTCTCTGAGCAGAGCCCAAAGCAATTATCACCAAAGAACACCATTTTCAGCCTGCTTCCCCAGGACCGAAGACAAAAATGCACTCACTTTAGTTCCCTGGTCACATGTGGCCAATGGCAGTGCCTGTGGGTCAGTCAAGTTCCTCAGGGCTGGAGAGGAGGAAAATAAAACAAGGTATGATCATCGCACCCTTGCTCTCAAAGGTTTTGTTTACTCTTATGTCTCCAAAGTCACCAGAGAAAGACACCAGGTGTTCCGCAAAGTGCAAAGCTGACGACAAGTTGCCATTCTGATGAGCACCCCTGTCTCTTCCCAGGGACAGGGGAAACGTTTACCTCACAGACACGAAGTTCCTCTTTATAAGAAAACTTAGAAGATGAGCATCACAAGTTGAAAATTCCCTTCTCCTTCGAAAACAGCCACATCATTGTGTTGTGCCGGCTGCTCTTTTTCTTGCCAATCGCCAACTTCACCAAGCGCCTTCCTGCAAAGCCATCATCACACTGCCTACAGTCGGCGTCCACAAATGGGAGGGCAGCTTCGGGGTTGTTCTTGCCCCAGACCCCTCCGCCAGCTCCCAGCAGGATGGAGCCTGGCCCCCCATCTCTCCTGCCTCTGTATTTCTCTGGGAGGTTCTGGATCCCCATTCTTCCATTGGTTGCCAGAAGTGGCTCCCTTTTTCTCAATACCTGTGGGTCCTCAGGGACTCAAAGTGTCACCTCAGACATCTGGCTCTTCTCTCTTCCCATCTCCTCTTCCACCTGCTGGGTAAAATCAGTTTCTCTGAGGAATAACTAATTGGGTTGACTAAATACCCCCACTCATTGAACGAGGGTAGAGACTTGGGAGCTAGAAGACATCAGAGAACTTCAAGCATCAAAAAAACAAGTGAGAGAAGAAAAGGCCCGCTTGGGTCCCTTGAACTTACTTCCTAGAAGGCTTTCCCTATTCTTCACAGTGAAATGTGCCTTTTCTGGACTTGGCTGTTTGAGCAATACTTAAGTCGATACTAAATCACCAATTTTTCCTTTAGTTCCTTTTTGAAGACTACAAAACTTCAGGGAGGGTAAGTGACCAGCCCACAGAACACCCAACTAATAGTTAGGTGTTAGGATAGGGATTTGAACCCAGGCCTCCTGGCTCCCCACTTTGCCCCCGCCCTTTGAGCGAGTGTCCCAGACCCAGCCCCCACATGGGAGCCCTCACTGCTGCCAGGAGCAGGCCTGCTTTGGAGTCTGGGGTGGGTTTTGCCCTCTTCACATCCTCATCAGCTCTGATGTCATTGATTCTTTTGCTATTAATGCAAATAAATCTGTTCTCAGGATGTGTCCTCACGTAATTAACAGAAAGCAGACTGGGCAGAAATGCTGGGCCAGCTTCTTGGTGCCCAGAGCTCCCTGAGGAACTGCTGGTGGGGACAGAACACCTTCACCCTTGGGATTGCCTCTGGATCTTCCGGGCACACATGCCATGATGGAGCTGCAGCCCAGCTGTTGGCTGCTGCACCCCTAACCCCACCACACACGAGCTGCTAGGAGCCAGGGACTAGAGATATGGACTCACTCACTTTCATCCCACTCTCCCTCCTCTAGGAACGGCCCAGGTTGCCTTGGAATGCACATCCTATCCTCATAGTATACAGATTATTAGAAGGGCTAGGGGATCAGAGCTTCCAAACTGCAGCGGGCCCTCTGGCAGGGTTTCCCATGAGTCTAAGGACGAAAAACATGAGTTTTTCCAGAGCCATGTCTCTAGTGGCATACCACAGGGCTCAGTCCTCAGCCACGTCCTGTTAAACTTTTGCTTTAATCAGTGCCGTATGTGAAAATACAGAGAGCAGCTTCATAGAGTGGAGGAGAGCAGGCTTTAAAAAAAAAAAAAGATTTTATTTATTTATTTGTTTGACAGAGAGAGACACAGCGAGAGAGGGAACATAAGCAGGGGGAGCAGCCTTCCCACTGAGCAGGGAGCCCGATGTGGGACTCGATCCCAGGACCCTGGGACCATGACCTCAGATGCTTAACGACTGAGCCACCCAGGGGCCCGAGAGCAGGCTTTGACATGGGATGGAATGACATTCAAATCTCCGCTTTGCCACTTGGCCGTATGATCTTGGGGAAGTTATTTAACCCCTCTGAACTTCAGTTTTCTCTCTTATGCGGTGGTTATGTGGATTAAATGATAAGATCTATGTGGCTGGCATTTAGTAAACAGTTAATAAATGGCCTATGGTTTGTGTATTGCATGTGAACCAGATGGAGCTGGGAGGAAAGACTAGCATGGCACCACTGCATACCAAGGGTCCCAAAACATCAAGTGGCTCAGATAAATGGAAAGTCCAAAACTTACTTCCAACAAACCATTTGTACATGCACAAGATAGGACCTTCTGTCTTTTTTTTTTTTTTAAGAGCCTAAAGCGTAAGCTCTTTTCTTTTTTTTTTTAAAAAAAAATTTATTTATTTATTTGAGAGAGAGAGAATGAGAGATAGAGAGCACGAGAGGGAAGAGGGTCCGAGGGAGAAGCAGACTCCCTGCTGAGCAGGGAGCCTGATGTGGGACTCGATCCCGGGACTCCGGGATCATGACCTGAGCTGAAGGCAGTTGCTTAACCAACTGAGCCACCCAGGCGCCCAGGTGCCCAGGACCTTCTGTCTTAACAGCAGCCCGTGTTATAAGACTGGGTGTTGGCTGATGGTAGCTGGTGATAGGGACACCAAAAGCCCACAAATTCACAAACCTACAATGACCTCTGGCTTGGGGTCCAGTAACAACAGAGTGGTCTCAGTCTCCATGCCCAGCCAGGCAGGAATGCGGGAACCTGCTCACAGGAGCACGACCATGATGGGGAAGAGCCTTGAACCTGATGAGGCGTGGCTGGGTGAGCTGGGGG
Organism: Zalophus californianus; assembly: GCF_009762305.2. Lineage (NCBI taxonomy): Eukaryota > Metazoa > Chordata > Mammalia > Carnivora > Otariidae > Zalophus > Zalophus californianus. The sequence goes on from NC_045602.1 coordinate 78,142,671, forward strand.
ATTCCAGCCTGCAAAACCAGATGTGGCACAGGTGTGAGAGCTCTCCCTTCGTGTCCCATCTACATGAAGGTGGTCATGGAGAAGATGAAGTGGCCCGCCTCTGTGTGGTTCCAGCACAAAAAAAGAAGTAGCCTTGGTCTGAGGAAGCTGAGGGACGGAAGAGCCCACTACGAAGATGGCCCAGCTGGGCCATGGGACGGTAGTGAGTGCCCTGCGGCTAGAGACGGCAGGGATGTTGTAGAAAGAGAAGTCAGCAGACCTGCAGCTGGGATTCAGGACTCTGCCTTCCAGTCCCTCACTGAGGACAGAGAGCATTTTCCTGACATTAATTATTGCTTACTTCCTCAACTGTGTTGCCACCTGGTTAAGAAGGCTGATTAGGTTGGAATGGATCATGTGATGGAATTAATTTGTCCTGCCTGGGCTCTTCAAGACTCAGAGAATGAAGTGTAAATCCCTAGGGGTCAGTGCCTGGATGGCTTTTAATCAAGCTGATCAAATTTTTTAGCCCTAGGAGATTTTAAAAGAGGGAATGAAAGGAAAATATACCCAAACACATTGGTCTTATTCCGGGCAGTTCAACAAACACCAAGGCTCTGCTGATGTGACTGGTGCTCATATCGAGCCGTGGGCACCTGTCTTATTTGCGCTCATGCTCTTCGCCCTGAATTGCACAGGCGAGGTCACTTGCCCAGCCCCCAACTGCAGGGGACAGACGTTAGGGTTTGACAAAAGGGCATAGTGGAAATGAATTTTCATGCGAAATCGCTGTACAAATGCACGTGGAGGGCTAGGCCAATTCCATACGATATTCTAGGACACCCCTCTTAACCAAATACCAAATGGGCTCCTGGGAAGGCTGCCAGTCGAGCACACAAATACCTGCCCAGGTAGTATGACTGTGGTGTACCTACAGTCTGGCCTTAGCAGATAGGATTTCAGTATGCAGAATGGTGTTTGAACCAGAGTTCTTGTTCTGGGATCACTGTGCTGAAACAGCTGCTGTGGTTCCTGATGGTGGACCCTGGGACACCCCCGCCCGGCGCTTGGATGAGGACCGTGTGCTGCTGCCCTGCACCCTTAAGTCCATGGGCAGTGGCTGGACAAGATACCTTCCGGGGTCAGACTTGCTGTAAAAGAAAGGCCATGTTTATCTTAAAAGCTGGGATCTGCTGGATCTTGCTGGAGCATGGACTGACAGAGTGAAGACCAGTGCCGGCGGCTTTCCTCATTAAGTAGGACATCTGGCCAGCTCATCCCTGAGTGTGTCCAGGAGGGAATGAGCTTGAAATCAATTTAGCCTGCTGCATATTTGATTTCCTAGGGTCCACTCGCCGAGCAAGGAGACTTCGTCAGAACTGAAGCAGGAGATCGCCATGGAGACCAGAGGACTGGCAGAGTCCAGGCGAAGCTCCTACACCAGCCAGGGGCCCGCTAGGTAACCGATCAGGCTCTGCACTCTCCTTGGGAAGAGGGAGACCGAGGCAGGAGGAAGGTAGATGAGTCTCAGGAAGAAATGGGGGGAGGGCGCAGGGGACGGTGGTGGAGGCGGAGTTGAAGATTTGGAGAAGAGCAGTCAGAAATCTATCCCTGAGTACTATCCTCTCAGGTCAAGTGTTCCGAGCTGAGAAAAACCTAAGAAAAACTGCTGTTATCTGGAATTGCTTTCATATAAAGTGATATTGAGGTACTTGCTCAAGTCTGGAAGAATTTAGAAAAAAGCCAACCAGGAAGGGTTCCAAAAAGAATTGAGAAACAAGACCAGCCAGCCGCAGGAGAGCACTGGTGGATTTCGTGGTGCGCAGATGGCCCTAGGGACACTGTCGTGATAGCCTCTGGCAGGCCCTCTCGGGTGCATAACTCACGTCCTTGCAAAAGGATTTGAAAGATTACCCAGGTTCTGAGCTGATGACATCTGCACTTGGCTTCGAGAGCGGTGCCACCTTGAAGAAGTCATCTTACCTTTCCAGATCTCATCTGGAGACGCATCGAACAACGTGAGGCCGGCATCAGAGCCAAGTGTTGACTCACGACAGGTGCTCAACAAACGTGGGGCTTGTTATTTCCTTCCACCATTTTTTTTTAAACCAATGCTGTAGTTTTATATAGACACATGTTCTGAAGTTTTTGCTTAAGATTATTACAAAAATCAATTCCTCTAGTTATTCTTCATATTTTTCATTGCAGAGGAATATTTGTTTCACTGGCTCCTTGTAGCTGGGCATTTCCATGATTTCCGGTGTTTTTGTCTTACTAATGAAATGCTGTCTTAGGGCTCACTGACCCCAAGGAAGAGGACACCTTCACACCAGCCCACATTGAAAGGCCTGGGGGAGGGCCGAGGCAGGAGGCTGGTACAAGCTCAGACAGACCGCCTCAAGGAAAGGGAGCCAACAGGGCTCATGAGAGGGAGCCGGGGAGGCACCTGCCCTCTCCCTCTCATTTTCTCCTGGCATGTCATGATCTTTGTGATTTTTTTTTTTTCCCCTGCATGTCTCCTCTGTTTCCGGCTTTCTCTGTTCACACATCAGCAGGCACAGGCTGAAAATGCCCTTTGCTATACGATCTTGAGTGGAAACACCCAACCCCATCTTGGGGTGGTTTTTAGTTCAGAGGCTTGAGTGACTCTCTGTGGGTGTCTTGTCCATTCCTGGGCCTGTTGGCTGAAGCTGGAGTGGGGAGCGTGACCTTGCTTCCAGCCCCTCAGCAGCGGGAGGGTGGGGGCGAGGAGTGTCCAGAGCAGAGATGCTGGGCTGGACAGGCACCTCCACGTCTGTCTGCAGCAGCGGCTGTCAACATCTCTGTGCGTGGAATGTCTTCTTGCTTTAACTTACTCTCTTAGGCAAAGTTCCCAAGTGTGTGATTAGGGCCAAGGCACACGACAGCTTATGATCTCGTTCTAGACTGCTCAGAACTTATTTGATTGAGAACAGTGGCATGCACCGTAGGTGCCAAGTCAGGACAACCGGATACCAAGAAGCAGAGGTCAGGCTGTCTTCTCGTTCCCCTCTGGAAGAGACAGGGAAGGCAGGAGGCAAGGCTGAGGGAAGGCTTCTCATGGAAAGCTGGAGCTAAGATGGGCTCTGGGGACATGGGCTGACCGGTCTCAGGTGCTTGCGGCCCCGGCAGGGTCTGGCTCCAGGAGACAGGTCAGCACAACTTTCCAAGGAACTTGTGTACAAGCCTGGGGAGGAAAAAAGAGTGTGTATAACAAACAATAAGACAAGGGTTAGGAAAATAATCTAAGTTGTATCTGGGCACTTGTTCCTTTAAACCTTGTTCTAAATTTTATCACCATTTGCAGATTGGATTCTTTTCTATTCCTATGCTTACCAGTCATAACAAAGAGCTCTACAAAAGGAATGATAAGCAGAAAAGCTGCTAATGCCCCATTTGAAGGATCATGCCTTTGGCAGAGTCCAAGTGTTAAAAGGACAAAGTTATAATGAAGACAATGCCCTTTATCTAGAAAGCTCTGTCCCAGATGGCAGGTTCTGGAGGAGAAGGGAACAAGGCCCCAGCAGAGAGGAGATGCACACCTGAGCCTAGGGCCCCCAGGACCCATGTCCTGCCAGTCATCTCTGCTTCCGCCCCAGCCCTGGAAAAGAGGGCTTTCAATCTCCTTCCTCTCTGCACTGGCTGCCCGTCCATGTCCTTCCAGGATGTCTCGCCTGATCATCTCACTGCGAGCCTGGACTACCAGGCACTTACACCATGAGGCCCAGAGAACGGACTCCTTCCTGGAGCGTTTCCGTGGAGCTGAGCTCAAGGAGGTGTCCAGCCGAGAAAGCAATGCCCAGTCAAATGTGGGCGGCCAGGAGCCACCAGACAGAGGAAGAAGGTAAGGAACCAAAGGGATGAGCCACCCACACCAGGCGGGGGTGGGGCAGGAAGCACTGCTTTGCTCCTGCAGCTTAGATCCACTATGTGGGTGGCCTGGAGCACCAGCCTCGTGACCTTGAGGAAGGTGTCTGGGGTGGGGGGTACTGCATGCTCTAACAGTCACCGCCCCGAGTGCAAGAAGGATTGCAGGAGAGGAAACCCTCTAACCAGAGTCCCCAGCCTCCTTTGACCCTGCACAGAGTTTCCATCAGCGCCCCCTGGAATTGGTGCTCTCAAGTGCATCTGGGGATGCTGGCCTCACCCATCTGTCTCCATCAAAGGACCCTCATCCTAGATTGCACTGTGACCCACCTTACTAAAAACCAGGGACTTTAATTGATAAGCCTTGGGAGTACCTAAATGGTACCCATAATTTTATGCATAGGTTTACATACAATCTTCTGGGCGGAAGGTCTGAAGGTTGGTCAGAATGTTCAAGAGGAGCCATCCATATCCCAGATCAGGATAGGAACTATGGGAGTGGGGAGTGTAGGTGGGGTAGGGTGGGGCGTGGGGAGAGTGTTAGCTTTTTGGTAGGAGAAGGGTCTGCAGAACAAGGGCTCTGAGCATCTTCATGCATGGCCCACCACCTGACTGGGGGCTGTGGCTGGTGCAGACATTTGAGGGAAATCTGCAGGTGCTGACTTACTGACCCCCCCCCACACACACACATCCCACACACAGAGCTGCTGCCTCACCTCCTCTCTTGTTCTTGGGAAGTCTCCCCAGCCTGTGGTCAGCAGGGAGACCACTGGGCCACCACAGGTTGAATCCAGTGACACTGAGCGACAGAAGTCTCTTTAGGACCCTCTAGGCAGTCAGAGAGGAAGAGAGGTAAGGTATGGAGGGGGAAGCTGATCACCTCTCAGCCTCTCAACAGGAAGCCTCTTGCTCAGAATCTGCTTTCTGAAAAAGGGGGCTTAGAAAGATCTTTTGGCTGAATTCTCTAAGGCCAAGATTTATAAGATGTAAAGGTGAAAACAAGCATGGTTGTTGCAGAGCAGGTGGTCCTTATATAATTGCTAGAGAAAATCCTTCGTGTTTTTGTGTCAAATGAGCAGAAGAAGGGCTCAGGTGTGAGTGGCTCAAACAGGCATCCAAGGGCCCCTGGGGAGGGAAGGTCATGCAGCCTCAGAGGAAGCAGGATGGATCTTCCGGGTGCTTCCATTTTGCTTCCATGTTTGTATGTTTGTGTTGTAGGCTTATTGTAGATTATGCAGTAGATTGCAAAATATACAAGCATATTTAAGATAAAATATGAGAGTTCAAGGAAATTTCTTGCTAGCAACCACTCTAGGAGAGGAACATTTAGTCTCCCTGCTGGGAAAGGCATGGGAATTGCTGGCTGAGATGCAAAGGCCTGGCATTTTCGGGCTCACGTTTTCACCTGGGCTTGGACCACAAAACCTCAGGCTTTCTGGGCTTGGGAAGGGACCGCGGAGGGCCTGGGTGCTGGTGGGGACGTGTGCAGGGCCATCCCAGGTTCCCAGGGCCAGGCATCCTAGACCGAGAGGGGGCTCCGTGACTATAAGGCCTGTGTGCTGTTGGCTGCTGAGCCAGAAAGGAAGGAGGGATGGCAGATAAGGAAGAAGAGAAGACAGAGGAGGAGGAGGGGAGAGAGGTTTGCTACCGAGCCAGCCAGATTGCTTCAGTTCCTGGTGGGCAAGCAAAGACTTCTTTGCTAACATGATCAAATTATCTTCTCTACAAACTTAGCCTAATGAAGATGAACATTGGCTTCTTTGTCCATTTCCCAGTGTGACCAGATGAGCAGAGGGTTGAGCTAGGACCTCATCAGGGTCAGGTCCCAACTCTACCTCAGACGCCTGGTCACTCACCTGAGGGTTCAGAGTGGGTAGGTGTATGCGATGGTGCAGGATGGTGGCTGATCAATCAGGGAGGCTTCCTGAGGGAGGAAGACTTGGGATTTTCCAGGCGAATCCCATTGGCAAAGCAGAATGTATGCAAAGACAGGTCTTGGTCATTCTGTTGGTTTGGCCTTCAGAGACCCCAGACACAGAGATGTGGTAAACACAGGCCATTATATCGCAGGGAGCTACACTTTCTTTCTCAATTTCACAGGGGTTGGGAAATTCCTCGGGGCACTTTCTGATGATCAGAACCTCTCCCAAGACAGTTAGAGCCACATCCTGGATGGTGAGAAGGAGGGAGACTTGAGCAGGGGTGAGCAGAAGTACCGGAATGGCATTTGGCTCGATGTTTAACATCATAGAAGAGAAGAGGCTCCCTGAGAGCCAGGCAGGAGTATCACCAGCCAGCGGCTTTGGTCCTGGCTGTCCTCTGTGAATGGTCTGCAGTGACGATAGACAGGCAGCTTGAGGCCACGCTGACTTTCTTAAACTAGCTGTGTCAACAACACATGTATTAGCAACCGAGCCCTAGGAGGTAATGCCTTTTCCTAGAGAACACCAAGAAGGAGGACTGCTCAATTCAGCTTTATTTTTTTTTAAAGATGTTGTTTATTTATTTCATAGAAGAGAGACAGCGAGAGCAGGAACACAAGCAGTGGGAGTGAGAGAGGGAGAAGCAGGCCTCCCGCCGAGCAGGGAGCCTGATGCGGGGCTCGATCCGAGGACCCTGGGATCATGACCTGAGCTGAAGGCAGACGCTTAACGACTGAGCCACCCAGGTGCCAGCGATTCAGCTTTAAATAAACGTGCAGTTGGGTGCGCAACCAGCCTCCACTCTCTACCCAGTTCTTACAGAGACCAGGGTGGTGGGCTTGGAAGTGTTAAGATTAATGTGGGGACAAGGGCCCAGGGCAAGATAGACTCAAAACTGGGACAGTTCTGTCCACGTGGGGTCTACTTTTCGCCCTGCAAATCAAGTCAGATGCAGCTGCTGTGATTGCGTTTTCAAGGTGGGGGGAGGGCGCCTTCTGAGAGCCCTGCCCGCGCAGATGAGGGGAGCAGGTTGCTGCGGCTGCTGAAGGTGCTCAGCCGCTTCATCTGAGTGCACCCCAGATGGCAGGTGCAACTCGGCTTCATGTCTGTGCTCCTCGTAGCTCCTGGCACACTGCCCGGCACATGGTTAAACTGAATGAAATTGAGTGGAACGCGAGGCCAGGATTGGCTGGGATTCACATAGCAACTCTAGTTTATTCAGAAGACTCAGGTTAGCCAAAAGTTCATCCTCTCTTCCCACAAGGCTTTACTACAGCTAACCAGTCACAAAAAAGTGTTTGTTCTGGATGCTTCAAGCTGTGTGGAAAGGCCCAGGGCACAGGGGTAGGGTACCGGGATAACCACCTAGGGCGAATGATCCCCAGCAGTTGGAACTGAGCTCCGATTCCCATGCTGCATTCTGTTTACTTCCCTGCAGTGGCTGGCCCCTGGCCAGAAACAACACCAACACCTGCAACAACTCAGAGGAGTGAGTACCTCTGCTCCCCAGCAGAGTCCCCTTGCTTTCCCTGGTCCCACCGGCCACCTTCCTTCCCGTAGATGCCCCGGCTCCACCTCCCTGCTCAAACACGTCTGCTTCCCGGGACACCGCTAGACTAGAATCCCGTTCCTTTCATCCAAATACCATCCCTGTGGACAAATGGGGAAGGGACCTGGTCCGTATGACTTCTTGGAGCAAGCCATGTTCTCTCTTCCCCTCATTTTTCTCATCTATAATGCAAAGGGGTTGAATTGCATAAATGTCTTAAGTCTTGACATCTTCTATCGCTACGTATTTGAGGGTGCAAACTCTGAGTTCCTTTACAGAGCTGTGCATATTCTCCTTCATGATGAGAATGCATTTTCCTTTCTACAACCTCAAGCTCCAGGGGGTCCCAGTGAAATGCCCTACCCTAAGGCCAATCCAGGCCAATTTGGAGCGTGTGATCAGGACAGTGGGAAGAGGAAAATTAAATATTTCCAGAGACTAGCCTCTTGAAATGGTGACCTGCTGTAATTACTTTTTATCACCAGATGTTGAGCTGGCAGATCAGTTTGAGGTATGATTCTGGCAAGTGCCACTCAAGCGTCCAGGGAGGGTGTGTGCATGTGTGTGATCTTACACGTGTGTTAGCGTGTGTGTGTGTGTGTGTGTGTGTGTGTGTGTGTGTGTGCGCACGCGCACCATTCTCCAGCCTTCTTTATGGAGTACCATGGGGGTAGGCACGGGAGGAAGTCTCAGTTGGAGCTTAGGGAAAAAACCATCAATAATCAGCAAGAAATCTGAATTTCCTGACTTCCATTTGAAAGAGAAATGTGCCAAGACTTTTTCTTATTTCCCTTTGTTCCTTGGAAAGAAGTTTTTCCCATTTTCCTCCATGAAACTTAGTTGCATTTTGTTTGCATAAATATCGATATCCAATCCCGAGACTCAAATGCCAGCAGTCAAGATAAATGAAATTATTTAATCTGCAAAACAGCAGCTATTGTGATATGTGCTTGATCTAAAGCCAAGCTTGATATTAAACACCCTTGAAACCCTGGTGTTGGGTCCTGCAATCTGAGAAAGGCTCAGGGCACTGGAAAGCATGGACAGAGGTCCTGCGGGTCTCTAGCCTTCCCTGTTCTGGGGCTGGGATGTAGACGAGGATGGAGGGGGATAGTGTTGGCTGCATCAGGCTCTTATACATCTTTTCAGAGGGGTTCGAATCCTGGATCCACACTGCAGTCCAAGGATCAAGGGACTAAATTGGGGACTGTCCCAAAATGTGACCATCTGGGCACAGAGTTACAGAAATAACTCTTACGGACATCCTTCCCCATTCTTCCACCACGTTTCTGGCATTTTCACTTCGTCTTAATGGGTCCTGAATCATTTTTCTCTCTCCCGGAGCAAACCGCTCCCAGCCCAAACTGGCGTTGTTTTGCGGCTCTGTATAGGTCTTTCAGGGCAGTGCTGGGTGGATTCAGAGATGCAGTTGGATGGCGCTGCGTCTTTCATAGGCCCACAGCAGGTTGATAACTAGGGAAAAGGCCAAGGCCTGTAACCCCCAGCCACACATCCTGGCCTGGTGTAATTAAACTCCCAGCCGGTCTAAGCTTGCCTGATAAGCTTGTGGGCAGCGCCCTCTGCTGGTGCCTTGACATTAAGACCAGTGGCGGTAAACCCTTCAAGCAACAATGCATAGTTGAGTCAAGAGGCCGGAAGATGGGTGACTGTCTTTGCTCTTCTCATTTAATAAGTTTAATACTTTTTTATTTTTATTCAATTTATTTATGCACTCACTTTCAAAAACTTGGAAAACAGAAAAGCACCCATGAGCATATACCCTTAAAAAATATACTTCGTTTTAGTAGTGGAATCCCATTATCGGAGATAACCCCTCTTAACATGTTGGGAAATAGCCCTCCAAGTTTTTCTATATATACTGAATAGATAGATAGATGATAGATAGATAGATAGATACATAGAAAGAATGAATATATTATATAAAAATATATAATGTATATACTGGTATATACTATATTATAATTATTATATATCCTATATAATAATTATTTTTATTATTATAATTACACATAATTACATATATGATATATAGATATATATTGCGATCAATATATATCATCTCTCTCTATATGTACTTTCAATACATATATGCTGGTTAGGTGCATTTGTATCCCAATTCAGCCACAAAGAGCTTTGTGACCTTGGGCAAGTTACCTGACCTCTCTGTGCATGTTTCCTGACTTGTAAAATAGGGTTTGTGTTAATGTCTTACTTGCAGGGTTGTGTGAAGACTAAATATGTGAGTACATGTACAATGATTAGAACAGTACCTGGTCCATAGTAAGTGCCCAATAAATACTGACTAGCGAGGTAAGCAGAACAATTTCAGTACCGCCTCCCTAAAGATGGCTACATCCTAATCTCTGGAACGTGTGGAGAGATTACCTTATATGGCAAAGGGAACTTTGTAAGTGTGATTAAATTTGAAGACCTTGGAGATTATCCTGGATTACCAAGCAAGCCCAATGTAATCACATGAGTCCTTAAAAGCAGAAAGGGGAGAAGAGTGGGTCTGTGAGATGAGATGGAAGGAGGAACAAGAGGGATTTTCAGTGTGAGAAGGACCCAACCAGCAACTGCTGGCTTTGAAGAAGGAGAAAGGGGGACACCAGGCAAGGCATACAGCAGCCTCACAAAGCTGGGAATAGCCCCCTCCATTTTCAGCAGCAAGAACACAGGGACTTTGGTCCTACAGCTTCAAGGAATGGAACACACTGCCAATAACCCCAGTGAGCAGGAAACAGATTCTCCCCCAGGGCCTCCAGAAAGAAACACAGCTTGCCCGCCCCTTGATTTTTGTCCCATCAGACTGGTACCAGACTTCTGATCTACAGAACTGTAAGATAACACACGTGGCTTGTTTTACGCCTCTATGTTCTTGGTGATTTGTTATGGCAGCGGTAGAAAACTAGTAATGCAAGCTTTTGATACCAGGAGGGGGCTACTGCTGAAACAAATACCAAACAGTGCAGGAGTGGCTTCGGAGAAGACTCCAGAAGAATTCTGAGGAGCATAACAAAAACAAAACAAAACAAAACAAAAAAACCTAGACTGGTTGAATAGGTTGGTGGTAGAAATATGGACATTAAAGACTCTGCTGATGAGGACTCAGAAGCAACCTTGTTGCTGGAATGACTGTAAACAGACTATTAGTAGGGACCCGGGGCTTTAAGGATGCTGCTGGTGAGGACTCGCAAAAAACTGAGGGGCAGGCTATTGGAAACTGGAGAAAGGGGAATTATTGCCTCATGGTGGCAGAAAGCTTAGTGCAATTATGTCCTGCAGGAAGGGTGGAAAGCAGAACTTGTAGGCAATGAGCTTGAATATTTACTGGGTATTTCCAACCAAAGGTGTTGAAGGTCCAGCCTGGTATCTTCTTGCTGCTTATGGTAAAACCCAAGAGGAGAGAGATACGTTGAGGGAAGAACGGTGAACAAGAAGGAAACAGGGCGCCTGGGTGGCTCAGTTGGTTAAGCGACTGCCTTCGGCTCAGGTCATGATCCTGGAGTCCCGGGATCGAGTCCCGCATCGGGCTCCCTGCTCAGCGGGGAGTCTGCTTCTCCCTCTGACCCTCTTCCCTCTCGTGCTCTCTATCTCTCATTCTCTCTCTCTCAAATAAATAAATAAAATCTTTTAAAAAAAAAGAAGGAAACAGGACTTCACGAATTTGGAAATCCTCAGCCTACTCACATGGAAAAGATACTAAATTTTAAAAACTGTCAGGAAAGCGTGCTTTGAGAAAATGTCGAGGGTGTGGCTGAACAACCTTTTGCTAATACCTCAGAAAGATCCAAAGTTCTGAGTTCAACAAAAGACTCCCTAAAGAGATGAAAGGTGTGACTCATAGCTTCCCTCTGCCATCCCGGCAAAAGCCAAAGATAGAGAAGGGATTTCTCAGACAGATCTGTGGATGAGCCACTTGTCTAGCACAGTGAATCCCTCTGATACACATGACCTGGAATGTTCTGGAAGATATTCTGCCACCTGAAACATGGCCAGCTTGGACCTGAAGGGGCAGAAACAGCATGAAATGGAGGGGGACTGTGGGACTGCTAAATTCTAGATGCAGGAAAAATGTTGATTAGAATATTCAGCTACAAACAGACAGGTGCTCCCTTTAAGGAGGAAGAAAGGATAGCTCAGAGGGCAGAGCCTTGAGCCCAGAGGATGGAAGCATGAAAACCACAGAGGATTATCTCAGGCCTTGAGACAGAATGACTGTTGCCCTGCTGGATTTCAAAATCGCTTGGGACCAGTCACGCTCTTGTCCTTTGTTCTTCTCCCTTTGTGAACCAGAATATCTATAACTGATATCCTATACCTGCCCTCCCATGGTACCCTTGGAGCAGATGATTTGTTTTAGTTTCACAGGTTCACAAGTAGAGCGACTCACACCCAGAGTCTCACCCATACCTGGTTTAGATGATAAGATTTGGGACTTTTGAGCTGATGAGACTTTTGGACTCTGAATTGATGCTTTAATGGGATGAAACTTTGGGGGGTCTTGGAATGAGGGTGAATGAGTTTAGCCCATGGGATGGATGTAAATGTTTGAGGGCCAAGGGACAGACTGGGGTAGGTGGCACAATGGCTCCCCCGAATGTCCATGCCTTAATCCTCACCTCCTATGACTACATTAGTCACACAGCAAAAGGGACTTTGCAGATGTGATTAGATTTCAGGACCCTGAGATGGGGAGATTATCCTGGATTATCAAGGTGGGCCCGGTCTAATCACATGCATCCTTGAAAGTGGAGAATCTTTCCAGCTGCTGAGAACCAGAGAGATGGTATCTGGAGAAGGACTCCACTTGCTGTTGCTGGCTTTGACCATAGAAGAAGGATGCCATGAACCAAGGTTGCAACAGCCTCTAAAAGCTGGGAATGCCCTCGGCTTACAGCCAGCAAGAAAAAGAGGATCTTGGTCCTCTATTTGCAAGGAATTAAATTCCACCAACAATCCAAATGAGCAGGAAACAGCTTCTCTCCTGGAATCCTCAGAAAGGATCACAGCCCTGCCCACACCTCAGTTCCACTACGGGGAGACCCATACCAGACTTCTGACCTACAGATCTGTGGCTTGGGTTGTTTTAAGCCATAATTGGTGACGGTTTGTTCTGGCAGCAATAGAAAGTTCGTGCAGCTATTATTCTGAGCTTTTATTGCAGTCTGCTTTTCACTTGGCAAAATATTAGAAATGTTTTCCTGTGTCATCAAATACTCCTCCGCAACGTCATTTTGAGGGGCCTCATAGAATTCCAGTGTTGACAAATCTCCTCCTGTTGCAGGATTAGATTGCTTATGCTTTTGACTGTTAGAAATAATGGTGGTTGTTACTTTTCCGTATGCATATTTGCACCCATCCTTGATTACTTCCTTAGGAAGTGCTGTGTAAAATATATTGGTCTTTTTCAATGAGTGTTTAATTAACAGGTGCTTATTCTCAACCGGGGCCTTCCTCCAGGACACGGAATAGGGGGATCAGAGGAGCCTGTGGATGATTCTGGTGGGTTCCCCGGAGGCAGGCAGGGTCCATTACCTTTCCACTTGGTTTCCTCAACCCTTCCATGAGCAATAAAGCCTGCCTTGCAGACCTCGTGTAACTATTAACAGACAAGCTTTGTAATAGTGCTAACGCATAAAGATGTGCCATAAAGAGGAAGCAGAGTCAAGCCATGTGTTGAGGAGACACCTGCACTCACAGGACCTCCCTGCAGATGTAGATGGAAGGGGACTATTCAGCCCCCCAGCCTCACCGTCCAGCAACGTCTAGATAAGTCTCTGAACATGGCGGCATTTGCCTCAGACGACTCTAAGATTTGCCATTTGATGGCAGACCTGTTCCTGCCTGTGTGTATTTTGCTTCCCTTCTCCTTCCCTGGCTTCCTCATTGAGGGCCAGGCTTTCATTTGATACACAGGTGGGTTTTGAGAACAGCCAACAAGCCATGCCCTTCCCTTCAGAACATGTGACTCCAGGTGACTTTTCTGCCCCCAATGTGTGGATGTGGGTTCATTTCCCTTTACCTCAAAATGTCTCTGGTCTCAAGCTCTTTGTGACTTCCCAGGGGCTCATGAAAGTCGGTCAGAAATTGTAGAACATTAAACTGGACCACTATGGATACTTTAACGTATATGGTGTATGCTTTAAGGGGGGTGGTTTACCTCAAACCACCAAGCAATAAAATCAGTAACCTCATTTCATCCCAGGGTTCTAGATCTAACCATTTCCTACACCGCGCCCTCTCCTCCTTGTGACTGTTGCCCACCCTCTCCACTGTGGTAGGAGTAGTGTCCTTGGCCTATGGAAATTGCTAAATGTCCCCCTGTATCATCCAGTGACAAGGCGAAAAAGGAGGAGAAGGAGAAAAAGGAAGAGAAAGAGAAAAACTGCTCAAAACAAGAGGAGTAAGTACTGAGAAGAACTGCCTCCAACGAGGGGGTGCAGAGATCACAGCAGGCCTGGCCCATCCCTGGGTCCTGGGAGTCGGAGAACCGCGCCGTCAGGCCTTGGCGTCGGCCCTGGAGAGGGGCTGCTTAGTGGTGTGGGAGCAGAGTTGGTCCCAGGTGGGGATCAGGCTTCCTGAGACGGTGTGAGGGGCCCACTCTGCAGGGAGAGTCCTGCCCCAGCTCTGAGCACCCAGAGGGGGCTTATAGGTTCAGAGGGCTGTCTGCAGCCTTGGGTGAGCAACTAGGGGCTGTCCCTGTGAGCCTGCTCCTGTGCACCCCCCACCCCACATTCTGTTGGTCTGTACGGTCGGGGTAAGCTGAGGCCTACTCCTGGGCACTAGGAAATACTATATTCTCAAACTTCACTCCAAACCCAGCAGTGATGTACGTTGGGAACATTCCAAAGCCCTGTCAGTGAGCTGTTGATCTTGCACCCGCTGAGTCCAGGCAAAGGCAGAAAGACATCCTGGGGTCTCCTCCGGGGCATGGGCGCAGCTCTGCAGGCCTGGGCCAGCTTGTGGGGCTTATGGGGTGGGAGAGAAGACACATGGCCCCAAAGAAAAAGAAGAATCTCCAGCACCACCTCTAAACTCTAATCCTCAGAAAATCCTGAAAATAAAAACAGAAAGCACCCTAAGCTGTTGCTTCCTTCAGTGTCGGCCCACATAACCTAGATGTTTCCCAGGCTAGTTGGTTTTTGATGGGGAGACAGGATCCAAGTGCCTGGACATGAGTCTTCAGATCATCTGCCCAAATGCGATTAGCTCCCGAATGCACTGCTTCAGAACCACTGGGCAGTGTGTAAATGCACATCTCCAGCCCCAGCCCTGGAGGGTTCTGGGTGGGCCCTGGGAATCAGCGTTTTCACAGAGCTCCCCCAGATGGTTCCAACATTACCATGCTGCATTTGATTCCCAGCATGCTGAAGGACATGGGTGATACCATGGGCACATGGGAATGTCATCACCATGATTTTATTGTCAGCTGTGGCTCCCTGAGGAGCTGAGCTAGGAAGGAAGGACCTCCAGAGTCTGCCCTCTCCCAGCCTGTGCCCCCATGTAGGGATACCCCATGTGACTCCCCGAGACTGACAGAACGTGTCTCTTGAGTTTAGCCTGCAGTTGCCATAGGGTCTCTAAGCTAAACTGAATCTCGAAGACTGTCCAATGTTGTGATCTTTCAACACGCTGCATTGTTTGTGTGTCGATGTTTCCAGAAACAAGGACAGCGTGGTGGTGGACCCCTCCGGCAACATGTACTACCGCTGGTTGACTATCATTGCCCTGCCTGTCTTCTATAACTGGTGTCTTCTGGTGTGCAGGTAGGGGCGGGGGCAGGGTATCCACACAAGGAGCGGGTAAGGGTGGAGGGTCCAGGAAGGGTGAGGGCAGTCAGGCCTCAAGACAGAGCTCTGGGTCCCACTCAGGGGACTGGATTTCTGGGCGCCACATGGCCACCATCCAACTGAGTGTACCCGCTTCTCCATCAATAAGGAGGATCTAAAAGCGTACCATCAGAGTTCTCTGAAGCACTGGTGAGGACCTGTGCTTGTTATGGACAGCGAGGGTCCTGTCGAACATTCTTAATCCAGCTGTAGGAGGAAGATGCAGGGGCGAGTAGCTACTCTTCCGAGGGGAAGTGGGTGGGGGTTGGGCATTCCTGAGCAGCAACAGGACAAGGACACAAGGGAAGGGCACAGTTCTCTGACTGTAAGCTGTGGGCTGTGGGTCTCCCCAAGCAAGCTGCAGTGCTGGGGGGCAAGCTGCTGCCCTTGTGAGGGCAGCCGGGGCCTTTGGGGTGCTCCTGAGAAGGCCTGCAGGACAGGGATGCAGGGCGAGGGTAGATGTGGGCTTTGGGAAGTTCCCCCGCAAATGTACTTTTGGGATGCAAGGCAAGCTGTTGCTCTTCCGGGGAGAGCTGGAGGCTCTGGAACTTTCCTAAGCAAGCTGTAGGAGGCAGGTGCAGGGTGAGCTGCTAACTCCTCTAATAAGAGATCAGGCGAGGGAGGGTTTAGGGTCTCCTAGGAAATCTGCTGCATGGCAATACAGGGGCAGGATGCTGCTCCTCTGAAGGTAGGCTGGGGGTCTGGGCTTCCCTGAGCAAGTGTACAGGATGGGGGGGTGCCAAGGGGCTATGTTCTCCTGAGGGCAAACAGGACCTTTGAGCATCCCTGGGCAAGCTGCAGGCCAGGGAGGCAGGGCCGGCTGCTGTTGTCCGTGGACAAGCGGGGGCTGTGGGGCATTTCTGAGAAAGTCTGTAGGAGAGAGAGGTAGGGATACCTTGTCTCTCCTCTGATGGCGTTGGTGGGAGTCTGCGGCCTGAGTGAGGTGCCGGGCAAGGGTGCAGGGAGAAGAGGCTGTGTTTCCTGAATGCTGGGCTTTGCAGCCTTCCTGCGCCAGCTCATGACACAGGCCTGCAGGGGTGAGTATGGGCCTTCCCATGGCAGCTGAGGCTTTGGGCACTCTGGAGGGGAAGGGAGAGGCTACCCTTCTGAGGGGGCAGGGGTTAAACGGGGAAGCTCCTGAGCAAGCAGTTGGAGGACAGGGGGGCAAGAGGTGCTGCTCTTCTGGAAGTACGGAGGAGGCTGTGGGGCTTTTCCAAGCAAGCTTCAGGGAAGGATAGGGGGGAGCTGCTACTCCCTGAGAGTAAGTGACGGGGTTTGACGGGGTGCAGGGCCCTTCCCAGCAGGCCTACAAGACAAGGACGCGGGCTGAGCTACTGCTCTCCTGAGGGTGGATTGAGGAGGTGCGGGGAAGGCAAGGGGACTCTGCGACCATCCTGAGCAAGGCTGCAAGAGAGACAGCTGCTGCTTCTTGGGGATGGGGAGGAGACATGCTACTATCTGAGTGTAAGTGGGGGCTTTGGGGATTATCTGAGCAAGGTGGGGGTATCTCCTGCTCTTCTGAGGGGAAGTGTGGGCGTGAGAAGGGCGAGAACTTGGGGTCGCTGCTAGCCCACCTGCAGGATGGGGATAAGCGGGCAAGCCGCTCCTGTGTGAGTGGGGGGCGCTGGGGCTGCAGGGAGGCTGCCATTCTGAGGAGGCATCAGGGGGTTCCGGTTGCTGAGGAGCTGCAGGCCCCAGCTGCTGCTCTTTTGAGGTGAAGAGGGGTGTTTAGGGGATATTGTCTGTATGAGAAATAGTGAGCATAAGGATCTAGAAAGCAGAAAATATTTACTGGCTTGTTCCGTTGTCAATTTCTGAGAAATTCCTCTAGTTTTGTTGGCCTTTAGCCCCAGAAGGGTCAAGTGCTCCGTCTCTGCACATGACTCCACCAGTGAGGCCTAGAAGAACTGTCCCTCCTGGCATCCCGGACCTTACTGTTGAGAGGCCACGGGGCTCACTGTTTGGGGCAGAAAAGCTTCTCAGAGCTGGTGTCCGCCTCAGAGCCTGGGGAGATAACGCTGGGGCATAAACCCTGGCAGGCAGGGCTGATTCCAAGATGAACACCACTGTGTTCAGCCTGGAGCCAGTGACTGCTTCGGACCAGCCGCCCGACACGTGCACTCCTTCCCTCGCTTGCTTAGGGCCTGTTTCGATGAGCTACAGTCCGAGCACGTGATGCTGTGGCTGGTCCTGGACTACTCGGCAGATGTCCTCTATGGCTTGGATGTGCTGGTGCGAGCCCGGACAGGTGAGTGGGTCCAGGCCCAGGGACTTCTCTGGGCCAGGCCACAGGGCCCCCTCATGCATCAGGAGGAGGACCACGGGGACCACAGGGCAGGTTCAGGAGTTCCAGAATGGCGGGCCTCACCTCCCCCTGACCACGAGAGCCCCCTCTACAGTGGCCCTTTAGCAGAGGTCAGGGTACCTGGGTTCTGGTCTCTGCTGTCCCAACGAGCTGTGGGACCTTGAGCAAGTCGAGTTGTCTCTCTGGGCCTCATTTGTATCACCTATGAAATAAGGCCAAACTGTCGTCTCTCAAAGGACCCCTCCTGCAGTGACGATTCAATATGGCAGGAAACAGGAGGGAGAGCTCCATCAATCTTGGAGTTCCTTTTTCTGGACCGTCGGAGGATCCAAGACATGTCACTCCGTGGTTTTAGATGTATGCAGGAATAAAATCAGAAACAGGGCCCGAGAGGAGGATGACTTCCCTCAGATCGCCTCTGGTTGTGGGTGGGGGCTAAGAGGCCCCCATGTCTGAGGGTCCAAGCTGTATATCCTTGGGGCACCTTTTTCTAATATGCACGAAGACATCACATCAGCTGGCAGGGGCCCGGCTTGTCACTTTCAAGATTTTGGAGCTGAAAGCCTTGCCATAGTTGCCAATATAAACACCACCCCATCACAGCAGCAAGCCTCCCTTATGGCTTCATGGTGTACAAAGCATTTCAAGCACCTCTCGGTTTCTCATGAGAACTGCTGCATGAGACAGGAAGTGCAGGCATGATTACCTCCATCTTGCTGATTTAGAAACTGAGGCCCAGAGATGCTGAGTGACTGGTCCAAAGTACCCCACTGGCACTCCCTGAATCTCCGCAGTGCCCAGCATCATAAGTTAGAAGACCTCTGGGGTGCCTGGGTGGCTTAGTCAGCTAAGCATCCGACTCTTGATTTCGGCTCAGGTCATGATCTCAGGGCCCTGGGATCAAGCTCTGTCTTGCTCCCCACTCAGCAGGGAGTCGGCTTGTCTCCCTCTCCCTCTGTTGCTCGCCCTGCTCATGTGCACGCTCTCTTAAATAAATAAATAAATCTTTTAAAAAGAAGAAGACCTCAAATATGCAGCTTGAGGCTTGCATGAGTGACAGTCCTGGTGGTCTGCCACTTCGTGGTCACATAAGCCCACCTTGACACGAGAGCTCCACGGGTGCCCCGAGTCATCGAGCCAGCTATTCCTGTTTCAACCAAGCTTCAGTGGGACAAGTCACCCCCACTCAGACAGGGATCCCCCCCCTTTCCGTGCTTTGGTACTATCGCTGGCAATCTAAGATTCAGCAGGAAGCCTCGGGGGGGGAAGGCAGATAGGCACAGAAACCAAGTGGCCATGGGTCATACTTGAAAGGGAAAAAAATCTCCAGAATCAAGAGAGGACATTATTAAGGAAGTAGGGAGGAGTCCCAAGGTGCCAGGAGTGCTGTGGAGTGATCTAGGGGCTCAATAAACACAATGGTAACCAAAGAACGAAACAGAAAATTAGGGCCTGGGAGGCAGGGTGTCCCTACCACGTGATCACAAACTTGATGCTTGCTTTTCACAAAGGGGTAGTCCTGCCTCCATCTAGCCCTCAAAGTATGACCCTGGATCAGCAGCAGCAGCATCTAGACTTGTTAGAAGTAGACCCCAGACCTCTGGAACCAGCGGTGGGGATGGCCCAGACTCTGGGTTTCACAGAACCCTCAGTATGAGTCTGATGCTTACCAAACTCTAAAAGACTCTTTACTTTTGTGCATGTTTGAAAATGTTTGGGGGAAAAAAAAAGAAGAAGAAGAATGCAAATCTCAGCCTACTTGACTGATTTTACCAGTAATAACACCTCATGGCTCTCCGATGTCCAGCTCAGCTCCAGACCAGTCTGATGCTGCATATGTTTTCAGAGCCCTTGGGGTGACAGTAATGTGCAGCCAGAAAGGAGAGCTACTGCTTCCATAGGCAATGTTTTTAAAAAGCAGGTCATGGTCCATTGGTGGCTGGTGAAATCAGTTTGATAGGCCATGTGCTTCTACAGTTTTTATCATTAATATTTTCAAACAAATACAAAATCAGAGACAGTAGTATTATGAACCCCCATGTACCTTCACCCAGCTTCAGCAGTTACCAACATTTTGCTGTTTCATCTCTTCCCCCCATACCCTTTTCTTGGCGGGAGTATTTTAAAGCCAATCTCAGACAGTAACCACTTTAACATGTATCTCTAACTTTAAAGGACGCATTTTAAAAATATAATGTCCAGGGGCTCCTGGCTGGCTCAGTCAGAAGAGCATGAGGCTCTTGATCTTGGGGTCATGGTGGGTTCAAGCCCCACATTGGGTGTAGAGATTACATAAATAAACTTAAATATATATATTTAACACATCCATTTATCTTTTAAAATTTAATAATCATTCCTTGCTATCATCTAACAGCAGTCCACATTCAAATTTAGCCAACTAATACACATTTCTAACTGAATAAAATAGGTCGGAATATCATAGATGAGAAAATATCAGAGTGCATTTTCGTAGTAAGAGGTAAATGTGGTTTTTGAAATTGTTTCTGTCATGTATGTATAACTACGTCTTCTTTAGTTACAGTGTAAAATATTTTCCTGTGGGCCACGGTCAAAAAAAACAGCATCTTTAATGCCCAAGTGACCTCTGTCTTTTTCTTTAGGCTTCCTTGAGCAAGGCTTGATGGTCAGGGATGCCCAGAGGCTTTGGAAGAATTACACAAAGACCGTGCATTTCAAGCTGGACATGTTGTCCCTGGTCCCCACAGACCTGGCTTATTTTAAGTTCGGTATAAACTACCCAGAACTGAGGTTCAACCGCCTATTGAAGTTTGCCCGGCTCTTTGAGTTCTTCGACCGCACAGAGACAAGGACCAACTACCCCAATTTGTTCAGGATCGGGAACTTGGTCTTGTACATCCTCATTATCATCCACTGGAATGCCTGCATCTACTTTGCCATTTCCAAGTTCATTGGTTTTGGGACAGATTCCTGGGTCTATCCAAACATCTCAAACCCAGAGTATGGACGCCTTTCCAGGAAATACATTTACAGTTTCTATTGGTCCACCTTGACCCTGACCACCATCGGGGAGACCCCACCCCCTGTGAAAGATGAGGAGTATCTGTTTGTGGTCATAGACTTCCTAGTGGGCGTCCTGATTTTTGCCACCATTGTTGGCAATGTGGGCTCCATGATCTCGAACATGAATGCTTCACGGGCCGAGTTCCAGGCCAAGATTGACTCTATTAAGCAGTACATGCAATTCCGCAAGGTGACCAAGGACTTGGAGACACGGGTGATCCGGTGGTTTGACTACCTGTGGGCCAACAAGAAGACGGTGGATGAGAAGGAGGTGCTCAAGAGTCTCCCAGACAAACTGAAGGCCGAGATCGCCATCAATGTGCACCTGGACACTCTGAAGAAGGTCTGCATCTTCCAAGACTGTGAGGCAGGGTTGCTGGTAGAGCTTGTGCTCAAGCTGCGGCCTGCAGTGTTCAGCCCAGGCGATTACATCTGCAAGAAGGGGGACATCGGGAGGGAGATGTACATCATCAAAGAGGGCAAGCTGGCTGTGGTGGCTGATGATGGGATCACCCAGTTCGTGGTCCTGAGTGATGGAGGTTACTTTGGGGAGATCAGCATCTTAAACATCAAGGGGAGCAAGTCAGGGAACCGCAGGACAGCCAACATCAGGAGCATCGGCTACTCAGACCTGTTCTGCCTTTCCAAGGATGATCTGATGGAGGCTCTCACCGAATACCCGGAAGCCAAGAAGGCCCTGGAGGAGAAGGGACGGCAGATCCTGTTGAAGGACAACCTGATTGATGAGGACCTGGCCAAGGCCGGAGCAGACCCCAAGGATATCGAGGAGAAGGTGGAGCACCTGGAATCCTCCCTGGACACCCTGCAGACCAGGTTTGCACGGCTCCTGGCTGAGTATAACGCCACCCAGATGAAAGTGAAGCAGCGTCTCAGTCACCTGGAAAGCCAGGTGAAGATCTGTGGGAGTGACCCTCGGTCTGACGGGGGTGCTCCTGGGGAGGCTGAGAAAACAGAGACCAAACAAGAGTGAGAGGCAGAGGTCCATGCGTGTCCTCCTTCCCAGAGTCAGCCGTTGGTGTGATGCACAGTGACCGCAGATAAACGGCCCAGGACTCGGTGAGGTTGCATTCCCGTTCTCCTTACCCTTTGTAGGCCATGTGGCCCTGGGAGAGAGCCTCAGTTTCCTCATTTAGGAAGGGGGGCTCATCCTGTCAGCCCCAGTTAAGTGGCAGGTTATTGTGATATCCCCATGGAACACTTGCATGGGGCAGGGTTTGGTGCAGTGTGAGGTGTCCCCAGTCCACGAATACGAAAGTGTGGGCACAGAACCCTTATTTGTTTTTAATCCATGGGGAACTTTTAGACTTTTGAACCTTATTTTCTTGTAAATGGAAGATTATTTAGTCACCCACCCCCTCGCATGCCCCACGCCACCACCTTCTGATAAGGGAGATGTAACAGAAGCTAGAAGTGCAACGTGGGATCTCAAATTCAACCTTACACGAGACGGTTTGGGGCACATTTCTGAATCTCATTTCTCCTAGCGTGCTCTTTGGGATTCTAGAAATCCTGGCCTTTGGTCATGCTGTGATAAGCATAAGGGATGAAGCCAAGTCACCCCATTTGAGGTCACTTCGAGCCTTTGAAGCAAACCCAGACTCCCTGCCGTCCAGCCCCCGTGAAACCCCGAGAACATCTCGATGAGGGAAAGAAACATCTTCTAATTCACCAGAGGGGTTTGAAGACAGCCTCTCCCCTCATTTCTGAGTCAGGAACAGGGGCAGCCTGTTCTGGGTTGAGGGGGAGAGTTATGTTCGGGGGAGAGCCTTTCAGGTTGGAGGTGGGGGTCCTTAGTCAACCAATGCTGCCAACTAGAACTTTTAGAAGACCAGACCTTTAGGCCATATCTTTGCAAACTGCCTCTCCACTCCAAGAGGAAGCCTCACTCTCCTTTGGAATCATATCCAGTGGCAAAGCTCTCATCTAGGCGGAAGTGTGCCCAGGACAGGACCTCCCTTTTTACTTTTTTTATCCAGTAAATAGAATTCCATTACCATTGTATAAGATGTTTCTATATTTGGGCTCTATGATTATGAATTATAACCTTAAGGGCCTATCCTTCTCTTAAATACACATTGTAAATTACCCAAAGGTGAGTCATTCTTCTGATACAGAGAAGCCACATGTGAAGGTTTCCTTCTCTCTTCTCTTTCTCCTTCCTTTCCTCCTCCCTCTCTCCCTCCCTCCCCCCACCTTCCTTCCTTCTCTCTTTCTCTGCTGTTCCAACTTCTCCTCTTCTTCTGCTTCCTCTTTCTTCTCAGAAAAAAAAAATGCCCCATTTTGCTTCAGCAACTTTGAAGTTTATAATCCATATGCTACATAACTGGGCCCTAATGTAGTTCATACAAAAGGTGCTGCATTTTCAAGTATGTATTTTGGATTTATATGGGTCTCTTCTGGTTTTTATTATGGATCATTTAGCCATTTTAACTTTCTAAAATGAATTTAAAAGGACTATTAAAGGAAGATGTGATCCAAGCTCACACCATCAACAAATTGTAACTAGCAATGTATTCTCAAAATGCATATATTTTAAAAGCCTTAACTATTAATTATATATACATTTATATTTGCACAGGAAAGAGACCTGGATTAAAAAAATATTGAATGACTCCTTCTTCATATTTTATCAAAGGGGAGATTTAGTTCTGGGATATGTGTCTAAGGCAGTGAGTAAAACAGGCGCTGGTGAACAGGGGATAACCTGTGAAAGCCCTTGGGTGCAGAAAACATCACAGTTTTCCTTGAGGAATAAATGAATTTGGTTTCATGTCATTAGTCTCCAGCTGCCAAGATTGTTGGGAGGTTGAGTCCCCGGCTGTTTTCAGGACTCCTATTCACTGTCTCGGAACCTGAGACAAGGTTTGTGTTCTCCCAGCCACTGTGGCTGCCCACTGGAGGCCATCCCTCCCACTGCACTGGGTTCAGCCACAGGGAGCCATGCTGGGAGACAGGGAGACAGCTTCTCTTGGTGCCTTTTGTGGGAGTCTAAGCCCATGGAAGTGTGTGTGTGTGTGTGTGTGTGTGTGTGTGTGTGTGTGTGTGTGTGTGTGTTTCTCAGAACAGAAAGTCCCTGAGACAAGAAGGGAAGGAAATATTGGTGAGCACCCCCCAGGTGTGGATGGATGCAGGCTGTCTGGCAGAACGCTAGGGAGGTGGGAGGTGGCAGGACTTTGGATGAGAGGACTGGACACTTTGGCTCTGGGGAACCCAGCCTGGCAAAGATCCCAGCGTCTCAAGCTTGGAAAATACCAAAGCTGCTAGACAACAAGGAACAACACAGAGCTGGACAGAGTATCTTGTCAGTAACCAGTATAAAAAGTGTCTGGAAATATTTGTAAATCAATTGATTCATCAAGAGAGACGTCTGCTCCATCCCCCTGAAGCATTGGCCCTCAGAGATCTAATGGTACCAACTATCAAAGTTAAACAGGACCAGGGATCTAATATAGCTTTATCAGCAAACTCAGGTCCATCTCAGACCCTTCTTCCAGGATGTTACGAAATAGAAGCCAACGAAGTTCCCTCTTGGTCTCAGGGCCATTGGTAATACCCTGAGGAAGGGAAGATGTAATGTAATGAACAAAATGGAAAATAAAAATGCTTCTTTGAAGTGCAGGGTTTGAATTTTGTTTAGTAAAGTTGAAGATTCTCATACCTGTGTCCTAGCAACCCTTTCTGGCTCCATATTATAGGAAAAAAATTTCAGATATGTGTACCCAGAGGCATGTACAAATGTTCATTGCAGCATTTTTTTTTAATAGAAAAAAGGAAATAACTCACAGATCAGAATCTAAAAACAAATTAGGTAAATATATAATATGTTAGGTGTTTCACCAAAGAGAATTAAATAGAGGGAATTAATCGAATGGGCGTCAGAGGGCTGAGAGAGCATAAAGGGAGCCCTGAGGTTATCCAGAGTAACTACAGAAAGCAGCTGTTACCCTTAGGGCTGGGGGAGCAAAGGAGAAGGGGTACTCGGAGGAGAGCCCCTCGGAGCTGTAACTCAGACCTCTGAAGGGGGGCTGTTGCTGGCGGTTACTGGTATTGTAGGAACTCAGAGGAGTTTGGAAGAGGTAGGACTTTGGACATTATCTGAAAAGGGGCATTGTGTGGTGGCACCGGTCCTGAGGAGTCCCAAAAGAAGTTCCCAAAGGAGGCTGGATCCAACTGCCACTGCCAGGGCCATCTACTGCTATTCTGGCTATGTAACAGGACTCGTCCCTAACTGTTGCCGAGTAGAGTCCTAGGAAAGGGAAGACAGAGAGGAAGGAGGTCTTGGACTTCGCTGACAGAATGTCTGCCGCAGACTGGAGGCCCTACCTCAGATGTACTTAGACGAGGCGGTGAAGACCCTCTTCCCACTGACTGATGTCTGAAAGCCTACCGTCAATGGTTTTTTCCTTTGTCCTGAAGCTTTTTCCTTTGGAGAATGCGGAAATCCCTGAGAAAAGGCAGGATGGGAACAAGGGAAAGGATCATTCCTCAAGCATCTCCTGTGTGAGGGCATTGCTCTTCATGCTAAAGTATGAATTTCCTCAGTTAATAATCGCTCCTGTTGGGGGAAACGTCTTTCCTTAGACATTCATTCTTTAAATATAATCAACATCATTCATTAATTGGTTTTTTAAATGTACGCCTATTCTGTGCAAAGCAGAGTTTAAGAGTGGCTTTTCTGGGGCGCCTGGGTGGCTCAGTCGGTTAAGCATCAGACTCTTGATTTCAACTCAGGTCATGATCTCAGGGTTGTGAGATCGAGCCCCACGTGGGGCTCCCCGCTCAGCACAGTCTGCTTGTCCCTCTCCCTCTGCTCCTCCTCCTGCTCTCTTTCTCTCAAATAAATAAATAAAATCTTTATTAAAAAAAGAATTGCTTTCCTAAAACTCATCTATTAGAATGGCTAAATACAAGAACTGGCAATGCCAAATGTTTTCAAGGTTGTGAAGTGCCACGAATTCTCATTCATTGTCTGGTAGGTATGCAAAATGGTACAGCTACTTTGGACAACAACTTGGTATATTTTATAAAGTTAAAAATACACTTAACATATGATTACAAAGAGGACACATAGGGGAAATTTTAGAGTGATGTGTGGTACTGAGGTGGTGGGTATAGGATTCGATGCATCTGTCCAAACTCAGAACCGTATATCACAAAGAGTGACCTTTAATGTATGCAAATTGTAAAGTATCAACCAGGATGTGGGACAATCCCAGGATGGAAAGATGATTGTGACAATTGAATTTAACTGCATTAAAAAATATGACATAACCTCACTAAAGGATTTAGGGTAAAATGATGACCTAAGTAATTTTTGGTCAGGATAGTCCTCCAACTTTGTTAATCCTTTCCAAGATTGGTTTGGCTATTCTGGGTCCCCTCCATTTTCATAAAAATTTTAGGTCACCTTGTCCATTTCTGCAAAGAAGGCAGCTGGATTTTGATAGGGATTGCATTGGGTTGTAGATCCATTTGGGGAGATATCGCCATCTTATAACTACTGAGTCTTCTGATCCATAAATACCAGATGTCTTTCCATTCACTTAGGTTTTCTTTATTTCTTTGAACGCTGTTTTGGATTTTCAGCATAGAAGTCTTGGATTCTTTTGTTAAATATATTCCTAAGTGTTTTATTCCTTTTGACGCTATATTGAATGGAGTTGTTTTCTTAATTTCATTTTCAGGTTGTTCATTGCTATTTTATAAAAAAAAAAATACTGATCTTGTATCCCACATCTTTGCTGATCTGGTTTACTCTAATTCTTTTAAATGGATTTCTTAGGCTTTTCTATATACAAGATCATGTTATTGCAAATGGAGATGGTTTTACTTTTCCTTTTCAGTGTGAATGCCTTTATTTTTTTCCTTGCTCACTTGCTCTAGCTAGTATCTCCAATAAAATGTTGCATCGACGTGGCAGGAGACATCCTTGTCTTCTTGTTCCTGGTCTTAGGAGTAAAGCACTCAGTCTTTCATCAGCTGTGGGTTTTCAAAAGTTCTCTTTGTCAACCTGAGGAAATTCTCTTCTATACCTTGTTTTTCGAGTTTTGGGTGTTGAATTGGATCAATTGATTTTTCTGCCTCTAATGAGATAATCATGTATTTTTTGTCTTTTATTAATATGCTAGATTACCTTAATTGGTTTTTAGATGTTAAACTAAACTTGTATTCCTGGGATAAATTCCACTTGGTCACAGTGTATAACCTTTTCCATATGTTACTAGATTCAGTGTGCTAGTGTATTTTTAGGAGGATTTTAAAATCTATATTCTTAAGAGATATTGGGTTGTAGTTTTTATTATTATTCTGATGTCTATGTCTGGTTTTGGTTTTGGCGATACCGGCCTCATAGAAAGAGTTTGGAAGTTTTTTCTCCTCTTCTAATTTCTGTAAGTTTGTAAAGGATTCTTTAGATATGTGTTAAAATTCATTAGTGGAGACATCTGGGCCTGAGGATTTTTAATTTAATTTAATTTTTTAAATTTAAATTCAATTAATCAAGGTATAGTACATCATTGGTTTTTGATATAATGTTCAATGATTCACTAGTTCAGTATAACACCAAGTGCCCATCATATCCTGTGCCCTCTTTAATGCCCATCCCCCAGTTACCCCATCCCCCTACCCACCTCCCTTTCTGCAACCCTCAGTTTGTTTCCCGCAGTCAAGAGTCTCATATGGTTTGTCTCACTCTCTGATTTCTTCCTATTCAGTTCCTCCATCCCCACCTCTATTGTCCTCTGCACTATTCCTTATGTTCTACATTTGAGTGAAACCATATGATAATTGTGTTTCTCTGATTGACTTATTTCACTTAGCATAATCCCCTCCAGTTCCAACCATGTCAATGTAAATGGTAGATGTTCAGCCTTATTACTCAGCCATCAGAAAGGATTTTTTTCTTTTTTTAAAAATTTTATTATGTTATGTTAATCACCATACATTACATCATTAGTTTTTGATGTAGTGTTCCATGATTCATTGTTTGCCTATTAACACCCAGTGCTCCACACAGCACATGCCCTCTTTAATACCCATCACCGGGCTAACCCATCCCCCCACCCCCTCCCCTCTAGAACCCTCAGTTTGTTTCTCAGAGTCCATGAGAAAGGATTTTTTTTTTTGATGGAATGTTTTAAAGTTACTGATTCTTCCTCCTCCTCCCCCTCCTCCCCCTCCCCCTTCTCCTTCTTCTTCTTCTTCTTTGGTCATAGGTCTATGCAGATTTTCTATTCCTTTAGAGTTTGTTTCATTTCTTTCTTTCTTTCCAGGAGTTTCTCCATAGTTATGTAGTTTGTTGAAATAAAGTTGTTCAGAATTTCCTTTGTAATCATTATTTATGTAAGGTCAGAAGTGAGGTCTCCTCTCTCATTCCTAATTTTATTTTATTTTAAGATTTTCTTTATTTATTTGAGAGAGAGAGAGAGAACGAGAGAGAGCAGGGGGGAAGGACAGAGGCAAAGGGAGAGGCAGACTTGATCCCAGGACCCTGAAATCATGACCTGAGCTGAAGGCAGATGCTTAACTGGCTGAGCCATCCAAGGGCCCCTCTCATCCCCAGTTTTAGTAATTTTAATCTTCTCTCTTCCTTTTTCTTGGTCACTCTACCTAAAGGTTTGTAAAAATTGTTAATACGTTTAAAGAACCAACTTTTAGTTTTATTGATTTTTTTTAAAGATTTTATTTATTTATTTGAGAGAGAATGAGAGATAGAGAGTACGAGAGGGAAGAGGGTCAGAGGGAGAAGCAGACTCCCTGCTGAGCAGGGAGCCCGATGCGGGACTCGATCCCGGGACTCCAGGATCATGACCTGAGCCGAAGGCAGTCGCTTAACCAACTGAGCCACCCAGGCGCCCTAGTTTTATTGATTTTTCTCTAGTGTTTTTCTACTTGTATTTCATTTGTTTTCATTCTAATCTTTATTTCTTTCTGCTTCTTTTGGTTTTATTTCTCTAGTTTGTAAAGGACGAAGGTTAGGTTACTGATTTTAGTTCTTTCTTCTTTTTTAATATAGGTGTTTCCAGCCATAAAATTTCCTTTAAGCACTGCTTTAGTTGCATCCCAAACGTTTTGGTATGCTGAGTTTTTATTTTAATTTTTCTTCAAATATTTTCTCACTTTCCATGTTGGGCTCCACGCTGAGCATGGAGCCTACATAAAATAAAATAAAATAAAATAAAATAAAATAAAATAAATAAAATAAAATAAAATAAAATAAAATAAAATAAAATAAAATAAAATAAAATAAAATAAAAAAATAAAATAAAATAAAATAAAATAAAATAAAATAAATAAAATAAAATAAATAAAATAAAATAAAATAAAATAAAATAAAATAAAATAAAATAAAAAATAAAATAAAATAAAATAAAATAAAATAAAATAAAATAAATAAAATAAAATAAAATAAAATAAAATAAAATAAATAAAATAAAATAAAATAAAATAAAATATAAAATAAAATAAAATAAATAAAATAAATAAAATTAAATTAAATTAAATTAAAAAAATAAAATAAAATAAAATAAATAAAATAAAATAATAAAATAAAATAAAAAATAAAATAAAATAAAATAAAATAATAAAATTAAATAAAATTAATTAAATAAATAAATAAATAAAATAAAATAAAATAAAATAAAATAAAATAAAATAAAATAAAATAAAATAAAACACAGGGTGCCTGGGTGGCTCAGTTGGTTAAGCATCCATCCAACTCTTGATCTCAGCTCAGGTCTTGATCTCAGGGTTGTGAGTTCAAGCCCTTCTTTGGGCTCCATGCTGGGCATGGAGCCTACTTAAAAAAATAATAAAGTAAAATAAAATAAAATAAAATATTTTCTCACTTTCCGTTTGAGTTCTTTTTTAATCCCTTAGTTATTGAGGGCTGTGTTGTTTAATTTACCCTTACCTGTTGTTTCCTTCTGTTGTTGATTTTTATTTTAACAGCATTGTGATCAAAGAACATACTTTGTATCACTTCAGTCCTTTTTAATTTATTGAATTTCCTTAATGGCCTGCCACATACTCTATCCTGGAGAATATTTCATGTATAATTGAGTAGTATGTACGTGTGTTCTGATACTGTTGGGTGGAGTATCCTATAGATATCTGTTAAGGCTAGTTGATTTATAATCTTGTTCATGTCTTCTATTTCCTTGTTGATCTGCCTCATGGTTTTATCCATCACAAAAAGTGGAGTATTGACATCTGCAATTAGTATTATTACATTGTCCACTTCTTAGTTAAATTCTGTCAGTTTTGCCTCATGTGTTTGGATGCATGATCCTTATAATGATTATATCTTCCTAATGGATTGACCCTCTTATAAAATGTTCCTCTTTGTTTATAGTTTTTGTTTAGTTTTAAGGTTTATTTTGTCTGATATTAGTGTAATCACTGCAGCACTCCGTTGGTTAGTGTTTCCATGGTACACTTTTGTCCATTATTTTACCTTCAACCTATTCATACTTTTGAATTTTAAGTTTGTTTCTGTAGACAGTGCATGGCTGGATTTTTAAAAAAATGCATCTGCCAATCTCTGCCTTTTGATTAGAAAGTTTAGTTTATTTACATTTAATATGACTTGTGATAAGGTAGGACTTATGCCTGCCATTTTGCTATTCGTTTTCTACATATCTTACATCTCTTTTGTTCCTCTATTTTTTTTTTAAGATTTTATTTATTTATTTATTTGACAGAGAGAGACACAGCGAGGGAGGGAACACAAGCAGGGGGAGTGGGGGAGGGAGAAGCAGGCTTCCCGCAGAGCAGGGAGCCCTATGCGGGGCTTGATCCCAGGACCCCGGGATCATGACCTGAGCCGAAGGCAGACGTTTAACTAACTGAGCCGCCCAGGTGCCCTATCTGTTGTTCCTCTATTAATGTCTTCTTTTGCAGTGAATAGCTATGTTCCAGTAACTATTTTAATTCCCTTCTTTCTCTTAATCTGTAGCTACATCTATTTCTATGCTCAGTGTTTGTCCTGGGAATTATAATTATCATCTTAATTTGAAAGAACCTAGTTTGTATTAATACTAACCTCATTTCAGTGGTATATACAAACTTTGCTCCAGTCAGGCAGTTTTATCCCTGCTTCTTTATGCTATTATTGCCATACACATTATATCTTTTTCATATTATGATAGCAGCAAATCAAATTATATTGTTGTCTTATATAGTTGTCTTTTAAATCAGAGAAAAGTGTTACAAACTGACTTTTACCTTATATTTGCCTTTAGTTTTTATTCCTTCATGTGAACTTGAGTTACTCTCCAGTGTCCTTTCATTTCAGCCTGAAGGACTCCCTTTAGTATTTCCTATAGGGTGGCTCTGCTGGCAATGAATTAATCAGTTTTCTGTTTGGGTATATCTTAATTTCTCCTTTTTTGAAAGAGTTTTGCTGAATATAGAATTCTATATTTATAGCCTTTTTCTTTCAGTACTTTGTGTATGGGATCTTACTGCCTTCTGGCCTCCACAGTTTCTGGTGTGAAGACAGCTCTGAATTTTATTGAGGATCCCTTGTACATAATGAGTTGCTTCTTTCAGTGCTTTTAAGATTCCCTCCATCTTTGGCTTCTGATAGTTTGATTGCGATGTATCTAGGTGTGAATCTCTTTGAGTTTATCCTAGTTGGAGTTTATTGAACTTTTGGATAAATAGATTAGTGTTTTTCATCAAATTGGGATTTTTTTTTAGCCATTATTTCTTCAAATATTCTTTATGTACCTTTCTGTGTCCTTCTGGAACTTTCAGTATGTCTATGTTGATATACTAGATGGTGTCCCACAAATCTCTGAGGCTCTGTTCAAATTTTTCATTCTTTTTGTTTTATGTTCCTCAGACTAGGCAGTATCAATTGACCTATCTAAAATGCAAATTCTTTCTTCTGCCAGCTCAGTCCTGCTGTTGTACTTCTCTGAGATAATTTTTACTTCAGTTATTGCACCTTTTAATTTTGGGATTTCCATTTTGTTCTTTTTTATAATTCCTGTCTCTTTATTCATATCTTTTTGTTGCTCTTGTACTTTTCTTTAATTTTTGAGATATAGTTTCCTTTAATTCTTTGAATATATTTTCTTTCTTTGGACATATATAATAAGTGATTTAAAGTCTTCATCTAGTAAGTCCAACATTGGTGTTTTCTTATGGACATTCTATTCACTAACTTTTAGCTTAGGTCCTTTCCTGTTTCTTTATAGGTCTCATAAATTTTTGTTTAAAACTGGACACTTAATGTAATAGGGCAATTCTAGAAATCATATTTCCTTCTACCCCAAAGTTTGTTGTTACTTTTTGTTTGTTTAGTAACTCTATGGGAATAATTCTGTAAGTCTATATTCTTTGTCATTTTTAGCCACTGAAACCCTGGCTTGGTTAGCTTAATGATTTGCTAATGATTAGACAAAGATATTCTCAAACACTGGAACCAATATGTCTTTCTGCCTTTATTGGGAAGTTGTGTGTATATGCTGAGGCATGTCTTCAATCCTTAGGCAGGCAGTTTACAATTCTGCCTGAGTCTTCACTTGTTTGCTCAAAGCCTCAAAGTCAGCCAAAAGTGAGAGATTATGGTCTTCTCAAGTCTTTCCTGAGTATGGGTACATTTGCACACATGTGTGTGTCCTTTTATTTTTTTTTAAGATTTTATTTATTTATTTGACAGAGAGAGAGAGAGAGACAGACACAGAGAGAGCACAAGCAGGGGGAGCAGCAGAGGGAGAGGGAGAAGTAGGTTCTCCGCTGAGCAGGAAGCCCAGTGAGGGGCTTGATCCCAGGACCCTGAGATCATGACCTGAGCCAAAGGCAGATGCTTAACAACTGAGCCACCCCGACACCCTTTGTGTGTGTCCTTTTAGATTTCTAGAATCTAAAGATTCTAGAATATTCCCAGAATCTAAAGATTCTACAATCTTCCCAGAGTCTAAAGGTTCTACAATCTTTCCAGAAGTATGTCAGATCTTTCCAAAGTCCCCTAAGGGATAGCAATTACTGATTACTTCCTATTATTTGGTCAGTCTCTTGTTGGCTCTAACTGGTATCACTACCTTAGGCAGTTGCAGTGTTAAACAATTGCCACTGATTGCTTTTACCAAATACTCCGTGGGTAGGACCATTCACAGAGAGTAAGCTCTGAGTCAAGTCGGTTAAAATCAAGCCCCAAGAACAGAGCTTTTCCAGTGAGCTGCCACACGAGTCCAATAGTGACATGTCTCTGGGGATAGAGCTCTTCGAGGTGCTCCAGATCCCTTGGCCCCTTCTAGTAGCTATGTGGCCACTGTTTTTCACAGCTATTTGGCAGCAGGGCTGTTGGTTTTCAAGGCTACATGTATTCTCTAGTGAAAACACATATAAATATAAATATATATTTAATGACCCAAAAAGAAATTCTCAAGTTGGTTGGCTCTAGTCCCCAAAATAACACTGCTCAGCTCTCAATTATTGTATGTAGATTATCTAAATCAGCTTATTTATTGTATATAGATTATCTAGGTCCACATGTTTATTGAAATACAGATTGCTTGGTCCCACTTTCAGAGATTCTGATTTAGCCGGTCTAGTGTGGGGCCTGGGAATTTGCCTTTCTAGAATTACTGAAGATGTTAATGCTGCTGGCTGGGGACCTCATGTTGAGAGCTTCTAAAGGATAATTTCCTCCCAGCACACTTACAGGATACTTTCTTCTATCACGTTGTGATGCTTAGGGAATGCATAGCACAATGTATGCTAACAAGCTTGGTTCCCTTTTCTCTTGATAATGTTCTCTCTACGGTGGAATTGGGGCCCCATTCTTTGTTATACTGAAACGTGATTATTCTTTTAAGAGTATCCTGAATTACATGCCAGTCAATTGACAAATGTTTATTGGAAGTCTGATCTTCATTCAGTGTTCATTACTATGCTAAATGAATTTTTGAAATTGGACTGATGTCTATTTTTTAAATATTTGTGAATTTGTTTCTTTTTTTTAAAGCTTATGATTTAAAAACATTCTTGGCTTGATTAATGCTAGGAGGGCCATAGGGCTGTCTGAACACTTTTTAGAACACTTTTGAGATGTAAAGCGGATCTTATTAAAACTTTTGCTAGATAAAAGGTGTAAACTGGGGCTGTCCCTGGTAAACCAGGTATATTGGTCACCCTAATTTTAGAAAATAAGATATAAAAACATTTTTGCATTTCCACAAGTTTGATTTTCTTGGTTGTAATTTTATATTAGGGCTAAGTCAATCTTTTTTTCTATTTATCTGAAGAAATAGTAAAAAGTGTTTTGTTAATAAATTCCTTTTCAGAGGAGAAATAAAAAGTCAGTAAGGAAATTGAACTTTAAAAATAGTTTTATGTTTATTTTTATTCCAAACTATTGCCTGCATTTGGATTTTGGTGACACGGGGAGGCTTAGATCTAATTCCAAATGAGATTAGAGAATTCTTGTTTAATTTTTGTTTCTACCTAATTAATTTCTTTTTAAAGCAAATTATAAATGCTTGCTTTTACAGCTGAGGAATATGAACTGATAAGTGTTCTGGCTTATTGAATTAAAATAGTTTTCACTTAAGAATTTTTTTCTAATAAAATTTAAGGACTTCATGGGGCACCTGGCTGGTTCAGATGGTTAAGCATCTGCCTTCGGCTCAGGTCATGACCCCGGGGTCCTGCGATCTAGCCCCAGATCAGGCTCCTGGCTCAGCGGGGAGCCTGCTTCTCCCTCTCCCTCTGCCTCTCTCCCTACTCATGCTCTCTCTCTGTATCTTAAAGACTTCAAAATAAATACATGCTTATAGTCAGTCCAGTACTTATCCTTGCTCAAGCAGAAATATTAAAGTTTAAAGTCATATTAAAATGAAAAATTTCTCCCAAAACTTTTATTACATATTTCTTTCCCATGAAAAAACAGGACTCTGGGGGAGAAGTGTAAGGAGCTGGTACGTGGTGAGAGCCTATAATTGCATATTTATACAGTTATGCCAGAACAGGTCTGCGAGGGTGTTAGTAGTTTCTTCTTTCTGCTTATCTGTATTTTCAAAGTATGACTTTAATTTTTGCTTGTTTCTGGGTTGAATGTTCCATTTCCTAAACGTTTGCTAAGGATTGCTTGCGTGCACCTGCACCACGGGAAGCGCGCTCACCCTGGGGGCAGACGGCTGGTGCGTTTCACCCGGCGGCCGCTCGTCTATGGAACCTTCTTAGGGGTTATGTGAGGGCGAAAATGCCATCGTCCGATTAAGTCCAGAAGTTCAAGAACTCCTTGTAGGAGACTAAGTCCCGGATAAAAGTGGTGTCTTGCCGGAACCTAGGAGTAGAAGCGAGCGCGAGAGACTCCGACGCCCGGCTCCGCCGCCTGGGAGGCGGAGCCGGAGCGTTGGGGCGGTGCGGCCGGGGCTCGCGGAGCGCGCATGCGCGGAGAGGGGGCGGGGCCGGGGCGGGGCCGGGGCGGGGCCGCGCGCGACCTCCCGAGCAGCGGCGGCGGCAGCGGCAGCGGAGTTCGGGTTGCTGCGCGGGTGCCGGGTTCGCGGCCGGGCGCCGCAGGAGGACCAGCACCTAGAGCCGGGCCACGGCCCGCGACTTGGTGACCAAGCGGCGGCGCTGCTGCTGCGGGGCTCGGGCGCGCGGCCCGGCGGGACCGAGGACGGCGGGGCAGCAGGGCGCGGGCGCTGCGGGCCGGGGCGCGCCAGGTAGGTGGGCCAGGCTGGGCGCGGGGGCGACGCGGCGGCGGCAAGGAGCCGGGCGCAGGGATGCACCCGGCGGGGCGGGGCGCGGCACGCATCTCGGTACCGGGTGCGCCGGATGGAGACGGCGCCCGCGGTTGTCATGGAAATCCTACAGCCTAGCGGTTCGCGGGCGGTTGCGGCTTTGGAGAACAATCCAAGCCTGGCCGACCCCTAAGCCAGAAGGAGACCCGGGCCGTCTCGCGCTGAAGGGAGTGCGGAGCTGGAGCGGGCGATGGGAAGCCAGGGTGCAGGACGCGGCGACCCCGAGGCCACATCTTGGCTCTTGCTTTGATCTGATTCCAGACGCTGAAGGCCTCGCGGTGTCTCGGGTGTAAACATAACCGGGTAAAAATAAGCATGCATCTCAGTGTAGGACATCTGGTCTCCATCCTCTCAACTCTTACCTTTTCTGCCGGGCCATAGCCCCCCGACATTTCTGGCATCTTGGCTTTTTGTATATTATTTCTTTCTGGCTGTACTAGTCAGTTAATTGAGGCCTGAGAAATTTGCAGGGGTCTGTGACCATCTCTTGAAAAGCCAATCATGAATGTGTAGGCCACAGAAGATTGAAACACTCAAAATGTCAAAGGTAAATTTATGTCTTTGTGGGCGAAGGGATGGGGATGGGCTTGCTTTCCCTTCCCCCCTTGTCGCCTGCCCTCTGACATTACATAATGTTGTGTTCCTCCCGCCCGAGTTCATCCATAATGACAGATCATGAAAATATTCCTCTTGTTGAGAAAGAAGTATAAACAGTTGTAAAGCCCATTTTCTTGTCTTTTGCTTTGCCACTGGAAGTGTTTGGTTGGGAGGCTGCTTAAGAGTAGAATGCCCACAGGGCATCTAAACCAAGGGAGTAGGGGGTGGGGTGGCATTTTGAATGTTGCAGTGAAATTCTGTGTGATTCATCTTAGTTCGCAGTGGATTGGGTGGACTGTGGGCAAGCCAGTGGGATTGGGGCCTGAACAGGCTGACTTGGGTGTGAATCCTGGATCTGCCACTTGCTAACTCTGGTTCTCAGTGTTCTCAACTCTAAAAGGTGAGAACAGAACCTGCTTTGCCATTTGTTTTGGGATGTAGATGCTGTTGGCATTGGTAAATGCACATAGAGTAGGTTGTCCTAGAATTAAACTTAATTTTTCATTGGTTGAAAACAGGCTTTAAGAGGAATTTTGATTCTGGATCTAGGCTAGGGCCTTTGTTTGGGGGATTTTTGTTAACATGTTTACTCCTGAAAGATTTGATTCATTGATTTCTCTGAAGAAAGATGAATGATGGTGCCCACATGGGGAGTCCAGTGTGGTGGTTCTATTGGAGGGTTGCTGTCAGAAGACCGTGATGCTGTCCCAAGGGTGGTTGTTGCTTGTGAATGGAAACCCACAAGGCCTCATTCCCTGTGGTGTCTTCTAAACACACCTCTTTAACAACCAGCCTAAGTTCCTGGCAGGGTGTGCCCTGAAGACAGGGCTTAAGCAAAAGGAAGCTGGACAGATGCAGAGAGAAAGGAGGGCTGTATTTCTCCTGGGCTCAGCAGTAGAATTGGCTCTGCTGAGCCTGGTGGCTGCTTTATGTCTCGGTTTTTCATTAGGCTTACACCATCTCAGTGTTTATCTGCTTTAGACTGGAAGTCAAGGGAGACATTATAGTTTATTCCATTGTTTGGGAAACCGGGTATCTTCTTGTATTGCTGTTAAACTGAGTATCAGGATTTTTTTTTTTAAAGTTGCTTTAAGGAAAGGATGAAATAAAATAATATACACAAGAGCTTGCTGTGAACCGTAAAGCACCAGAGAGATGGGGGTGTATATGACCGAGAGAACCACTGACCCTACAAGTCCCTTTAGCCAGCGGCCTACCTGGGAACATTCTGCTCAGCCAGCAGATCTGCGAATGCACCCGAGGAATGGAACAGAAAGGCGCATGGGACTAGCTGACCGGTGACCCCCCCCACCCCGCAGCCTCTCAAGAATCCAGTAAGACAGAGGGGTGGGGAGACTTTGGACCGAGGTTGGACCCTGTTTCTTATGAAAAACTCCTTTATTGATTACATATTCTAGCAAAGTTCTCGGCATCATCAGCTACTCATGGTGTCAGGATGCTTTGGCTTTCCTTGAGGAAAAAAAGTACAAATCTGCAGGGAAGAAGGTTTGATTATGTGGTTGCTTCTTTTGTAGAACTTGATTAATGAGCTGGTCTTGAGAGATCATAACATTTTTCTAGTGTTCTGGAAGAGAAGCTATGTGAGGAGAGTGTATTTTGGGGAGACCAATATTAATACCATTTTCCTTAAAAGCAAAATGCCATCATGAACCGAATCCCTAGGAATTTACCTATATTTCTGTACATATGCACACCTTGCTCTTTTTAAATTGTTAAAAAATATTTCAGTTTTACTGAAAAGTTGCAAGAATAATCCAAAGAATTTCCGGCTATCCTTTTTACCCACATTCTCCAAATGTTGACCTTTGCTACATTTGCTTTATCCTTCTCTCGTATTTGTTCATGTGTCATTACTTTCTTCCTGAACGGTTTAATGGTAATCTGCAGACATGAAGCCCTTTTACGACTACTTTATTGTGTATATCTTAAAAACAAGGACATTCTCTTATATAACAACAATATAGTTATTAAAAATCAGGAAATCAAACATTGATACAACACTATTATTTACTATCCAGGTTTTTTTCAGATTTTGCCAGTAGCTCCAATAAGGTCCTTTGGAGCAAAAGAAAATCCAAGATTATACATTGTGTCAGATTGTCCTGTCCCTTTATTGTCCTTTCATCTGGACCAGTTACTGAGTCTTTCTTTGTATTTCATGACATTGACATTTTTGAAGACTGCCACCTGTTTTTTTTTTTTGGATAATGTCTCCCATTTTGGGTGTGCCTGCAGTTTCCTCATGATTAGATTAAGATTATGTGCCTTTGGCGAAGGTAGCCCAGGGGTGACCCTGCAACCATTCTCAGCGTGCCCCAGCCGAGGGAGGCATATGCTGTTGATTAGTTCCATTCACTGGTCGGGTTAACTTTGATCACTTGATTAAGGTGGTGTCTTCCAGGTTCTGTTAACAGAAAAGTTACCATTTTCCCTTTGTAACTAATATGTATCTCTTAGTAAGATTAACTCCAGATTCTATAAATATACGGTTACTCCCCATACTTTGACTCACTAGTTTTAGAATCCATTGATGATTCTTACCTGAACCAGTTATTATGCTGGCTGACAGATGGGGATTTTCTAATTCCATATTTCTTTCTATACTTACCAGTGGAATTGTACTGAAAGGAAGAACATTTCTTTCTCCCTTGTTTATTCTTTGATTTACACCTCTGCACTCATGAATTCCTGTTTTATGCAAGAGATTATAGTCTCTTACTCTTGTTATTAACTTTGTTGCTAAAATTGTCCCAGACTTGGCCTGAAGGAGCCCCTTATGTCCTTTTGACATGTCCTCATCATTCTTGGAGGACTTTTTTACTCCCTGGCACAAAACCTTCAACACTCGGCTTATACTTTCCAGCCCTGGAATTGGCCGTTTCTCCAAAGAGTCTTTGTTCCTTGTAATGGAGAATGGTATTTAAAAACCGAGATCTGGATGCTAGGTGTGCTCATTGCTACTCAGGGGTTGTTGCCTCTAGGCCTTTTTAGTGGACATGTGCACTCATTCACACATTACACAAAATTTTCTCTGATTTGCATTTTAAATTTAGTGCTGTGTGCTGGAGATCTATATGTACTGATGTGAAAATGTTTTTGTTTTGTTTTGTTTTTGGTCTGTGTTCCAGAGTATGGGTTTATCATAAATTGACTGTCCTTTATCAATGGACATTTAGGTTTTTTCCAATTTCCTACTCTAAAAATAGTGGAGAATCTGTGAATCAAATTATTGTTAATACAAATATCTCAGTCTTCTAGATCCCTAGAAGTATAATTTCTGGGTCAAAGAGTAATTTTAAATGGATAGCTCTGCCAAATTGCCCCCACTTCTAAGAGGCTTTCACTTTGTACTCCTTCCATTAGGATGTGAAACTGCCTATTTCTTTTTAACTCTGCCAACACTGAGGAGTATAAATCTTGTCAATTTTTGCCAATCTAATGGATAAAAAAGGCATTATTATTTTCATTGCATTTCTCAAATTACCAAAAATATTGAAAGCTTTTTTTTTTCTGCTCACTTCTACTTTTGCTTGTGTAAATTACCTGTGCATATCCTTTGCCCATTTTTTCTCATTAGATTGTTCTTTATATTACTGCATTGTGGAAGTTACTGTAACTTTAGACTTTATTCTTGGCAGCCTTACAAGTCTCCTTTAAGCCTGATGCATTTTTCATCCTAGAGAAGAAGGAAACTACCATTTTCTGAGCACCCCTTACATCTCAGGCCCCGGGCCAAGTGTTTATATGCATCCCCTGCAAGGTCTTGTGAGAAGGTGAGCTGTGGTATTGAAGAGGAAGCTGGGTGAGGCGTAGGTAAGGTATCCATCTAAGAGTGGTTAGAAGAGCTTGAACTGGGATTCAGACCCAGGTCTGTCTGGATCTGGTGCCATTTCCATTAAATCACATAGCTTCCTGCACAGGATTTAAAAATAAATACTTTATTGTATCAATGTAGGGATGGGAATTAATTACCTGGAGCCTCCAATATCAAATATTTCTATTGCTAGTATTTTGATCTGTAAGTAAGGAACTTTGAACATACACATCTTTCAAAACCATTTATTTTATTTCTCGAACTGTTGTGGACTCTGGAGCCAAAGTCCCTGTGAGCCTCCAGCAGCTATGTGACCTTGGGCAAGTAGCTTAATCTTTCTCTATCTTAGTTTGCTCATCCGCAACCCCAGAGGCTTGTTGGGGGGTTAAATGAGTTGATACACCAGGTGCTTGGAATGGCACCTGATTCCTGCCATCTCAGGGACGTGAATCTTGATGATGAGTTCACGTGTGCAGCACGTGAGGGCAAGTGTGGAACTTGGAATGAGAGCAGCCTTTTCTCTTCAGGTTTCACCATCCCTTTCGTCATAAGCTGGCTGGGAAATGGGGAATCAGGGCCCCGGGGTGCTGTGTGCTTGTCTCCTCAATATTGCCTCT
Organism: Zalophus californianus; assembly: GCF_009762305.2. Classification (NCBI taxonomy): domain Eukaryota; kingdom Metazoa; phylum Chordata; class Mammalia; order Carnivora; family Otariidae; genus Zalophus; species Zalophus californianus. Next base: position 78,183,032 of record NC_045602.1, read on the forward strand.
GCACACACCTTACTCATGCTCTGTCACGTGCCTGCCAGCCCGCCCAGCCAGCCCCTAGTGTTGGCTCACAGTCCTTAACCTGGGGCAGGTGAGACACTGCACCCCTTTCAAGGAGGAATCTGAAAGTTCACCTGCTGAAGGCCTCGGAAGCAGGAAGGCTCCAGTTGGGGATGGCCTGTGGTGATGAAATCATGTCCATTTTCTGCTATGGGGTCAGGAAGACAGAGGGGTGTCCTCTGGGAGGGGATCTCTGGAGGAGGAAAGCATTCAGCTCCTTGCAGCTCCCTTCCTGGGACGCTGTCAGAGCCTTTCCCTCTGACATCTGGTAATTCTCCTGGCCTGGAGTTTATGCAGTGCCCTTCCTGTCACACTTACTAGGTAGAATTCTGAGGTCTCCTGAAATCATCTGCCTCTCTTCCTGTTCCCCACGCCCCTACCATAGCTCTTGTACAGCTGGTATCAGCTGCTGTCTGATAAAATTCATTCATTCCAGGATGTAGAACTCCCTCCTTTGCCCTGTGTTGCTTGCATTTCAAATGGTTCATCCTCTAACCCACTACTTAGAATTTTCAAGAAGGATGACCTAGGTGTACAAATTCTGGAAGTGTGAAGGGAATACATTTAGGCCAAGTATATGTTTCTGGAGAACAGTGTCCTTTTAGGTAATAGGGATGCCCGGTTCAAGAGTCTCCCTGGATTGTGGGGTGTGTCCGTTGGGGTGCTTTTGGCTGCCAAGTAAACAATAAGGTCATTTACTATCACAGAACTGGAGTTCTATCAGCAGTTTTGCAGTTTCATCAAGGACCTAGATTCTTCTCCTCTCTCCATCCATCACTGCTAGTATCATCCCAGAGTCAGCCTCCTCATGAGGACGAGATGGTCCTTATGGTCAGCGGGACTGCATGTTTCCCTGCCTCTGACACCAGCCAGTTCCTAGCCACAGCCTCTACCAGCCCTCCCTCTGGTCTGTGGGAGCAGTGAGGACCACGTGGCCTCCCTGGGACCCAGGTCAGGAGGTCGTGAGAATGCTGTGTGCTAATTGGCTTAGGCATGTTCCTCCATGTCTGGGCCCCAGACCGGCGGCATCAGCATCCCCTGAGACTTAATTAGACGTGCAGGCTCGGGCCCCACCCCAACCTACTGAATTAGAAACTCTGGGATGGGGCCTAGCACTCTGTTTTAATAAGCTCTCCAGGTGATCCTGATGCAAGCTCAAGTTTGAGACTTGCTCATAGTCTAATCAAGACCACCCCCATTCCTTAGCTGGAGATGGGGCTAGCTTTTCCTGAATCCAGAGAGGACTGTTCCCAGAGTAGGAAGAAGGGAGAGTGCGTGTTGGGTGGTCAGTCCATAGTGTAAACGGAGGAGCCTATGGGTGTCCTTGCTCTCCACGGCCCCCCCTGTTTACTGGCCCAGCTGTTTCCCAGCCCCCATGCCTGCAGCCTCTCCAGCTCCTCTGAGAGTGGCCCACATCCTCCCCATAGGACTAAAGGAAGCAACATGGTAACCTCCCAGCCCCAGGTTCTGTCTCTGGCCCAGCAGGGATGGAAGTCCACTGGGCCAGCTACCAAGGATCTAGACTAGCCCTTAGGACTCACTTTCCAGAGCCATTCTGGTAGTCGGTTCTGATGCGTAGGGTTTGGTTACTCTGCCACTCTTTGCTCAGAAAAAAATAGAAAGCTGTACAGCTCGTAGGGCCTTGGGGATGCTTAAGGAACTGGCCTGCAGACAGCCTAAGGGACCACTTTCAATGGCAGTGCATAGCTGTCTCTGGCTCTGCCCAGGGTGACCTGCTCCGTTGTTCCCTTTTGCAAGTACAGCTCCATCTTTATGTTTCCGTGAAGTGAAATAGCCACCTTCATGGTGTAATTTGTGAGCTCAAAATAGCCCACTGTTCCAGATTTTTCCAGAAACTAGTGAGCTGAGAGAGTTCTAGATTTTCTGGACTTCCCAAGGTATTTCTAGATTTTCTTGACTTTTCAAGGTTTGTCTTAATCCAGGAAGTCTCATACCCTGCTGTACCACATCAGTACTAATTGCTGAGGAAGGAAGAGCACCTGAGGAGGAGACAGGGTGGGAAGGGTCCAGAACGGTGTTTTTCAAACAGCAGTGTTTCGCGAAATCAATTTGAGATTGTAGCCAGCATTAAACATTTTTTGAAATAAAACAGAAAATATGCAAATACATGTCTTATAGGAAGGATAGACATCTTTTGGTAAAAACGTAGTTATTTGCATGTGGTGTGTGTTTGGGTATTGTTACAATGTCAGGGTTTCCTACTGTCAGTTTTGGCTAAAATGTGTCAAATCTGAAGGTTGAGCACAGAGAGGAGGGGGCTACCCTGGCCATGTGTACACACACGCACACACACACACACGTGCACGTTGGGTCTTTTCCTGGGGAGAGGGCTTCTGACCTTCAACCGAACCTTAGGGATCTGTGACTCACCATAGACGGAGAATTTTGATCTAAAATGCAAGGGGACTTTTAGCAGTGTGGGCTCTGTGGGAATGGAGCTGTAGCCCAGGGAGACAGCAGCACAAAAGATGTAGATGTTGTGGTCTTGCTCTGGTTTATCGTCTGTGGTGTTTGACCACCTGGGCCAGAGCCTCCTGATGATGTTGAGGATCCTTAGCAGGGCTACTCTGAGCGATTGGAAGGCAATGGCAGGGAGTGTATGGATTTGTCAGAGGTTTAAAAGTTAACTCTGGTTGCCTGACCCATCCTTCTCCTAACAGGGTGGGTCAGCATGTCTACCTACAGAGAGCGAGGGAGAGAATGAGATAAATAGGTTGGTATCTAGATTCAACTTGTTTTGAGGCTGGCCTCATTGGAGCCGGCGCTACCTGTGATTCCCTCTGCAATCCTTTGTGACTCAGCAGTAACAGGACAACTTCCAAGTTACCTTGGTTGCCTTTGGCATGCATGTGTTATGCATTAATGCAGGTGATAGTCTGGTTTGTGCCACAAAGCGTATGCAGTAATCTCTTTGGGGTGTCTGTGGCTGGTTTTGAGGGGGACAAGTTGGATTATGGGAAGAAAAAGTGTTGGACATGAACCTAAATCAACTTTCTCATCTGGGAAATGGGGAAAGTGCCTGGTGCACAGGGGGTTGTGTGAATTAAATAATGTAAGCAGATTTGTGCACTGCAGTGCTCTGGACCCCTGTAGTTGGGAAGTTACTATCTTGCGCGAGACTCAGTATCTTTCCTCTCAGTTTTATGGCCTTGATAACTCTGTTTTTCCCCCCCCCTTTTTTTTTGCCCCTATTTTAAAAAACGTATTCTGTTTTCTCAGTGTCCTTCAAGTCATGTCCATGCTTTAGAAAGTTTCTCTGTGGAGGAAAAATGGGTTTTATAATGTTTGAAAATTCTCTCTAGAAGGAGATATCTTAGCTGCTTTCCTGGCTTGCAAACTGTTGAGCCACTGAGCTTGCCTGTATGTTATTGGAAATACTTTTTAAAGATTTAAGAATTTTTAAATTGAAGTATAATTAACATAAGTGTTATATTAGTTTCAGGTGTCCAACATAATGATTCAGCAATCCTGTGCATTATTCAGTGCTCACCATGATAAGTGCCATCACCATCTGTTACCAAGCAATGTTATTACAGTACTTTTGAAGTTTGTGATATAGTCATCTAGAACTTTCCTTTTGGGGAAAGTTCACTGCCCTACAGTCATTGCCATACCACTTTATTAGAATTCTTGAACTACAGCAGAAAAGAACCTCCTATTATTTTTTAGTGTCCCCCCCGACCCCAAATACCATTTAGAACTATTAATAAAGGTGGCAGGTAAAAACATAAGGAGTCTTTTCCATTATCTTTGCAGGAAACTTTGTAGTTTTTGAAGTTTAACACACTGTGTATTCCTAAATTTACATTAATCACTATGCTAATGAGTATGCAAAACATTCTTTTGCACTGGTGCATTTTCTCTCTCCCTCCATTAACAGCATATAACAGCCATTAAAAAAAAATGTATTCAAAAGGTACATCCATCTCCGACTCCTGCCCAGGGTGTCTCTGAGGGGAAACGTTACAGAAGAAGAAGGTTCTGCGAGGGAACTGCCAGCAAAGGTCAGAGAAGGATGTGGGCAGAGGGGGAGCAGGGAAGTGGGGGGGGCCTGGGCTCCTAACGTTTTGTGAGGTGGTCACTGACCCAGCTAAGCCTTCTACTGACACTTTTTTTTTTTTGGTAAAGCACATAAAAACTTGTGATTGTGTGAGATGGATGTTGAGTATTTTCACATTTCTTCTTGCTTTGGCTGTGTTCTGCATATACAAATGTTAAACAAAGTGATCGCATTACATAATTGGTTGATAATCTAATGGCTGATTAAATGCAATAATAGAGCCCGATTAAGATGGGGCTGTGTGCCAAGAAATGTCAGGAGACCCCAGAATCTTCCAAACATTGTTACTGTTCTGGTTCTGAAGAGGAGAGAGTGATGGGTGAGTAGACTGGCCTTAGGGAAACAGCCTGCTTGTGGACAGCGCCCGAGGCAGAAGAGAAGCGTGCGTTTGGATTTTGCCCCTAACTGGCCAGTGACTTGGTAAAAATCCCGCCGAATCTGACTTCTTCCTTCCTCGTTCATCTAGTGAAGGGGGGGGGGCCCTCATTTTTTTCTCCCTTTGCCCCCAATCTAACAATCATCCAGAGTTGGGATGGTGCCCGAGGGCTGCATGGGGAAAGTTGGCATTGGGTGACATCCACATACAGACACAGTAGTTAGGGAAGTGGCCTTGGAAATCAGGCTTCTGCCTCTTCTCTTTCACTTTTGGGCTCCCTTCTGCCGTGATTCGGCAGCAGCTTCCTAGAGTACACACACTTAGTGTCAGAGACCCTGCAGTACCCTGGCTATGTCCGTGGAGGTTGAAGCTGTCTGTGTATCATGCAGACCAAACTCCTCCTGGTCCAAATAGAGTACCCGGTGCCTCTGGCTCTTCCACCCTGTGCCCCTCCCCACACCCCCCCTTCTGAGGCCCTTTGTGGATAGTCCCCCAGTACAGCTATGGGTTGTATATTGATGCCCAAATCCTTGCCATTTTCCGTGGACTGATGGAGGCCACTTTGCTTCATGATGTTTTCCCCTGATAATTTATACACAGCTGTTCAGATCTGGATTGTCTCTTTCTGGCAGTTCGATATCCTTCCCTGACTTCTCCACCTACCTCCCTCTGGCCTCCTTTTACTCTATTTTTGACCTATTTTATTTCCTATTATCCATTCCTGACCTTTTACGTAAAGAGTGCGTGGATTTAAAGTTATTAGTTAAAGCATAAAGTGATGAAAAAGGATTGAAGACAAAGCTTCAGATGGATAAGACTGTATGAATGCTGTCTCTCCAAGAAGAGCCCGGAACACATTTCAGGGATGCTTCCATTGCTAAAAGCTGTCACAGTCTTCATTTGTGCGTCTTTCTCCTTGAAACACTGCAGAGCCCATGAGAACAGAAACCTGTCTTACTGGATAATGCAAATAGTCTTGCACAGAGTTGGCAATGTACCAGTGATTGCCTAAGATACGTGTTTGGTGATGATCATCGTAGGTGCCTTTGAACAGTATGGTATTTTGAATAACTTTACTTAGGGGGGGTGCAGAAAGATGTTTTCATTTTGAGTCAACTCGATTATTTAATCATCCTTAATTAGTCAAATATCTCTACCAAGCTAGGAGTTAACCTCGTTGGTCAAAGAGGAGAAAAGCCAGCAGACGGTTTGTGAAGCAGTGAGAAGCCTTTTGCAGGTTGGTGGACTGCCTCAGAGAGAAAGGGTGCTTCCAAGATGGCGATACCACTGTTAGACCAAGTTGGTTGTTAAGAAGCATCAGGCCACTCTGTCCGCTGTTCAGGTCTTTCCTCGTTACAGCAGCAAGTACAGCCTCAGCCGCTTCCGTAGCAGAGAGGGTTCCAAACCATCGTGGAACAGACTCATTCCCAACAGGATGAGATGAGATACTAGATCCCAGGGCAGTGATCGCCGTGTCATTCCTTGGAACTGGGAATCACAGGGTCTGACCAGCATTATGAGGACCCACAGGTTGGTTGCTTTCTTAACTGTGAAGGATTGTACCCGTCTTTGTCATGGTTCCTAGCAGCCCATGTCTTAGACAGTGAACCGCATTTAATGGACTAACTGTAACGAATGCCTCATAACCTAGACTTGTCTGCACTAAATATGCAAGCCGAGCCATTAAATGGTTGGGACAGTAAACAGGAATTTGGTATATTAAAGCTTTTTGAGCTTGCTACTCAGGCCTAGAAATAGGATTGGTTGCCTTTTTTTTTTTTGTAGGATTATAAATGTTGATTATATGGGGGAGAAACTGTTTTATAAAATAACCCTATAACAACATGAATCTTATTAGAGTGAGAATGTACTCACTCTATCCTGGAGCCCAAGGTAAATTTGAGAATGCTTTGTTTAAAGCATTTCTGACTCTTTCTGGAAAAGGGATTGTTGATTAACTTAAATCTAAAATAGTATTCTTCTTTATTCTCAGCTCTCAGCATTCCATATATCCTGTGTGTGTGTGTTTGTGTGTGTGTGTGTATATATATATATATATAGGATATAAGTGGGGAGTGGTAAAATTGTTAGGATTAACATTTGGCTGCATAGAATGGGAAATAGTCTGAAGGAAAAGAGGCTTAGTCAGGACAGGTATGGCTTTCTCGAAGTCAGAGCTCATGTTCTGCCTTCCCTGCAGTGAGGCCCCGTGCCTGCTGTCTAGAGTGGTGGCTAGAGGTGCAGCCAGCTCATGGGCCTTCCAGACACCAGGCTGGAGGAAGGCACACTTCCCGAGAACTCCTCATCAAATTTGTCTGTATATCTTTTTGGCAAGCACCGAACCCCTGGCCACAGCTAGCTGCAAGGGAGGCGGATGGCCCTGTGCCAACTAAACGTCAGGGTCCTGGGCCCTTAGTGAAGGAGGAAGCGAAGAGTACACGTTGGAGGCAACTAGCTGTGTCTTTTCCTGCAAGTTGTCTTTTTTGGAAGGTGAGTTTTTATGCTTGTTGGGCAAATGTTGGCAGGATTTGGGGGGAAACCTCTGGGGAGGCTATAGGCATGGCAGCTGACTAAAAAGTGGAGAGTTTGAGACCTTTCTCACTTCCACATTGCTTTCACGCAAGAGCCTGAAAGAGGTCACTTGATCCCTTTGATTTGTCATTTTCTCATTTAAAACACAAGAATGGCAGACAGAGTTCTGAACTAAATTCTCAGGGCCAGGGCCGAGACTTAGGTCCCAGAGCCGCTTCCCACCAGTAGTCCCTCTGGTGCCTCTGGAGCCGTGGGTGTGTGCAGAGGGAAGGGCTGCCTGGGTGGGGGATTTCAGGCAGCATGTGAGATCCAGGCAAGGACCTCTGGACAAGATGGCCTGAGTGGGAAGGAGGCCTAGAGTAGGGGGGCCAGGAGGAAGCAGACAAGCTTGTCCCCACCATAGTCTCCAGGGCTGGCTCATCCTTCCCTGCCCTGAATCTGCCACAGACAAGTGCCCTTCCCAAGTGTGGGGAGGGCCAGTCTCACTAGCTGGATGGGGGGTGGCATCTGGGTCTGTGTTTCTATCCTGCCTCTTTCCTTCCTTACCCTGCTTTTCCTTTCAGAAGGGTGATCCCAAGTGTCCACTCTCTGTTGGATGAAAGGGATCTAATAACCAGTTTATTCTAGGTGTTAGCAAAATTGAATGTGTTCTTCTTTTTGAGGCATTTGGATTTTAAGAAGGATATATGTGCTGGCAGTTCCTAAACTCCATAGAGGGCCTCTCCAATGGTCAGATGTCAGACCAAGGAATAGGCATGGTAAGAGAAGTTTGGGCTCTCCTCGGCCCCCCGGCCTCTGGGTGTAAGCATTTGTCTGCCGCACACCTGGGTAAAGCTGGCTAGCTGTTCTGCTTCTCTTCCTTCCACCCCAGTCCAGTGCGTGTGTCGGCACACACCTGTCACGAGTGCGCTCACACCACTCGTGTGCTTGCACACACTGCTCATGCATCTACTTACACATCTTCTGTGTGTACGTACACACACACACACACACACACACACACACACACACACACACACACACACACACACACACACACACACACACACCCAGCAAGGCAGTAGCTACGGGAAGTTGAGCTCCCCCGAGGAACCGTGCTTTGCTTTCTGTCTGACTAAAATCCCTGGGACTTAGGGGTGTAGACGAGCATGTATTCAAGAATCTTTACCCTCTTGACACACTCTTTGAACTCATGCCTCTGAAATAAGGGAATTTCTTTTTGTGTTAACAAAACTACTGATGACAATTTGCTAATCTGTAGTAATTTTTCCAAGCCTTTAAAAAAATCTAACTTCACATTTTAAAAAGGCCAGGATTATCAGATGGCCCTTTCTCATCTTCTCCACCCCAGGAGTGGCTCCTGTGGGCAAGGCTTGAGCACAGCATCTCTCCTCAGATCCCAGTAGGAATCATAACTGCCTGAGCTGGTGCCTCTCTTCCAGATTGTTGATTGTTTTGCTACCCAGTTCTTTCTCAGTATGAACATAGGTTTTTTGTTGTTGTTGTTGTTGTTGTTGTTGTTTTTTCATCTTTGAGAGTGAAATATTTTACTTAAGGGAGGTGTCCATCGAACTTCATAGAACTCTTCTTCCCCCTCCCTGGGTGTGCTGGTCCATGTGTTATGTGGACTTTGTCTTCCTATTCCACAGGTGCCGAGGGTGGGTGTCTGGGCCTAGTGAATTACATGCTATGCTTTTTCAGGGGAAACAAAGACCGTTGGGACACCGTCAGTCTGCGGTAGAAATGCAGAAAGTGAGGCCCTGGGCCAGGAGGGAAGTGGTTCTGATTTCCATGTTTCATCTCCCGCTCTTAAAGGGGAAGGCGCCTTCAAGGGAGTGTGGCGGGGGAGAAAAGTACAGACAAGGCAGAAGTTCTCGAAAGCATTGCTGACTGGAGAAGGTGGCTGTCAGCACACTTCACGTGGCCACTGGCCGAGGAACCCTTGCCAGGGGCATAGGGGCATTTGGGCAGCATCTGAGTTCAAGATGGCGACCACCACAGGCCTGGAGACACCTGAAGTGGAGCATCGGTGGAGCATGGAATAAAGCCCTAAGTCAGGATTGTGTAGCGCTCAAGCAGTGCTTTGTCCAGTGGGAGTGACCCTCACTGCGAGACAAGATGGTCGGTGCAGGTCTGGACTGTCCCAGGGGAAGGAGTGACGCTGAGTGGACCTGGGTCAAGTGCTTGCCCCTGATGCCGGGGAGCTCAGTACTCCGGTCGCCTGGCCTGGGTCTTTGGACCACACGTGCCCCCAAGTTGAGTGGTCTGAGAGAGAGTGAGTGCACAGTTCCACTAATGGAGTGTAATTGGGGGGTGAGTGCCAGGTCGCCAAAAGGAAAATGGCACCAAAGTAAACTAACCTAGTCTGGGCACCCTGAAGGGCTGGCATGTGCAGAGTTGAGTGCCTGGCTCACCTGCACCCCCGCGTTTGGGAGCCCCCTTACCCGCTCCTTCTTGGTGTGTAGCTCCTTGACAGTAAATCCTTAGGGATCCAGAGGAATCATTTAAAAGGTTAAATTCTGCTTTACTGTGCCTTATTGGCGGGGGGCGGGGGGGGGCATTGTGTCCCTCAGTGGCATTCGCGTTTGTGAAGATTGTTCTCTGGGGACATGCCCAGTGAACATAACAGATCTGGGGTGTCATAGGACATAAATGTCCTTCAGGGCAGGAAAAGTAGCTCAGTTTTCTTCATATCTCCAGAGTATCCCACAGCGCCTGGTACAAAATAGGTGTATAGTCAGTGTTTTTCGAGTGAATGAATGGACAGAGCTACCATTTCATTGTTGAAAGTGCAGGAAAAGCCTCAGCCTGTCCTAGGAGGACAGCCCATTTCCCAGAGGTCAAGTTGGGATTCATTCTCTCTTAGGAGAGGGAAGTGAGACCGGAGCTCGTGGTACAGCTCCAGCTCTAGTCGGTTCTCAGGGTGTAAGCCAACCTGATATCTCATGCCCCCGATACGTCCACCCTGTGCCCTGGCATTCATGTCCTCGGCACCCAGGCCCTGTCAGCCAGCCAGCTGGAACCTAGCCACCATTCCTGCTGCTCTGGGAGGAACATGCCATGCCGCCTTCAGGCTTGGTCATCTTGGATTTTTTCCTCTCTCAATGTCATCAACCTTTTCCCATACGTCCAGGGTTGTAAGTGAGGTATCATAGGAACGAAAAGAGAAGCCCAGTAGGATGGGGTGCACAGGAAGGGTGACTTCCTCCTCTCATGGGTTTTGGGGACATCACAGGACTTCATGGGGGGTTATGTGTCAAGGGTGGGTGTGATAGCTTGAGCTGGGGGTTCACAGGACTTCATGGGGAGTTATGTGTCAAGGGTGGGCGTGATAGCTTGAGCTGGGGGTTCACAGGACTTCATGGGGAGTTATGTGTCAAGGGTGGGCGTGATAGCTTGAGCTGGGGGTTCACAGGACTTCATGGGGAGTTATGTGTCAAGGGTGGGCATGTTAACTTGAGCTGGGGTTCACAGGACTTCATGGGGAGTTATGTGTCAAGGGTGGGCGTGATAGCTTGAGCTGGGGTTCACAGGACTTCATGGGGAGTTATGTGTCAAGGGTGGGCATGATAGCTTGAGCTGGGGGTTCACAGGACTTCATGGGGAGTTATGTATCAAGGGTGGGCATGATAGCTTGAGCTGGGGTTCACAGGACTTCATGGGGAGTTATGTATCAAGGGTGGGCATGATAGCTTGAGCTGGGGTTCACAGGACTTCATGGGGAGTTATGTGTCAAGGGTGGGCGTGATAGCTTGAGCTGGGGGTTCACAGGACTTCATGGGGAGTTATGTGTCAAGGGTGGGCGTGATAGCTTGAGCTGGGGTTCACAGGACTTCATGGGGAGTTATGTGTCAAGGGTGGGCATGATAGCTTGAGCTGGGGGTTCACAGGACTTCATGGGGAGTTATGTGTCAAGGGTGGGCGTGATAGCTTGAGCTGGGGGTTTCAGAGGAGAAGTGTGGGGAGCACCGGGGGTAACGCATTAGGAAGGAGGCTCAGAAGAGGCAGGGGCAGCTCACTGAGGGGCTCCAGGTCTGTCAGGCCCTTTTCAAGTTTGGGACTTCATCCCGCACAGGAGCCTTTTCAGACTTTTTAAAAGCTTTTTAGTCTGTTTTGCTTATATCATTATTTTAAGTGACAAAAGCAATCCCAGAGTCTCTTTAGGGGTCCGAGGAGACCCTTTCCTAAATGGTAATCATTTTTACGACCACACCTGTGCTCTAACCGGGTTTGTGGGCCAAGGTGGGCTCCCTCATTCCCGTTCAGTGGCTTGGGCATCGCAGCTACTGAACCTGGAGGCAAGGCCCCCAGAGCCCACCGTGCTGGTGGGAAGGCATGTCTCTGAAATGGTGGAAATGAAACAGGACCAGAGAAGGATACTCTAGACTACCTGTGAAGACTGGGCTGGCTGTGAGGAAAAGAAAGTGTTGGAGTATGAAGAACCCCAGAAATACGGGCTTCTGGAAACAGATATGAATTGTCTCAGGGTCCTCTCCCTGCAATGAAACCGCTTCAGTTGACCCTACCTCCTCCACAGACACGTGCTCTTCCTATGACCTTGTGGGGTCTCCACACATGGGGTGCAGTGTAGACAGATAACATAGTCAAGCCTGTTGGCCAGTGGCTGGGGGAGGGCGGTTGGTAGTGAGAGATGATGGGGACAGGGCTTGGCTTGAGGTTGTGCTAAAACACGCTCCTCCTTTAAGAGGTTGTGACTGGGGGACTGTGAGCATAAACGTCACTATGCCATATGACGTGGTGATGTAGTCAGGGAGAAAAACATGGCAAGAGCAAGGCTGGAGAAGAGGGAAATGGAGGGCAGAGTGCAAGGGACGCTGGCAGGGGCGAGGGGTTGGATACTGTTGCCAGCAGCAGGTGCAGCCTTATCGATTTCTCACCTGCCGGGGTGACACTGACCCACAGAAGCACCCCTTTGAATCCTCTACCTTCTTATTAGTGGCTAAACACTAATGTTACTTGGTGGGAGTCCTCAAAACCTGCTTGTACTTAGGTTGATTGGACATAATTTGATAGCATTTTATGTTTTTCAATAGGCATACCTGTACATGGTTCAAAAATTATAAGCTGTAACAGGGTATATGGTAAAGTCTGCCTCCTACCCCAGCCACCCAGATTCCTTCCCTAGAGACACCAGTGCCATGTGCTTTTGGTGTGTTCTTCCCAAGATATTGTGTGTATGCCAGCAGATGTTATGTATGTACATGTTAAAATTTTTTTTTCATGCCCACAGCATCACATTCTGTGTCCACTGTTCCCCTCGCCTTCTCCCCTTACTATATCTTGGTACTCGTTGCAAAGAGTTTCTGTTTGCTTTGCCAGGCTGTGCAGTAGCGCTCTCTGAACATGGTAATCTCTTCCCAGTCTGTGCTGGACACTAACATGTTAGTTCTTTGAAAGAGAACCCCCCCTTCCCCGGCCCTTGCTCTGAGGTATGGATTGAGTATTGTCCTGGCTAGAAGGAGAGTGTGGGGTTAGGTGACATTTGGAAATTCCTCCCCATTGACTGCAATTCTCATCTGGACTGTAACTTTTTCTTTAGGGAGTGGACGGCAGCTAATGGTTAGTTGTTATTATTTGTAAGAAACGCTTCTTTAAAATATTACCTTTAGTTACACACTGACCTTTTAAACCAACCCATAGCACCCCAAATGAGGTTTGTCAGGGCCACCTTTGACGCCAGCTTTAAGAACAGTGGCTCCGAGGGACTTCACAGGGCCCACCGTAGGTGCGAGCTGCTACAGGTGCTGTGGATGGTTCTGGAAGGACGTCTCCGACAGCGGGACCAGGGATTCACAGTGCTTATGGAGCAGAGCAGACTTGTAGATGTGACAAGGTCTGGCTGAGGCTGGTTCCGGCTACTCCCACCCAGCATATCGGCTGCAGTGCGTGTGAGGGAAGGGAACAGCCTGGACACGGGCCTTGTAAGTGCGTCTCACAGTCAGGTTGAATGGGCCTTGTCAGCTTCGAAGTCTGGGAGGCGGCTGGTAGTTTACCACGGTGGAGCAGGCATGCAGTTACGACACATGGCCACATTGTACAGGCAGAGGAGGCCCTGTCTTCAGGCCTGGGAGGGGGAGTGGTGGGCTCCTCCAGCAAGCCTGCCTGTTAGCTTTCGCTTCTGTAGGAGGTTTCAGGCACAAACCGAGGGACTGTTGCCACACTGGCCCTGGGGATGCTCCGGAGAGCAGGACTTGATGGTAGCCCACCCCCAGAGGGTTCAGAGGTATGTGTCTGTGAGGCTGCTTACCAGCCCCTGTGCGGGATTCAGCAGGACACACCCAAGGCCTGGCAGATGTTAGACCTTCGGCGCTGGGGTCTGCTGCGTGCAGTGCCAGTGGCCGAGGAGCACTGAGGCAGCTCTTTCTTCTGGCCATGGCTCAATCCGTACACAGCTCTGCCTTCCTTCTGCCCCATTAGTGGCTGTCAGCTCGCTCAGGGCACCAGCGTCTGCTGGGTAAACCCAGCTATTGCAGAAGGTCAGAGAATGGGAGCCACGAAGGCAGCTCCGGGACCAGCCGATGACTTTCAGGAAGTGAACAGGCTTCTTCTTTTTGTTCATATTTTCTCTAAAATACTCTTGAGGTTTCGAAGCTCTGCCCTGAGCCCTCTGTGGCTGAGGGCTGCTTGGCCTGGTGGAAGGGGTGGTCTTCCAGTCTCCTGCAGGCCCTGGTCAGGGTGGCGGGGTCTTGGGGCAGCACAGTCCTGACTTCGAAACTGAAGGGGGGGCCGAAGGGAGGCAGAAGAGCTGTCAGGGTCATGGGGCCGCCTCCACACAGAGCCCAGGAGGAGGCCGCTGAGAGCGGAGGAAGTGGGCTTATTGCACACCGTGCGTTTCGACATTGGGACTCAGCCCTTGAGAAGGAAAACCAAGTGCATGGTACCAGGGCTGAAGAGGTGACAAGAAGGGGTCGGAGGGCCAAACGGCAGCCACCCTGTCTTTTGCTTGCCCGGCTGGCCCTTCTCCTGGGCCAGCCCCCCCACCAACTTCAGGGACTGTGGCCGGGACAGGTTCTCTTGCTGTGTTTATTCAAGGTAAGGGGGCCCTGATGGCAGCTCCTGACACCGAAGGCCAGGAGGGTCTAGTCCGTGCGACATCAGCAAAGCTTGCCCTGTGAACACCTGAGTTAATTGTACTGGGTGTTTAAGACAAATGCCTGTGGCAATACTGTATTTATGGGAGGAGCTAAGAGTCCTTGCATAGCCTGGAAAACTCCCTTTGGGGATGCAATCGAGGGAAGCAATAGATATGAAGGAATTCTTTAAAATGTAAGCAGGATCATTACAGCATAAGGCTGTAGCTCTTCCCACCACTTGTGAAGACCGGCTGGTGGTCCAGGGAGGGTGGCAGGGACTGTCCTTCGCTGTTTGAGATTGCTTCAGTTCCCACTGTGCCAGGCATCTGGCTGATGCTTCTCATTTAATTCCCTGTAGTAGTTTCCTAGGGCTGCTCTAGCAAATTCTTACAGACTCGGTGGCTAAACCAACGGAAGTGTATGCTCTCACAGTTCTGGAGTTCTGGAGGCTAGCAATCTAAAATCAGTGTCCCGGGGCACAAATCCAGGGTTCAGCAGTGCTGTGCTCCCCCCAGTAGTGTTAGGGGAGAGTCCGGTCCTTGCCTTGTCCAGCTTCCGGTGGTCTCTGGCATTCCTTGGCTCGTGTCTCCCTACCCCCCATCTTCAGTGCCAGCTATGTAGTATCTTCTCTGTGACTTCTTCTTTCTGCTTCTGTCACATGGCCGCCTTCTGTCTGAAATCTCCCTTAGCCTCCTTCTTGTAAGGGCACTTAGGATTGAAATTAGGGCCCACCCATGTAATCCAGGATAATCTCCCTTCCTCAGGATCTTAAGTTAATCACATCTGCAAAGTCTGTGCCATAGAAATAACATTCGCAGGCTCCAGGGATTAGAATGTGGACATCCCCATTGCTTGCCCCACTATGGGCTATGGTGTGGTATCCCACAGCAGCCTTCAGAGGACATTCAGGGGACGTAGGAGGAAGCCAAGGCTTGGAGAGGCTGAGCAGCTCTTGGGTGGCCATGGTTCTTTCTTCTCTCTGACTCTGCAGTAGGGCCCATTTTGTGATGTTGCTGGAGATGCACTTGATGAACAGATAAACC